>NW_017728950.1:7137755-7209577 GCF_001723895.1 Crocodylus porosus | reverse complement strand
TCCGCCCACCCTTGTAGCCTGTCTAGGTCTGATTGAAGCCTGATGCTTCCTTCTAGTGTGCCCACGTCCCCCCACATCTTAGTGTCATCAGCAAATTTGAACAGGGTGCTTTTCTTGGAAGAGTTGGGCAGTGTCATTTTGCCCCAAGTGGCACAACTTGCCACACACCAAAGTGCATTTTCAAGCATGTGTGCTGAGGCAAAAATCCCCGGCACAAATTTGTACCACTCTTATTTGAGCTGCTGCAAGCACACGTGCCTGCATATGTGGATTCGCCCCACAAGGGCTGAATAGGGTGCAACTAAGACGGCTATAAGTTTGGGGCTGCACAAAGCAATTTATCTCGCATTTGTCTAGGCTGAACCTAAAAGGTACCTTACTGCACATGACAAAGATGGACATCATCCACCCTGACTGAAACTTCTGCAGTTAAGTCATAAGCTGCCTCTTAGCTCAGCATATGATTTTTTATGCCCTATATACAACCTCTATACACCCTGGTGCAAAGCAGCACAATAATCAACCCTTCTCACATCTGTTAGCTTAATAGCAAACATATCATCAGCAATAAATGCAGCATATTTTAAAGAGACAAGCTAGTATTTACATATACCTCCAACCATTTTCCAGTCAGTTTTAATATGTGTCAGAGCCAAAGGATATGAGACAAAGGAGTATAAGGCAATTACTAGGGATGTGCACAGCAAGATATATTCAATTCAGATTTGGATTCAGCCCAATTCAGGGGACAGTGATTCAACTCACCTGAATCTGAAGATTTGATTCTGATTTGGAGAATCAGTGATTCAGACATAGACACAGTTTTCTATGTTTTTTCTACATACCTCAAGGTACAAGGCATGGATTATGAATGCTGAGATGGCAGGGTGGATGGAGCATCCCGCAGGTGTGCACGGGGTGGGGGGGGGTCCCCTGTGCACTCAGCAGCAGACCCAGAAGTGGACTGGAAGGACCTTTGGTCCACTTCCGGGTTCGTCACCAAGCATGCAGGGGACCTCCCCACCTTTGTTCCCATGGGATGCTCCATCTGCCCCATCATCTCAGCATTCACAAACCATGCCTGATACCTCAGGGTACATAGAAAAAACATATAAAACTGTGTCTATGGCAGAATCATTGAATCTCTCTGAATCTCTCCGGATTGATTCAGAGGCTTCTGATATGATTCAGAGAGATTAAAGGGGCTCCTGATTCAATTCAGATTCAGAGATTTGGCTGCCAAATCAGGCCGAATTTCCTCCAAATCAAATCAGCAACTGAAGCTTTGCACAGCCCTACCAAGTACCTTCAGCTGTCACATGAACAGTTATCATGAACTATCACTCCTTCGTCTCTCTGGAGGCCAAAGAGTAGTCTATCACAAACTTTCAGGAACATGTGCTCTGAAAGGACAACTTACAGGCCCACATATTGGAGGCAGGTGCATTTAGAATAACATCCATAGATTTTATTGTACAAAGAAACCAAAAAATCATGTTATTTCAAATTATCCCAGCCATGCAGGTCCCAACATAAGCCCACAAAATCAACCTAGTAAATTAAAGTAGCTTTTGAGGCTGAATAATAATTTCTGATTCAGTTGTCAACTGTTATATTAACTTTGTTAGTCCTATTTGTTACCCCTACTCTGAACAACAGCAGCTGGAGGGGTTTCTACAGGTGAGCAGCATAAGTGTGATGAATGATATGTACTCGTAAGCACATGGTCCCATCTCAGGATACATAGACTTGAGCCCAACATGTACAATACCACATGCTTAAAGGAGCTATGACTGAAAAGATATTTAAGATGAAAGACCTGTTTGTCTAGATGTCATTTTGTGAATTTGTCTGGATTGCCAGAGACATATGGTGTCTCTGAGGTTAATGGATATGGCAAAAGTGACTGTATGGCTATATTTGTAGATTTATGTATATCCATTTGTCATTTCAAATGCAGTAACCAGTGTATCATAAGCCTTGGCATCACTGATTAAGTCCTTGGATTAACCTTACTGTATTTTCTAAAAAGCTTTAAAAATATATAATGTTTTCAGCAAAGTCTTAACTCCATCAAGGGAGATAGAATACTTCTGGCTATAAGCATAACATGATGTAAAAATATAGCTGGAAGGTAACAGAAAAAAATAGCTCCTCAGAAGTTTTAGCATACGGATTCACCCAGACATACACGTTGCCCTTAGAAAACAGGAGACCTAATTCACTGAAGACTGCTTTGGAGTTCCACTAAATAAATCAACTTTAAAGTTGCAGTGTAGGAGTGATATGAAAGGGCAACCATACTTACATATTTGATCTAAGGATTTCATTTAAAAACAACAAAAATCCCAAAATCCTGAGGCCAGCCAAGTCTTCCTCACCACCAGCTCATTGTACAGGAGATCTCTCTGGGTCCAAATGGATGTATATTGGCAGAAGAAAGAAGGCAAGTGTGTACTATCACTGCCTATCTCTGTACATAAATGATTTCATAGATTTCATAGACATTAAGACTGGAAGGGACCTCAGAAGATCATCGAGTCCAGACTTCTGCCCAAGGGCAGGAAGTCAGCTGGGATCATAGGATCTCAGCAAGATAAACATCCACATTTCTCTTGGAGACTTTCAAAGTAGGTGCTTGAACCACCTCCGGCGGCAGTCTATTCCAGACCTTGGGTGCTCAGACAGTATAGGACTAACAAATAGGAGCATGATGTGTGGGTCTCAGTGACTGCTTAATGGGTGCCTTCAATTTCCTACAGAAATTTAGAATACAATATTAAAAAATATTAAGGGAGCACCTATGTATATTTGCCACTCATTTCTAAGTCATCCCTTACTTGCTTGTGCAATATGCTCCTGTATACAAAACTATGCTTTCCAAATGTTGACAAGAAGAAACCTTTGAAAGGTATTTGCAACCACAATGCCAACTGAAGAATGTACATGTAGATGTGCAGTTAAGGCTTTATCCGTTCTTATGGGTGTTGCTCAAGTTCTGCAAAAATTAGGAACTAAAGTCTACTGAACCCAATAAATAACGGAAAAACCTCTAAACAGATTACAAGACTTCTTCAACTAAACAAATTATGCAGCTAATTTTTTTACCCTTACGTTATGCATAGATGCCATTCATATTGCAACACATATGTGCACATCTAATGGATAAATAATATTGCTTGACAGAGGATTATCAGCAGCACCTATAGTAAAATTCAGTTTCAGTTAAATGCGTATACTAGTAATATTTCTTTACAATGTGAAATTTGATATATTGATTTTGTATGTGTAACTAGACAAGCTGTTTGAAGACAAGGAGTAACACCTTTACAACAGATTTATAAATAATTACCAACATCAAGGAAAGGCTTACATGCATCAATTATTCAATCAGAGCAGATATTAAGTGTCTGCTCCACCTTTCCAGGAACTATTATTTGCTCTTCACATAAAAACACCCATTTCTAGGCAGGGTTATGTAAATGCCAAGAACTATAAGGAGGAATAGAGATTTAAGGGAAAGTCTTTGATAAATTAATGGAGACGGTAAAATTTGAAATCATTTCCTCTCATTTTTTGCTTGCTGGAAAAAATACTTAGAGCAATCTGTTAAATACAATGAATTGTACAATACAATGCGTAGGAGAAAAGAAAAGGTACAGATAATAAATATACCCCTGACTGAAGAGATCCAGGGAATTAACCAGCAACAGACAACAGGGAAGCAGGTTTTTCCATCAGTTTTTTTTCCAGAAGAAAAAGAAGATGGGTGGGAAACAATGCACTGCAACCCCGCTGGTAGACTTTCCTCTATGACCATCTATAGGAACAGTTACAGGCCCAGGCCGATATGCTTCCATCTCAGAAGAGGACAAGAGGACCCAAATAAGAGCAGCCACTTGTCCCAAAGACAGGAAGTTCATGGATACCACCTCCACAAGAAGGAGAAAAAGAACAGTGGTGATCAGTCTCCATTGTGAAGTGCTGACTCAGTCAATTATCCCAAAAGGTATGCTACCTGCCTACAGTCAAAATCCAAAGACACCACAGAACAATTGTCAAGGCTCATCTGGCCCTTTGACCATAACCCTGCTATGTTCACCTTTATGAGGATTACTGATACTGCCAGTTATAACACTGAGCACATCACAAGTGACAATAAGTGGTGGTTTTAGATGCATCACACTAAGTTTGAAGCTTGTTAGGACTATACCTTGTATGTAGCTTTCTTTACTCTTTCCAGTGCTTCTTTGGCCTCTGACCATTTTCACGCTACATCATTGTGCATTAACTACCTTAAGAATCTGCAGGCTTTTTGAAAGACAGATGGCTGTCTTATCATCTAAGCATCCCCTTAAAGACTACCAGTTTTTCAGGGTAAAAACAGATACTGCATTTCTCCCAGGAGAAAGTCTTTTGTCCTGGGATCCTACATATGTATAAGCCCATTGTTCCACTTCAAGCACCTGTGAAATATGCAAAATAAAATAGGCTACCACTTTTTCCTGGGGCAGTAGCATAGGTGACTGGTAGGGGGTGCACACCTGGTATCCCTCCTGATGGCTGACACTGATGCTATCAGTAGGGCTGGTGCCCCCCTGACAAGGTCAGCAGCTTCTGCGGGTGCCCACCCCCACATTCAGGAGGCACCAGTCACTCATGGACAGTAGCATTTCATTCGAGTGGACTGCCATTCATTCCAGGGACCAGCTACATGTATATACTCTTCTTTTGTCCCAGGTTTTGACTCAGTCATCAGACCCACCTCAATGTCTGTTTTTACCATCAGTCTTGCCAAAGTAAATCAGAGGTCAGATGTATGATACAAGGGACCTTAGTTCCCCACAGTGTCCACATATGTATATTCAACCTAACACCTTCCAGCACCTGCTAAAGAGTTGCTGCAGTTTGGCATCATGGACCTGAATTACTGCTTCCTCAATATCTTCCTCTCTGGAAAAATAATGTAATCCACCACCATCTTGATACCTCCAAACCCCTGTAGACCCTGGTTCAAGTTACACTGGAACAATTCTGGGGCCAGACAAATACCAACAGGGATTCATACTCCAATGAGACCAGCCGAAAGGCATGGCAAAGGCTGTTGGGTACTTGCAAGATTCATCTAATTCAATACATCCATTAAACCATAGTGAACACTTCTGCCCTGAATGCCATGTCCTTGGTTTCAATTATAAACACTCTATTAAGCAATTTCAGGTCAGTGAAGATCCTCAGCTTAGTTTGTTGATCCACTCAATGCTAGTTTTATTGGGTGTAATAATGTCTATTGTTTGTATATTTGCTAGTTCTTTCCTCAGTCAATGAAAGTGTATTCCATGAGTTTCATGGAAAGTACAGTACTGTACGGCTTCTTGTGCATCCATTTGCTTGAAATCCAATTAAAATGATGGATAGGGCCCACGGTAACTATTATTCCTTCTTTCCCATGTTGAAGATATTACGGCAGCATACTTCAACCAAATCTAGGGCTTACCGCGTTTTGGTGCTGAGAAGTGGATATTGCTTCTGTGTTACAACTACTATAAACTCTAGGTGATAACGTCTCTTGTTTCATGAGTTTCTTATTTACTTGCCTACTGAACACAGAATGGCTTTATTGTACTATATACCCACACTTGGTCACATTTCTCAAAAGTTGCACTTATCGGTACTTCTGGGATTACATTGCAGCTGGCTTCACAATCCAGATGGAATGTAATTGGTTGTTGAGCTGATAGCATAGTTACAAATTTAGCAATAGACTAGCTGGCAGCCTTCTTCTGTAATGTGTGTATTGGAAAGTCCTTGGAACTAGTAAAGTCATACTGCATATTATCCTCCTATTCATTGGAAGTCTCTAAATCCTAAGATACTGCCGTTTTTTATTTTTCTAATGTGATTAAAATGTTAGGACAAAAAGTAGTTTCCTTTCCCACATGCCTTGCCCTATTCTGCATAAGTTGAGTATTTTTCTTTCTACCTTTTGCATTGCTTTCTACAATATATGCATTGGAATATCATGCAAGCATTCACAGTTAATCTGTCTCTCTCCTACTCCCTAGGTTCCTTTACCTAGACTCCATGTACTTGTTCTGCACTGTTCTGGCCATCATAGCTTTTGTACTTTCCAGAACCATTTGTTTACACTTGCTAGTTAGAGATATTTCTCTAAGGCTAAATCCATTTATCTCAATAACCACTCCTGCAAACTGGAATTGTATGTCCTGTCCTTAATAGCTCCAACGTTACACGGGGATGCCAGAGTTCTCAGCCTTGTAACATTAAATATGTGTTCTCTCTTTTGCATCTTCATTTGAGGTTAAAAAAAAAAAAAACCAAACAAAGAAACAAAAACAGTTTTTCCTTTAGGGTTCACAGTATTTAACAAGCACCTTTATTCAGCTGGTCAACATTTTTTGACATTATTCCTGCTAGTTGTTCCTCACTTCTTACCTTTGTCTAGCAAGACATTAAACAACCTGTGCTTTTATTTTTTATCTTTGCCCCCAAGAGTCAGTTGTTTCCATGTCACAAAATCCAACATTTTTCTTCATCAGAGTCCTTCCATGTTACCTCTGGCCTGTGTTTTATGGTGCTGCTTTGTTTATTAATCATACTCTCTTCCTTACTCCGAGTCTTCCTAACTGCTGTCACCACATTTCATGTACTGTACCAGTTTTTTAATTAAGAGAATCATTTACAGAAATGCTGCAGCTGCATACATGTGTTCTGTGAGCATGTCTGGAATACATGAAGACATGTGCTAAGTACAGAAAAAAACCAAAACTGAATCAATTCAGTCTTCACAGGTTAGTCTAAACTGAATAGACTGAATGGATAAGCAAATGAACAGACATACCCTTTTGCTTCTGGAAATTCAGCCACATGTCTGAAATAGCCCAGGCCAGAAGCTGGGGGTTGCTAGAGCACACCTCCCTGCTCAGCTGCAGCAGACAGCTTGGGCCAAAGCTAACCCACCCTGCAAGGAGGTTTTACAGGGAAGGTGGAAAGCATCCTAGGATGCTGGGGGACTGTGAGTTAACTTGAATCTGGAGTGGATCTGGGACAAGTTCAATAAACTGGTTTAACCTAAATCATTTAAGCCTGACACTACTTCCATCCAGGTTTATCTTAAACTGGTTTCAGCCATTCTGAAAACAAGTTATGTGCACTGAACTTCTGATGTGTTACAGATTTGAACTGGTTTCCAATCACTTATAACAGTTTCTGTCATTTCTGTCCCAAGCTATGGTGCCTGCTCCAAATTCTTCCCTCCTAGCTTCTTAGAGGGAAGTCCCCAGACCTGGTCTGACTCTTATTACACTCCATGGAGAGTTTCTTCAGAAGCTTCACAGGATGATGGGGCACACCCTAATTTCCTGCTATTCCAGATGTGTACCCAAGATTTTTGACTAAAACTCTGTGATAATATTAAGAAAGCAGCTGACAGATGATAGCTGTGGAATGTATGAAGTTATCAAATGAGCAACTGGTCCAGTCAAGAAGCAAACAGCCCTCCTGAAAGACAAACACAAATGTCATTACTGATAGTAAGGTATAAATTAGCCAATAAGGTGTCTAGAATGCTTTTGTCACAGGCAACTCATTGCCACAAGCATCAATAGTGCGCTTCACATAGAAGTGGTCTACTCATGTCAGAAAAGCCATGTTGCCAACCTAGTAAGTAGTCCATGTAGTACTGTCCTGAATCCAAGATGGTTCCCATAAATTACAGTTTTGGTCAATATTTCACCCCCTGCTAGAGATAGAAAATTAATACCAATAGTGAAATGAACATTATATGAATGGAGGAGATCAATCATAATATTTCTGTTGTGGTAACCATATTGGATTCCAAGATGGCTGCCACAAATTCACAGTTTTGTTCCTTAGTAGATACCCAGCAAGGTTTGAAAAATTGTTACCTCAGCTCTGTCCTGTTTCAGGTTACCTTGACACAAAAGCATTTGATGGAGATTGCCAGCAACAGACTAACCCTTATCACTCTTAAGCAAATGTTACAATGGAGTCAACAGCATCACTGAGACCAACAAAGCACCAGAGGTACATCAAGATGCATCTTATGTGTCAAGTAGGTTCACAGTCAGCAATTAGCTAAAGTACACCTGCTGGATTTGTGCTAATAAACGAAGCACTTCTTCAGCTTAGGGAACTGTGGTTGGGGGGGAGATAGGAGACAAGCAGGCTCAGGGAGATTGGGAGGGAACGTGGGGTCTACAGTAGGGTTGGTGGGTTCTGGGAGACTCATGGGATCCACAGGTGGGGATGGGAGGGGTCTATTTTTTAGCCTTCTGATTTCCCCTTCCCTCATACAATCAATCCCCCTCCCCAGTGAACTAGTCCCCCCCACCATCCTGTCCATCTTTCTCCCACCCAAATTTACTTCCTCAGCTCCCACCACTGGCAAACTCTAGTAAAACTGGCACTGGGAGCAGCTTGGATGGGGGCGGGGGTTGGGGGGTGAGGGGGTGCTGACTAGTTCAAGAAAGGGAGGGGAGGGCAGGGGGCCTAAACATAGTCCAGTGCCAGAGAAAGGGAAAGGAAAGTGCAGGGCAAAGGCTGGGCCAGTGGCTGGGCTGGGAACTGCACAGAAGTTCATAATAGTTAGATCAGTCTAAAAGTGGCCAACCTGATTGAAATTAACCCTACCTGCAAAGTACACTTAATTTGGATTGGGTCAGCCATTTTGAACTGATCCAACTGTCCTGAACTTCTGTACAGTTCACAGTTAAATCAACCTATGTAGTGTAATGTGTGCACATGGGCAAACTAAGTTAGATTGGGTGTCCATTTTTAAGGTGATCTAATCTCACCCTAACATCCTTGAATGTCTGTATGCACCCCCCAAGTTGGGGAATGGCCCTCTTCCTGGGATCTTTTGAGCACATATTAGCAACTTCACAGCAGCAGAACACTGGCTGCTGTGGTGCCCCTGCTGTACCTGACGCAGTCTAGGGTTTTATGTCTTGTGCAGTGTCAGGCTGACTGAGTAGTTTCACTGAGAGGTAAGATAATGACTCTGTAGAGGATGGTTTGGGTAAGCATGTTTCTGCCACAGGCAGGAGGGATTGAACTAGATAACCTATGGAGGTCCTTTCCAGCCTTATTTCTCTATGATTCTATGATTCTTGGAGGACAAAATAACAGATAACAGGATAACAGATTCACTTTTCTAGTGAGTCACTGAGAAGGATACATTTTTGCATTTGTATTTAAGGATGGATTTTGACCCTTAAAAGCTTTCTTTAAAAGAAAAGACTATCCTTCAAAACCATCATAAGACAGGGGCAAATGGAAGTCTGACAAATATTTTTTTAAATGTATGATTTTTAGAATAATTTTATGATATTTGAGACCTGACATGATTTTTTTAACATGTGGGTTTGGCAAGATTGCAAATTTTAGACCATATTGAATATAATGGGACTCAAATAAATAAATAGGGAAGTAAATCACATCCCCATAATTCTTATAAAAAAAACCTAATAATTATAATCATTACTGACAAATTCTGTTCTCTACATTTATTCATTAATATCTACACTGATTTTATACTTATTACTATTGACTTAAAAGGTGTTATTCCAGCTCTTTATTAATAAAACTGACTGCAGAATTATGCTGTAAGATACAACATCGCTCCAACATTGTCTAGAAATAGGCCATTTAAAAGTTCTTCCCCAAAAATATTAGTTAAAATGTTTAAACAAGGCAACGTTTTAAAATGTTACATCATCATCGGGTCTCATAGTTAAGTCAGTCCTAGAATATTGTATTCAGAATGACCTCCTGGGTCAAGAGCTCAAAAGGTTCCCATCATAATGCTTACAAAAAGTAGCCATTGATGAATGAAACCAAAATGCGTTAATTGGGTTATTCTGAAACATTCACACAACAAACTAACAGCTACTCAAACCCTTATAATTTTCCTCCTCGTATGTTTGTCATATGAATCCATAAGCATTTAATCTAGTAAGACTACATGTATTTTAACATACGCTATAGGAATAAGATGCTCTGTCTGATGATGGGTAAATACACATGCAATAAACCCAGAAATATATTCAGTCAGCATATCCTGGAGGCAACACCACACAGTTTAAAAGAAAACAGCATTCAAAATGATGCAGAATTATCTGCTGCCAAAGGTCAGCTTGAATGAGAAACAAAACAAGTTTGTTCAAGTAATTCCCTCTCATATGTATCATTAGAGCATAATCTTGACATAATCATGAGGCTTTTTGACAGAGTAGGTCACGTTGATACTTTAGGTTATAATTTTCCTAAGATGTGGCTTGTAATTTTATAACATATTCAACTCTTAGGACAATGCTTATGCACTGTTTTTTTAGCAGCTTATGTATACCTAGATGTCAGCTCTTTTAACTTTTCTTATATATATCTTTATAAATATAATATTGCATCAAAACTACTGGTTCCGGGACCAAGCATAGTAACGTCAAATTATTTAGACTAAATACAGATGGTCAAAAATCCCAAGGCTGAATCGATTTAATCTTTGCAGGTAGTCTAAACTGCATAGATTGAACTGATAAGCAAATGAACAGACATAAGTAAGTGCCGTCCCCTGGGACGGGACAGCATTCAGCTCACATGCAGAGGTAAGTCCCTGTTCTCAGTCAGGATAGCCAATCTTCTAGATAGGGCTTTAAAGTGGGGCATGGGGAAACACTGACTGGAATTTACCCGAGGACCAACATACAAGAAAACTCCATAAATAGGGACACTAGGAGAGCTACTCTTGCAGAAACTGAGAGAATAGTTCTCCTTCAGCATCCCCCCCCCCACCCCCACTATGCTGGCTTGGGTAAATGGCAGCAGGGCAGAGCCCCTGCAGCTCCCCCACACCAGGGGAGAGGCAGGCACAGCCAGAGAAGCAGTGGGAGAAGCCCCAAGGCTGAACTGCCGCATTCCATCCCCAGCATCCTGGCAATTAAAAAAAAAAAAAAGGCCCACACTCACCAGCTCTGTCAGTGGTGACTGGGTCCTCTGAGTGTTCATGGCAGAGCGCCCCCCCCCATGCAGCATGTGGCAGTAGGGGGCAGGGGAAATCACTCCCCTGCCCGGCAGCTGCCCCATGGTGTGAGTGCTGCACAGCTTGGCAGGGTGTTGCGCACTGTTTGAGAGTTGGAGGGGTGCCATCTGTCAGCCAAAGCTCTCATATTGATTCCCCAGTGCTCTGATAATTCCTCCAGCTCTTCCCAGGGGGAACAGCCCCTGGATCTGCGCATGGAGTTTCAGCAGGCTGCTGCTGCTGGCTGGGCAAATAGCCCAGAGCCACCACCATCACCAGCTGGCAGCAGCTGCCTGCTGTCATCCCACATTATCCAGGAGCCCACGCCCCCCCCCAGGAAGAGCTGGGGGAAGTGATCAGAGAGCTGTGGAATTGAACCAGGAACTGGGGGAATGTTCAGGGACCTGAACATTCTCCCAGCTCCCAGTTCAATTCTCCAGCTCCCTGTTCGATTCACTGAGAGCTGTGGCAGCTGGGGCCTCGCAGCACTCAGCCCCAGCTCCCAGACAGCCCTGGTGAGCCGTGCAGCACCTGTACCATGGGCATCTGCTGCAAGGGTGCCAAGTGGGGGGGAGCAATCCCCACTGCCCCCCACTGCCCCATGCTCTGCAGGCTCTGCCATGAGCACCTTTAAGCCCCAATCATCACTCCTGCATCCAGTGAGTGTGGGGCTTCTTGGCCCCTTTGCCCCCTTTTATGCACAATGGAATTGTCTCCTTCAGTGCCTGTAGGATTGCTTCCTTGAGGAACGAGCACCCATCCTGGATCTCCATTTCACCAATGCTCTTGAGCTTTAACACCTCACTAACTAATCTCCTGAGCACACTGAAATTAGCCTTTCTAAAGTCTAGCACTTCAGCCCTGCTGGTTAGTTTACCTACCCTTCGCCAGATAGTGAATTCAGTCAATCAATGGTCACTATCCCCTAGGTTATCTTGTACCTACAGATCCCCCACCAGGTCATCCCCTGTAGCTAATACCAAATCCAACAAGGTATTTCCTCTAGTGGGATCACATACCTCCTACATTAGGTAGAGGTCCTGTATGCAAGTTAAGCACCTATGTGCGCTGTTAGATTTGACTGACTGCTCCTCCCAGATGTCAAGGTAATTTAGGTCATAACAACCATATCTCTTGATTGTATGACCTCCAAGAGCTGTCTGGAGAATTCCAGGTCTAGCTCATCCTCCTGGTGCGGCGGTCTATAGTAGAACCCCACTATCAAGGCCCTTTCCCCCCAGCCTCCTTGTATCCTGGCCCACAGTACCTCAGTTTGGCCTTCCTCTAATCCCATCTTGATTAAAGGATGTATATTTTTTCTTAACTTAGAGAGCAACACCCCTCCCTTTTCCCCACTCTATCCCGTCTGTACAATGTTTACCCCTCAATGCCTATGGCCCAATCATGACTAGGGTCCCACCAGATTTCAGTTAGTCCAACCAGGTCAAAGTTGTTGCTTGCAAACAGAAGTGCAAGTTCCTCCTGCTTGTTCCTCAAGCTCCTAACATTAATATAGGCATTTAAGCCCCTCGATGGGTGACCTTGGTACCCTCCTATCCTGATGTCCATCGGGCCCCCTTAGTGCTTACCTTAGTGTTTACCTGGGGTGGTCCAATGCATTGCTTATGGCCCACTGATCCCAGATTCTCCTTACCCTCTGCTTCCCCAACCCCCAATGAACCCCTTCGGAGGAGATCAGCCAACCTGTAAGAGAACAACTCTTACTTTTACAAGAGAGAGGAAGCCCATCTCACCCCAGGATGCCTCTCTCATGGAAGTGTGGATTGTGGCTGTAGAAGCTAAAACCCTCATGATGGCACCACCTCCAGAGACGCAGGTTGACTTTAGGTGTCCTGATACTGACGGTGACCACTGACCGGAAGGATGGATAAGAAGACCATCTATGCCCCTGACTTCCTAAGCCTAGACCCCAGAGCCCTGTAGTCACTCATGACACAGGCCGGACTACTCCTGGCCACATCATTCGTGCCACATGGATGAGGACCATAAGATAGTAATCAGAGGGCCGGATGAGGTCAGGAATCCTTACAGTGATGTCCTGGATCCTGGCTCCGGGTAGGCAGCAAACTTCCCATACTGTGGGATCTGGTTGACAGATAGTATCCCCTCTCCCCCTGTGCATCAATCAATGCATCTCCAGCAAAACCAAGGAAGTGATTCTTCTTGTCTATTCAGCATTGGTGAGACTGCAACTGGTGTAGTGTGTCCAGTTTTGGGCACTGCACTTTAACAAGGACGTGGTAAAGCTTGAGAGAGCCCAGACAAGGGCCACCTGTATGATCAGAGACTTGCACAGTAAACCATACAAAGAAAGGCTGAGGGACTTAGGGCTCTCTAGACTGAAAAAAAGAAGGCTGAGAGAGGACTTGGTAACAGCTTGCTGCTACATCAGAGAAGTACACCAAGGGCTCAGTGAACAACTGTTCCCCAGGGCAGGAGTAATGGCCACAGACTCCTAGAAGACCATTTCAGGCTCAACATTAGGAAAAACTTCTTCACAGTTAGAGCATCCAAACTGTGGAATAAGCTCCCTCTAGAGGCAGTGTAATCACCTACCCTGAAAATCTTCAAAAGCAGACTAGACAGTAACTTTGCTAGGGTCACATGACCCCAGCTGTCTTTCCTGCCTGGTGCAGGGGGCTGGACCCAATGATCTTCTGAGGTCCCTTCCAACCTTACAATCTATGAATCTATGACATTCACTTTAGATTCTGGAAATATAGTCACATGCATGCTGTGGCCCAGGCCAGAAATTGTGGGTCACTAGAGCATGCTTTTCTGTTCAGCTGGAGCAGACAGCTTGGGTCAAGACTAACCCACCCACCCCACAATGGGGTTTTGCAGGGGAGGTGCAAAGCATCCTGGGATGCTGGGGGACTGAGAGTTAACTTGAATCTGGAAGGGATCTGGCACAGAAGTTCAATAAACTGGTTTAAGCTAAATCAATAAAGTCTGATACTACTTCCACCCTGACTTATCTTAAACCTGCTTTGGCCATTTTCAAACTGGTTTATGTACACTGAACTTCTGTTGTGTTACATATCTTAACCAGTTTCAAATCATTTATACTGGTCTGTGTATAATTTCTGTCCCTTTAAAGGGGTTCCCATTAAAAGGTCAGAATGCCAAGAAGATACATTTTACTCCAAGCTTCTGTCTATAATCATGAAAACTACTTACTTTTTCAAAACGTGGAATCCAAAATTGCATAACCATTTAATTTAAGGGCCTCTAGCTTTAATAACCCCCCAAATACTGGAATGTGATAAAAATCGAAAGACTATAAGAACACTGAAACATGGCTAGTTCCCCTATTCTTTAATTCATCTAGCTTATGATAGGCTAAAATACCAGTGTCTAGAACAAGCTAAGAAACACAAATCTAATATCATGACATAAGTGCTACTCTGGACAAAGCCTCAGGTGCTACAGACATGCATAAAGTTACAGAGCTGTTACTGCTGACTTACGCTGTAAGCAGATCCTGTTAGTACAAACAGATATTTAAGAAGTTGGCATGTCTGTTTGGGGCAGAAAGCAAAAGGGAGTTAGGACTATAGAAGTCCTTGGGGGAAAATCATGGAAGTTATCAGACTTAGTGGGAAATCTTAAACTGAGGTTTGCATTTTACTGCCAGCTTTATGATGACAAAGCTAAGTCCCAAGAAGGTGTGATGCTTATCCTACATGCGGTGTACACACTCACTTTTCAGAGCGTGGTAGAAACTCCACTTGCTGACACACTATCAGAAATCTGTTTCCCCAAAGCCCTTTACAGATGACAATTACCTATTTCTCATGTCTCTACACCACATTTGACCATTTTGTTGCACACAGGTATGCTCATTTATTGTACATTGTGAAATCTTTCGTTGTACATGTGTTTTCAAGTAGCAGGCTTTGAAGCAGGTGTTGCATAGTCTGAGGCTCTGTGCTGCAGTCACAGGTGGTTGAATTAATAGTATAGCCCCACTTCATTAGTTCCTTGGAGCCTCCACCTCTGGTACGTAGGCAGTTGAAACATTGCCACCTTTGCCATGGTTCGTCAGCCCCGGGTTGGTAAGAATTCCGCTGCTGCAATGTCCATTTTTTCACTGTCAGATATTTTCTTCAGCCTCTTGTTCCACATCTGTAGTCATGTCTTCCTTGGGTGCGGCACTGAGAGGTTGGGTGGTGATGAGGAAGCTCCTGCATGATTTCAGACATTTGTGCACTATGGAATGGTCACACAGCGTATGTCTCACATCTGCAGTTTGTCTCAATCATTCTATCTTGCTAGCACTGCTCTTCTGATGTCAGACAGTGATGCTAGCCAGCAGGTACACACTGTTTAGGCTGTAGGCTACAGACATCCTGTAATGCATCAGCAGCTATCATTCAGAATGGGAACAAGGTGCTTAGCATGTACAGATCTCTCCCATACAGAGCATGAATACTCAGCACAGGAGAAAATTGAGCCAGAGCAGTGGTTCAAATGACTGAAGGGTGAGCTCCCAATTTCGAGTTGGCAAGCTTATACAGAATGGTGTTCTGAGGGCTCACCTTTGCTTTTGTCTTCATGATGTGTTCTTTGTATGAGAGAGTTCAATCAAGGGCGAGTCCAGGGTAAACTGGATTTGGACAGCGGGCTGACAGGGTCCCAGACTATGTAATGCTGAGCTGCTGGTTAGCTTCATGGTTTTTCAACTGGAAGGTACGTACTTGTGTTTTCTCTGGGTTGGCATGTAGTTGGTTTTCAATAAAGTATGAGATGAGTGTCTCATTTAGGGATTTTTCAACATGGTCAATGCCAGTGTTTTGGGCTGTTATGCACAGGTCATCTGCACAGATTTAATGTTTTGTTTATAAAGCAATTGGTTGGTCATTTGTACAGAAGTTGTAGAACAGTGGTACAAATACACTTCCTTGGGGAAAGCCATTACCTCCAGCTGCTTCACTTCCCATCCAGTTTGACAAAAAAAAGTCTGTTTTCAAGAAGGATCCATATCAGTTGTGTAAGGCGTAGATCTTCTGTCATTTCCAGGGTCTTGTGGAGGAGTTGTCAGTGGTTAACGGTATCATCAGCAGCTGACAGCTTGAGGAACACAGCTCCGGTGACTTGGCCTCTTTCAAAACCATACTCAATATGTTGTGGTAGACTGAGCATCTGACTTGTTGTTCATTTTCCAGGGTGAAAGCCGCCCTGTTTGGGGATTAGGGGTTTATCCATATATGAGGCAAGCCAGTTCAGTATCAGTCATTCATACAGTTTGCATGTGTGCCATAGCAGGGAGATATGTCTGAAGCTCTTTGGATCAAATGGATCTTTCCCTGGCTTTAGATGCTAATACCTGAGCATGTCACTATCTCTTCAGACTGGCTGTGCCTAAGTTGTATAGGCAGAGGAGCCATTCTCAAGTCTGGGGTCCATATTGACCAACCTGTTTGGTATGTTGTCAAGGCTGGCTGCTTTCCTAGTCTTCAGTGCATTAATACCAGCATTCAGCTCTGTCATTGAGAAGGGTCTTGTAAAGCCCAGGTCTTTGGGGTACTTGAACCTTTCCAGTTTGAGGATTTTTGTTCATTTTTGGTTTGGGGATTTTTCCATTGAGACAAATCTGGTAAGCAGTTTGGTCAGCAGTGACACTATGATGTTGCTCTACCTTTCATGGGTTGTCACTTAGTTTACATGGTGTTGCCATGCTTTTTTACTACTAAAGTGTCATATCAGTTGACTCAAGCAAGGTCTGCCAGGATTTCCTGCATTCTTTCTGTGATGGCTAACAAAAGTTCCTTGCCTGTAGCAATGGTGGTTACAGAAAAAAGGGTCTAGTTCATACTGGAGTGAGGCCTGAGATGACAAATCTAGCAGGTATGCATGATAAACAGGAACAGCAGACCTGTTTTTCACATGTTCTGTAAGTATTTTATAGCTCTCAGCTATACATGCATACAGTAAATTTTGTAAAAGCATACTGTCAACTTGCAATAGCACCCTGTTGATCTAAGAGGAAACATTTTACCATGATAGCAGTGGCAAGGAGATTCAAAGCACAACATCTGTAGTCTTCGGAGTTACCAGTGCTAAAAAAACCCAGATATGATCTCCGCTTGCAGTTCTGGCAGGTTCTTGTACCACAGTGTGAATTCAGTTTCCATTTTTGTTGATCTCCTTTTGTACAGCTTTGTGTATTTTCTTCCACTTGGTGCAAAGGAGCATGCATACAGCTTCACTGACATCAGTAGAGCTGTGCAGACTTACTAAGGTTACAAGATAATTATGCATAATCTTTCCTAGGTTACTTTAAGCATGGCAGCAAATGGCTTTATATTTTCCACCAATAACAAAAATGCCAATTCAAACAATAACAATGGTGATAATTATAAAGAAGGGGAAAGACTGCAACATTTTTACACACAGTGGCACGAGTCAGATTCCAGTAACTACAAATAAAGCACTCATTAACATAAAATAGTTGCCAATACATTTTCCCTCTAACCCACAGTTTAGTCACACTTCTATATTGAAGGCACTCAGATACAACAGTGATGAGGGCAAAATGATAGAATGCAAACAGAAGAGAACAGACCCACATGCACATATACCCATATGTACACATTCATATCAAGAGTCTGAATTAAGACTGCACAAAGCTGCAGTAACATTGTGATGACTCAGGCTCTGGTTGGATACAACATAGTAAAAATCAATCAAGAAAATCCAGGTCACAGCTGAAATCACAGGCTTGACCCAGAACCCAGCAGAACGTGCACCAAAATGGGATTTTAGCATTAGGCTCCCTGCTTACTGGGGTTAGGCTCATTGGCCAAGTACAGACAGTCAAAAATCACTAGGCTGAATCGATTCAGTTTTTGCAGGTTAGTCTAAACTGCAAGGATTAAATTGAAACAGAAGTGAACAAACATTTACCTTTGATTCAGGAAATGCAGCCACATGCCTATAGTGGCTTGGGCCAGAAGCCAGGGGGTGGTAGAGCCTGGTCTCTAGTTGTGTGTTCTCTTCTTTGTCCTACAGTCCAGAACTACAACAACAGGACTCTGCAAGGTTGTCCATCACTTCCTCTTCCTGCTTCCAGGGGCCTCTGGGATTTGTAGTCGACAGTTGCATCCAGCAGTAAATTTAAGTGGGGGAAGGGGTGTTTAATCCCTGCTCCCTGGCCCCAGACCCCAACTGGGGTTTGCCTGGAGGGGCAGTGTCTACCCCCCACCATAGACTGGGCTGCATCCCCAGTTGGGCTTGCCCCACCACCCCTTTGTCTGCCAGCACTCAGTGCCCCAGCTAGGGAGTAGAGAGGCAGAACCAGCCCTGCTCTCACACAGACAGTACAGCCCAGCCCAGAGCTGGAAAGCATGCTGGGATACTGAGGGATTCTGATTTAACTTGAACCAGGAAGAGGCCTAGGACAGAAGTTTCATAAATCAGTTTGACCCAAATCAGTTAAGTCTGATACTACATTCAACCAGGTTTATCTTAAACCAGTTTCAGCCATTTTGAAATTGGTTTTGGTGCACTGAACTTCTGTTCTGTTACTGATTTAAATCAGTTTCTAATCACTTTAACTGGTTTACGTGTAACTTCTGTCCCTAGCCTTTGACTTCAATATGATTCTGTCTATAGCTTAGGCAGCCAAATCTTTTCAGGTAAATAACAATTAAAAGAAACTTCTCCCTTTTACTAGTACTCTCACATTTTAGTTCAAGTCTATCCAACAGATCTATTTTCTTCTTTGTCCTACTGTGTTTCATTTAGTCGCTCATAGTCTCAACAATAGGAATTTCAAATCTATTTACATTTCAAAAGATTTTTTATGACATACTTTTTTCTGACAACATCCCTCTCAAGGGCCTGTTTCTGCTTCCATTGAAGTAAATGGCAAAATTCCCACGGAAGCTCTCTGAGGCCTAAAGCGCTGGCCTGATGTCATGTTCTTCTTATAAACTTTAATAATGGAAAGATTTTGCACACCCTGAGTACAAACACAATATCCTGGTGATCTAAGCTTATCTTAATTTAGCTTTGAAACTGTTAAAAGGAAAACATCATCTCTATTCATTTTGGATCCCTTTCAACAATGTCAGTTTAAAATAATTCCATTACTTCTTTTTTTCCATTCACTGCTATGTGGGTGTCATTATGTCAACCTACACAAAGGATATTTATATTTAGTGTCTCAGATACAACTTTTGTAACTGTTGAGGCAACTCCTGCATTCCTAAAAGTGATATTCTCCTGTAGCCTGCTTTTCATGTGAACCATGGGCTGGGCTAAGATGTTTTGGAGTTCATAGGGCATTGATATAGTGGGGTCAGTAGCCTAGTTAACTTCAGCAGAACCATCCCTCCATACTCTTTTGATAATGGAGTGAGAATATACTATACTTTTTATTCTACATGCTTTATTTTTTATCTTTCCAATACTGTTAGAGAAGAGGACACATTGGTTAGGAGGATTCTTTCAACTGTCACCATCTACTACTACTATTGTTTGGGTTCCTCATCTTGGGTGTGCCTGGCTCCAAGATTTTGGTTTTTATTCATCAGTAGATGGAAATATAATTTCCAATTTTGACCACTTAGGTTAGGCTACAGTGTTATCCACTACTGAATAGCAAATCCCATATGTAATTTTCTTGGTCATGAGTTTTAACTCTCCATTAAGGCTAGGGACAGAAGTTATATATAAATATGTTTAAGTGATCAGAAACTGATTTAAACCTGTAACAGAACAGAAGCTCAGTGAACATAAGCCAGTTGCAAAATGGCTAACACTGGTTTAAGTTAAACTTGATTGAAAGTCGTATCAGACTTAACCAATCAAACTGGTGAAACTGGTTTATAAAACTTCTGTCCCAGACCCCTTCTTGGTTCAAGTTAAATCAGAGTCCCCCAGCATCCCAGCATGCTTTCTACCCCTGGGCTGGTCTATGCTGTCTGCTCCAGCACAGAAGGGTTGGAGGGGGAGGAAGGCAGGGACTGCCCCACCCAGGCAAACCCTGGCTGGGGGCTAGGGCCAAGGAGGGAGATTAAACTTCCCTTCCCCAGAGTACAGAGCTGCCCACTTTGCTAAACACTGATTTCTGGCTGTGATTGAGGACTACAAATCCCAGAAGCACCTGGAAGAAGAAGTGATGAGCAACCCTGCAGCATTCTCCTGCTGTAATTTTGAACTGCAAATCCCAGAGACCTTGGGAGCAGCAGGAAGAGGAAGCAAACATATAACCCATGCTGCCAGAGAGCCATACTTTAGAGCCCCCAGTTTCTGGCGTGAGCCACTGCAAGTATGTGGCTGCATTTCTGGAACCAGAAGTGAATGTCTGTCCAGTTGTTTCTCAGTTTAATCTCTGTAGTTTAGATTAACCTGCAAAAGGCTGAATTGATTCAGCTTTGGGCTTCTTTACTGTCTGTACTTAGCCTAAGAGATGGTGGGCCTGATTCTCTGTTGACGTGCATTTCATGTTGCCATTTATAGTTGTGCAAAGTGAGCGCAAAATGCCAGCACTGAAAAACATCCATTACACACATTTTTCAGGGAACTGTTCAGACAGTAGCATCAACTCTTCAGTGTTCGTGAGCTCTTCACTTGGTGTAAAGTAGCTCTGTTGACTTAAAAGGAGATTTGCCAGTTTATAGCAGCTGACGATTTAGCTATATATTTCTACAGAGAAGTTTCACTGGTTTCCAGTGCAGATAGTTTCCCAAATGGCATACATATGTAAAACTGACATTGAAAGCAACAAGGAGGCAGCTCTTCATTTTGGGAATTTTGCATGGATGCCAGAACACAGGGTATTTTTACTTAGAGTCTTCTTTCTGAATGTATGATCTAGCCATTGAACCAGTCTCCCTGCACTCTTGTTCTCTGAAGGTATTTGCTGATTTTCCAGCACATTTCCAAGTTGGTAACTCTATCCATTATCCATATGCCAAGCATCAGTCTACAGCAGCTGGTTGGAAAATAGTTTAATCTTTTTCAGATGGCTTAAAAATCCATGGCTTATAACTATATAAAGGTACAGCCAAGGCAAGATGTCATAAAAAAGCTAACTTCAAGGCAAATGAGATGTCAGATGCCATCAAGGACTCCTCAAGTTTCCAGGACACACTCCAAGGAAATCCCTTGTTTGTTTGATGTCATTCCATACCCAGAGTGTATTGGCACCAGGATAATGTATGTGAAATATGAACCATTTCCAAAGCTTCCCCTAAAAAGACGAGTGCTTCTCAAGCTAATACAATGAATCACGTGTGATGATTTATAAATTAATCATGAAAAAATCTATGCAGTCAGGCAGCAAACAACCAAAGGCCACACAAGGGTTCAAAAGAACCAGTGTTCATGTAGGAGGCACAGAATGAATGGCTGAATTATCACTGCTACACTTGTTTTTCATGCTATTCTGGATGATTACATTCAAGGTGCATAGCAAGGATGTGTTTGGCTTGAGATATCTACTCCCTTGGTTTCTTCTGTGGCTTTATACTATGTGTTACAAACATTGGAATTGCTCTGTCACAGAAGAGCATATATCAATCTGTTCTAGTATCCTGTCTCTAATTGTGGCCAGTTGCAGCTGCTTCAGAAGTGCAAGAATTCTTTTAATTTGCAGTCTTGAAATACCCCAGCCGATAGGAATTTCATAATATCAGCAACTAGCAATTGGCTTATTCTCTTAAATATGGTTACCAGGGTTGGGGGCAGACTTGTACACAAATATTGCTTTTTCTCTCTCTAAAATGTTGACTATTTCATTCATCATCTAACCCCCAAAAACAATTCACACAATACCTTGGTTACTGCTGTCAAGGTTACTGCAAGTCTGCTACCTGTGGTCTTCTGGCTTATCATTCGTCTCTCCGGCCTGTCAAAAATGAAACCTCTGTACCTTTTACCACTAGAGCTGAGTATGTTTGACCCTGTCCACTAGTTCCACCAGTCACTGAATACAATTTAATATTTTCTGCTCACGTTAAGCCTTTATATATCTCTGCCACTCCTTATTACCAAGGATCCTGGTTTTCCCTGATAAAAAATTGCAAATTCTCAGATAAAAACCCAAAAATCCATGATTAAAATTAAAGGCCCCTCACTCCCCCACACAGCCCCCCTGGCCCTGCTGGTGCCCTTACGCCTCACCCATAGCCCCCGCCTGCCCCAGCCCTGCAAGAGGGGTGCCACAGCTGCCAGAGCTATGGAGCCAGAGGCCTGGGTCCACACCACCCTACCGCCGGCAGGAGGTTCTGGCTGCTGCAGCGGAGCAGAGCTGCAGGCGCAAGCAGGGCAGGGTCTGGCTCCCCACTGTGGCACTCACTTTCAGGGGGCTCAGGCTCCCACCCTGCTGCCCTCACCTGTGGCTTCTGCAACCTGGCCGGTGTGACACGGCACTGCAAGGCAGACAGGGGCCACATGGGGAAGCTGCTTGCCATTGTGAGCTCTGCAGTGCCCTGGCAACGTATCCCCTGCACATGGCAGCAGTGAAGGGCATAACCCCACACCGCCACCCTCATTGCTGCTGCACGCATGGGATGCATTGCAAGGGCGGTGCAGACCTCGCAGTAGCAAGCAGCTTTCCTGCATAGCTCCACTCTTCCCTTGGGAAGCCCAAGCCCACAGTGAGCAGCCTACCCCCCCCGCTCCATCCTATGCACAGATCTTGGGGGCATGGGGCCCCTCTGCCCCCTGAGAGTGCACACAGCAGCAGGAAGCTGGCTCCACCCCCCTGTGCCCTGGACAAGCTGTCCATGGCTTTATCCTGATCTCTGCCAGGGCCCTGCAGCTGCACATTGCAGCCCCAAGCACCATGCACCTTTGGGCTGGACAGCAGCCCCAGTCACAGCCCTGCCCAACTCCTTCCTTATGGGGGCCACAGTTCCCTCCCCATGGCAGCTGCCCCCCCTTGTCTGACTGCCCTCCTCTCCCTCCCAGCCTCTATGCAGTGCAAAATACATGGGTTTCTCTGCTAAAATGAGAAATCTGTGTTTTGCTCCAGTAAAGGAGGAAATCCATATTTTTCTCCATTTTTCCATGGGAAACAGAAAACCTGGATCCCTGCTTATTACCCAACCTTATCTTTTACTCACTTACCAGTACTATTATTCTTGAAGCCCCTTTCATCTATTTTAATCATAAGCATCACGCAAAGAGTTGAGTAAGAAACGGTTTTCCTATTCCGAGAGAATTGTCCCAATTTGGAACGGGCATTTAAAAATATATATCAGAACCTGGACATTTCTCCTGTACTTATCATCTGGGAATATAATGTTCTGAGCGAATATAATTTCAAAATATTTCATTTTTATATTGACTTTTGTTGCATCATAGCACTTGACAAAGTAGAGTGTTGCCTTGGAGAGCTCATGCCTATCTTGCTCTACCTTTTGACTGAAAAAAAAGTAGAAAGTTCTTTTATTTCTATTTCCAAAAACTTTTCCAAGAAAAATGTTTTCTATTGCTCCTCTCTGCCTGCACACCCCTTCATTTTGTTGCAACTGACATTTCATTCCATTGACTGTCCCACACTCTTTGTAAGGCGTTACATAAAAATGGATAAAAAGAGAGAGAGAGACATCAGTCAAGACAGCCTTGAATCTTTCCCCTATACCCAGCAGGATAAGAATGTGTTTGGGCACCCGGGGCATCTGCGATAGACAGGGGAAACATCCACTTCCTGCTGCTGCCATAATTACAACCACACAGCCTCAGCGAAAGCCAATTTTTTCACCCCCACCCCACTTGCACCCACAACAGTTGCCCCACCCTAGTTATACCACTGCTTCTATACAATCCTTTTAACAAACCTGAAGCCTTCAGGCAGCATTAAAGGACTGAGTGAGATATACCACTTCTTTCCAGACATAAACCTTATCCATTATTCTGGGGAAGTTGGAACCTGGGAAGGTAGCTGACAGATACAAGAGAGTTTCAGCAGACCCTCATGGGAGGATTCTTCTCAAAGATGGGTTACTGAATGAATAAATTGAAATCCTGCTTTCTTTTCAGCTGTCACAGTTACATCTACAAACTGCTGTGGTTGAGCTGAGAGTAAAGTTCATCACATGATTCCAACGCAATCCCAGTTACATCAGACATTACCTCACACTGATGGCTTGTAACATCCGACACCTGAGAAAAGCAACAGAGAAAGACAGTACATGGATCAAAACCTGATCGTTAGTAGCTTATCTATGAATATTCACAGGCAACTATAACTTGATAGGTGCATTCTGATTGGGAAAGCTATAAAATTTCATAGACACTGAAGTCTGGTTTTTAAGAACACATCAAATGTTTATTTAAATTTTTCAAAAAAGTCGTGTTGGATGTAAAACAAACCATTATGCAATTCTTTAATGTTACTGTGGGCTCAGTTTTACATAGAACCTTCTGTTTTGGTTCTTTGAACATAGAGAACTATCGCAAAAGGGGATATGCTAGCTGTCCCTTCTGAGCCTCCCAAAAATCAGTAGATCAAAGCCCAGGCTGCCAAAGCGCTTTTTTTTTTTTTTTAAAGCATTTGTTCCAATGAAAAACTCTGTTCTCTTTATGAGAGCTTGTGTGCCTTATCTTCATTTACTATGGGCCAGAGCTAAAGCCCATTGAAAAATGGGTATGTACAGCCATTCGCTGCACCCAGTCTATGTTCATGCAACTTACTTCAAGGTGTCTAAATGTAAACCGAGAATGGTGCATAGAGACGTTTGCTATTGCTGGGAGCCACATGGGGCACCCCAGCGTAAGTAACTCAGGGTAGGAGGAGGGTGAACAGGATCAGGAGGATTGGGGGGGGCACATTGGCAGATCTGCAGGGGGGAGTTTGCAAGGGAAGGGGGGTTGCCTGGTCACAGTGGGGTTGATCAGGGGTCTAAAAATACCCCAGTTAAGGTTAGAAGAGTGGGAATAGCACAGCCCCATGCAGTGCTGGATTATGACATGCTAAGGCCCTAAACTATGTCCAGTTTAAGAGTATGCATGCAATAAGAATAATCCACAAAACCCATGAAAATGGATTTTCATGAAATTTTAATATTAATTATTGTTATTTCTGCACCTATTTATGAACTCAATATGAATAACTATGGAGTCATATATATATTTGTCATATGAGAATGAAAACATCTAGTTTATTTTTCTTATTCAGAGGCCCATCATATTGTGAGGACCTAAGCTGTAACTTAAGTAGCTTAAGCCTAAATTTGGCACTAGCCCCAAGGCTAGGGCAAGCAGTGGGGCTTTCCCAGACTCTGGGTTGTGATGCAAGCGTCTGCTGGCATTCAAGAGATCAGGTTAACCCTTCCTCAGTCTAAATTAATGCATCTCTTAAGGTGAAATAACTTCAATCAGGCCCACCTTTTCTTTTTCTTTCTTTTTTTTTGGGGGGGGGTGGAGGGGCAATTTAGTCCCTCTGAATATTTGCATGATTGGGCATTTAGATTGAACTAACCCTGGGTTAGCATTAGGTCAATCTAAATGTAATCCCTGTACATACCCTAGAAGCCTAGCATCTTGTTGTTCATATCAGTAGGCTTTGGATCTGGCCATGATGAGCTAAAATCAGAAAATGAAGTCAAACTTGCTATGACTTATTTGCTCAGCTGTAAAAATGAGGTGCAAGTACCATGGGCAATATCTTGCACAATGTATTCACATGGTTAATCTTATTGATTTCGCATGAGTAAAAAGTGTGTAGGATTTGGCCAACACAACTATCCACAGAGTAATGTTTTAATTAGAACCAAATTCTATTCCAAATTATAGCTTCGGGGTAGCTTGGTATTAAATAACTATAACCTCACTTAAAATGCCTATATTGGAAATATAACAGTTCAGTTATTGCTAAAATAGAATTATGGCAGTGGGATCACTCTAACCTCTGTATCCATATTTTGATTTTACGGCTCATACTAATTTGAGAAAAAAGCTGTGATCAGTTTGCAAAGATCAAATGTTTTTGTGGTGTCATCCTTTCATGTGATTGACTAAAAAGTGAGTTACCTTGAGCCAGCCTTTGACAATAGCCTTTTGGAGCTAATTAGATATACTCTAGACTGGAAGTACCAATTCCCCTGCAAATTTTCTAATTAAATCTTCAGCTGCTTGAAACAACATTAGCACAACAGAGATTTCCTTTAAGCAGCCCTACCAGGACTTCAGCAGTGACTCTACTCAAGTTCCGAGATGAACTCAGAACTATCTAACACATGATGCAATTCTGGAGAAACCACAATCATTATTGCTTATGGTGGCTTAGACATACCTTGCTCAGGGTAAAAGTCAAGAAGAATGCCTCAGGTGTACTTAATCAGTAACAGAGACTTTTCTGTCTTTTAAGAAAAGATAGAGAAGCAGCAAGTATAGCAAACTCAACAAGTGGAAACTTGTTGTCTTCACCAGTAGAAGCCAGTCAGTGTTTAAAGCCAATGTAAACAGATACAGACTTGCTCACAGATATCTATTGGGTCTCTGACAAGAGCCAAAGGGGGAAAAAAGTCAGTGCAGGTGCAGTATCTCTTGGCAGAATGACTAATACAGGTTTCAACATTTTGTTCTGTTACAAATCAAAATAAATGTAACCAGCTGCCTCAGCTATTACAAATGTTCATCAGTATTGTAGCCAAAACCTATATCCATTAAATTAAATACAGTTCAGAGAAGTGCTCTCTGGCCTCCTTTCATCTTTGAATTTCCAGTCTTCACATTTGGAACCATGTATGTAGGTTCCTCGGTGCCGACTTTGGCATCACTGATGGCTGCAGAAAACAGAATTCATATTTTATTCCTGTTTTAAAGATATTTATGCTGGTGCCACTCTCTAAGACTTTGGCAACAATTCGGCACTATGTGTCAGCCTACTTTTATTTAACTTCTGATATCCATACCCTAAACTTGTAAGGTGCTGTGAAGCCTCTGGGATATATATTCTTTTTTTTTTAAACAGGTCAAGTTAACCGAATACACATATGAGGAATTTACCATTCCATCAAATGAGAGTACCAAACATCATATTCAAAGAGTCAGCCAAGCTATTTCTTGAAATGTTTATAAAGTGTCCAAATCTCAGACAATCTAAATCTAAGCTACTCTGATTATCTCCATCATTGCCGTCATGAGCTGAATGGAAGAGGACTTTAAACTTAAGTAAAATAAATTCAGGCAAAGGATTTGCAAGATCAAAGGGGACCAGTTTCTGGCCCTTGTTGAAGCAGTGAGTGGGGAACATGACAAAGTTGCAATGGATTGGACAAAGAGAAGATGCCCTCAAGGCAGGAACTAAAAAGGATGCCTCTACAACAAGGGTGTGGAATAGACAGCCCACAGACTGGATCTGGCCTACCAACTGATTGGTAATGAGCACCCGCCCAGTAAAGGGATCCAGCCCACAGGCAGGCAGTAGCTCCGGCTCTGGCAGCCGTGTGGTGCTGGGAGGCCAGAGCTGCTTCCAGCATGCTGGACATGCTCTCCGTCTCTGAGCCAGAGCTGCCACCAGTGTGGAAGTGGAAGCATGAATCTGCCCAGAGCTATAATATACCATACCCTCATCCCAACCCAGGTCCAGACCTGGCAGCTGCCAGCTGCATCCACAGCTGCCCAAATGTGGTTGGCATCTTCCAGCTCAGGGCTACAGATGGGGGGAGGTGGGAAGAAGGGAATGCTACAGCTGCATGCAGGTTCAGGCTTCCACACCGATCACAGCCTGGAGCTGTAGCATACCCCATCCCCTGTGCCTGGAGCCCTGACCCAGAAGCTGCTGGCCACATCTGGGTAGCTGTGGACACAGCTGGCAGCTGCTGGGTCTGGATTTGGGGTGGGGGCATGCACTAAAGCCACAGGCGGGTGGGCCCCAGCCACAGAGGTGAGGAAGAGGCAAAATAAAGCTCTGGGCAGGTTCAGGCTTCTGCTCTGGTCGCAGCTCCTAGAGGGAGGGACACAGGAGAGGGAGAGGTATGGCCCTCAACAGGTCACCCAAACTCATTAAGTGGCCCAACAGCCCAAATAATTGCCCACCCCTGCTCTACAACGTTCATTTTGCTAAGGGGTGCAGTATGGGAACATTGGTAGCACACCACACTTCAGGCTGCACCCACCAGATTGTTTGTGTAATGTTGCCATAATTACAGCAATACCCCTCATGTGTCTAGGGGCCACATCAGCCGCTAGAACCTAAGTTACGCAAAGGTGGTTTTGCTCTGGTCTCTCACCCTCCAAGCCTACATCTCCTATGCCGCATCTCACAGAAGGTCACCTATTGTTCATCCTTTCCTATATTACATAAGAAAGAATATTACATAACTGCATAGAAATATTAAGTGAAATTTTCCTTCAAACATCTTAAATAAATCAGGCCCATAGTGCAAAATATCCCTTCATCAAGGTATTACCAAAACTCACTAGTGTAACAGGGACCACAGTCTTTTCCAGCTACAATTTTCTGTTCATTCTAAATGAGCCAGATTTTGCTTTTCCTTACAACATAATTGAGGTTAATGTCTTTGCTGAGAACAACACCAGCACTAGTGATTCACATGCATTGTAAGAGCAGAATCCAGCCCACCAAATTTGACTATATGTGCTCATAGTACCAGAGGTCATTTTTCTACATAACTGTAAAATAGACTGGTACATTGGAGTGTAAAATTTAAGCTAATTGGCATTATAATCCGTGTCTGTTGTAGTGCCTGTGCACATGCAGTTCCTTTTCATCTGATGTGGTTAAAGGCTTTAAAGCTGTTCCTTCTGACTAACTGTCTTTAAAGCGTTAGGCAATTGGAAACAGGCCTGACATTACAAAGTGAGTGTTCATATGCAAACCTCAGTCTAGTTGAAGTGGATTGCGCTTTTTGGGGAGTTTGCTGGATAAATAGACATCAAACAGAGCTTGGGAAGAGCCCTAGTGCACTTTTGAAAAAGAACAAATTGAGATCTCTTACCTCCAAGCAAACTGTAAAAGAAAAGTTGTGGTAGCAGAAACTGCAAAATCACAAGTATTGTGGTACAACTTCAAGGGAAAGTATTACCACTAGGCATTTTCCTCAAACATGAAAAGATGGTAATTTTTTTGGCCAAAGATGAGAAACATCAAATTGCTCCTATTAACATTTGAGTTCCTTCAAACTTCAAAACAACTGATTGACATTTTTATTCATCATCATCACTGGTCTCCCTATTCCCTAACATTTTTGTAGATCAGATATCATGGTGGAACTCACAAGATAACCCTGCACATTAACTAACAATAGGTGAACTTTATCAAATTTAATCTAGGTTGTAACAGGACTAAACATTTTTGTTACCCTTATATTTAAATAATAATCCATTAGTGACTGCAGCTCCAGCTCTAACCCCGGGGCCAGAGTCTCCGCCCCCGCCGTTGCACTCAAATCCAAATAATAAATCCAATTAATAATAATTTTTAGCCCTAATAGATATTGTGCTACATTAATATTTGCATTCAGTTTTAAATTAATTACATGCAGACTGGATATTAAAATCCAAAACTTTAAATGAGGACACTGGCTTACAGCCATTCTACCTTGGCCTATGATCTTGCTGTATTTCAAAAGATCAGCATAGCTGTGATTGGGTCATTATCTGGATAAGGAATATCAAGCCCTACAAAAGGTGAGGTTCAGGACAGTGCCATATTTACCTGAATCCAAGGCAACTTCAAATGTAAGATGACAATAATTAGATTCTATACATGGAAAATATATTAATTTGTTATCATTTTCCATGTATAGAATCTAATTATTGGAGGGTCATTTAAATTCATTCCACACACTGCTACAGCAGGGAAAGTAGAACCCCCAATATCTTGCCCACCACCATCACTTGCTTCCTCCCTAATATTTGCTTTTCCTTCCACCTGCCCCCATACCTTCATCCCTGGAAACTGACCCAATGGTGCCTGTCCCCACACATGGCCTCAACCCCTACTTGTTTAGCCTCCACCGAAGCTCTGATTCCACTCTGATGCCAGGCACAGAGCACATGGTCAGCTCCTTTCCTGCCCAGCCATGCAGCAGCAGTTGTACTAGCATAACCTTTGGCCCCAGCTTTGGGCTTGGAGCTGGAGCTGTCACCACTACTAAATACCTGGAGTGACCACATGCTCCATCACCCAGATTGGAGCAGAGCCAGAGCTGGAGCCATAGCAGAGGGTGCATGGCAGTAGGGAGCACTGGGGAGCAGGGACAGATACAATATGAGGGAGGTGAAGACAGAAGAGACTGCAGGTGGCAGGTAATGGGGGAGGCAGTGGCTGCAGCTCCAGGTCTAACCCTGGGGCCAGAGTCTCCACCCCCCCTCCCCCCCCGCACACACAAATCCAAAACAAGGAGCTTTCGCCTTCCCCATTCAACATGTACTCATCTTCAATTCAAGTAAACACAGTAATATGCAATCTCCTTTATATAAGTACTATCAGTTTTGTCAAATTCTTAGAGGCCCTATCTTCAAAAGGAGAGGTATGATTTTTGGTCATTAAAAGTCCCATTGTGCTGTTCATCTGCATGTTTGAAATGAACCTAACAGTCTTAGTCCCATTCCCAGGGAACTGGGGCCCATCTCAGAATGCCATTAAAATAGCTTTATTTAGCACCCTTGACTGCTATATCACAAGAGAGGAGAAGGACCATATGGGCATTTCTTATTGCATGTCACGCCTGTGACTGCGTATCTGGGATACCTTAGCCAGACTTGTCCTGTTCTGTAGAATAAATAGAGAATGTCTGTATTCAGTGCCACCACCTGGCATTTATCACAGGCACAAGTTTAACAATTAACAGATAAAAACCATCCCGCTTTCTTTTTGCTAAAGCAAACTTAACTCCAGGATCTTAGCAGAATTCCAGTTTGAACATTATCACACAGCCTACTTGAAGATCCTCCCTGAAGATTCAGCTGCACACACTAAACAAAGCATCTCCCTTTCTTGCCCAAATCCTAGATCTTACATGGATGTGTGTCCATGTAACAAGCAAAATTTTGTTTGCATCAAGGCTGAATGAGGTCATCAGAACTTCACACACATCTCACAGGCAGATCTCTTTCTAGTATTGGTGTGACAGCCTGTTGTGTAATATAGTTATGCACTATTTTATTTTTTAGCTACCACCTTCAAGGACTAAAAGTACTAGCATTTCACTGCTGAATAAGAAGATCCCTATATACACGTCAGATCTTGCTCCGGCAAAATAAGTTACTTTCTACAGTCGACTTCAGTGGCAGTAGGGGAGTGTTCATAGTAGTTAAAATGATTGGGGATACTTTAGGATGAAAGACTTCAGTTGCAAAACAAGTATAGAATATATTTTTGTTAAAGCAATGTTCCAGATGCCTAGCTTTTGTGTTTGCATCACTTAAGTAGGCAATTACTGTTTTTCACCTTGATGATTTAATTCACACTAAAAGCTTGTCAACACCTTTATAGTTTTATTGTTCATTGTTTATCTGGCTCCACTGATTACATTCAACAAATTCCATTTGATATATTTTATTGATTACGCAATGCAGCAGTACTTCTCAGCTTTATATATTTTTAAGTGTCAGTACTTCTCAGCTTTATATATTTTTAAGTGTATTATGCAAAAATGAATACCTTATCAGAAGTCAGACAGGGCCGATTGCTGATTATGTTTGACATCTCTGATTTGATTAAATCTAGAGGTGCAAATCAAAGTATTTCCAGCTCTCACTTAACAGCTTGTCTAAAAGAAGCCCTCCTGTTATGTGGAAGGGAAGGAATATGCACATGTAAAATCTATACCCACATTTACGAATCTCTAAATTGTGGGTTCTAATCCACATCCCTGTACCTCCAATGGATCAGATGTGCAAGTACTCACATTTGCACCCACAATTCAAGTGCAGGGGTAAAAATAAGCATGCACATTCCAGAGATAGAGATTGCACCCCAGATTACATCTATTTGGCCATTTAAACAGTATAAATGTTCTGGGTATGAAACAGCTGCTGCTCTTTCACAGATGTTCAATCTGAACTAGATTTGAGTGTATATTTTTGCTTTTCCAGAAATTGTGCATGTGAACTCATTGTTCATGGAAGTGAACTTTGAGCCAGATACAGGCAGTGCTGTGCTAGCCAACCTTCAAGAGGTGCCAGTGCACATGGCTCAATCCTGGCTTCCAGCACTGTATTGTTGCCCTGCTCCTGAGTCTCTCCTACACAGTTTCCCAGCCATGCCAACTAGTGCAGAAACATGTCACATGAAAAAGCATCAATCAAAAGCTATGGGAAAGCACTTACCTTCAGTACCCTCTTTCATTTCAATGTTTAGATGAGTTATCTGGCTCCATAGGATCATGGGTAGTAAATACAGAACCTCCTGAACAAACAACACATGAATATGAAATGTGTTCAATGGCCCATCTCTGTAAATGGATGGCTGATGCATTATGATCCAAGAGTTTCCATGTCTAAAGTTAGCATACTTGAATGTTCTGTGCTTTGGTTTATGCTTCTCTCATTCCTTGGAGTCTCAGACCAGCAGAGACTCCCCATGCCTAAAGAAGGGTGAGTACACACAAAAACTTGCCTAGAACTTTTTTCCAACTACTCAGTTGGTTTAATAAAAGATACCACATCTATTCAAAAAACCTTGCCTGCCTTGCTTTATGTGAGCACTTGCTATTAGTCTTCTACCTTAAAGAAAAACAGGTATTCCCCATTCTGTAGTGGCTGTTGAAAGCACACTTCTGCACATCAACTGCCCTACCTTTACAAAAAGGCACCTTTATAAAACAATTTTGGGTTCCAATCTAGCAAAAAACTTAAGTGTGCTTAGTTCCATATTAAAGTTAATGGGATAAAGGTATGCTTAATGTATCACATTGTGAAGTGCTCTGCTGAGCTATGGCCATAAAAATACTCAACAGTACTTCAAAGACTTTAAATTCCTCTTTTTAAATGAATCTTCAGTCTTTGTTCTTTGCGTATATGGTAGGGTAGGAGTGATGTTGTAACCATGATGGTACTGAAATTATGCAGGAGGCTATGCTGTGCCTGACTCCCTGTAAGCAGAGACCAGATGAAGAATGTCTTGTATCCAAAAGCTTATCTAACTTTATGCCAACTACATAGCAGGTCCTATAAAAAATAATCACCCTAAGAAATCCTTGCCTCTGCATATATTGTATTTTAGCAAGTACATTCAGACTCCTAGAAAATGACCTATATTAAAACAAAATATTATCAAAGACCCATCAAGGTTTTCAAATCCTAAATGAAGCTGTGACCACCAGAACTTGAACACCCAGTCACATGCAGCCTTGGTTCAAGTAACAGGTGGTGTTCGCCTTGCAGACTCCCATAAATTGCCGAGTAGATGGTCACTCCTCAAGTAGTCTTCCCCTATCTCTCCTGTCACTACTTTGAATGTTTCCCAGTGGGAGGTTGACTATCCAGGGTCCTTCTGTGGCATGCAGTCTGCCCAACAGTCACTTGCAGGGCTCCGCCATCCCTATACCCCAACCTTATGCCACCTCGATGGACCGCTCATTCTTCTTGGCCAGGTCTCCCTTCTCACACAGCTGTGGAGCCTCTCGAGTTCCTTCCCATCCCAGATATCAGCTCCCATGGCCAATTCACTTACTCCGTCACGGGTTGTCCACGTTTGGAGGTCCCGATCGTGGAGCCTCTATTTGCCTAGGGTGGACTCCTGCCCTAAAGCCCTACACCAATTATTCTATTTACGTAGGCCCCTCCTAGCTCTCAACCCCTTAACACAGGGAAACAAAAGAAAAACACAAAAGAAAAGCACAAAACAACACGGCTACCCTATTGCTAGGAATCTGGGTAGCCCCCTCCTTGGTCCCTTACATCAGGGTACTGGGTGCCTAGTTCCCTATGGTCTAGCCAGGAGATGACCTCTGTTCGGGGCTGTGTACCTGTGGCTTCCTGCTTAGGTTGTCCTTTCCCCCTTTTCCACTCCTTCCACGAGCCCAGTGCTACCCCGTTTCTCTTCCTTCTGGAGGGTCCTAATCCAGGTGCCTCGTAGTTCCTTAGCATATGGCTGGCTACTTTCCATGTTCAGGATAAGTGCCCTGCTTCTCTGTAGCTCTTCCTGCTGCTCCTGCCAGGACTCTCCCAGTGGTGAGAATTCCTCCTCCTCCCAACTGTTACCAATACTCCCCCCTGTTATGGTGTGGGTCTTTGTGTACCCTCCTTGGTTTCCTCTGTTGCCGCTGTCTTCGCAGATTGCAGGGACTGTTCCTCGCTTGTCTCCAGCACTGACAATCTGATCCCTGCTGCCGCTGCCAAGACTAGTGTCAGGAGCCTCCTCTGGCTCCTCCTCCGTTGGTCCTTCCTCCAAGGGATACCTGGAGTGAGTCATGTGGCCATGCACTCCTTGGGTCCATTCTCCCGCTTTCCTCTCCTCCACTGTTGGCCATTTTTATCCCTGCTGGCTAGTGATATCATCAGCCAGCCTCAGCTGGAAAAAGACACAACTAATGAGCTGCGCGGGCTTCTCTCCCTGTTCCCGCTGTGCCACAGCTCCTGCTGTGGGTGAGTAGGTTTTTTTTTTTCATTTTAACTTTTACGTTTGTTTCCTCCCCCTCCTGTTCGTTCTGTTCCCCATAACTTCCCTTTCTTATTTGGGGTCCTTCCCCCCATTCTCTCCCAGGACAAAAGCAATCAAAAACCCAAGTTATGCAGAGTGGCTTCATTTGGCTGGGTGCTGGTGCCTTCAGTCCTTATTGAACCTCATTAAGAGAATCCTTGTGAAACCCAGGATAGGATTTAAAAAGGAATGACTTTTTCTCATGTTCACTGAGGCCCAGGTCATCCAAGTACTTTATAGGGGCATAATGGGAACAAGGGTGGAGATTATCTTTCTTCTGAAGAGTCAGATATGGCCCAAAATCAAATGCATAAACACAAATACAATCAACACAGATGCCCTATTTTTCCAGTTAAAACATGTGCATCCCTAACATTCTTTGAACAGATGGTATTTTCTTGAATGTTATATGTAGTCCACTCATGGATACACATCAGATAAGACATCAATTTGCATTCATCTTGTGCCACGTTTTATAGAAAAGGTCTTTTAGAAGTGTTTGAAGGAGTTAAAAAAAAAAAGATTTATTTAGACTATTTTTCTTATTCCTCTACTTATAATGCACACCAACTGGGGCCCTTCTCCCATAAATAAGGCCTAATGCAACAAATAAATACCTAAGCATTACATTTTATAGCATGAGAGACTCAACTGTGTCCATGCAGTAGACTTACCACCCCTGCAGCAGCATATCCAAGTACACTATGTTGCTCCAGGCTTCACTTCTGAAACAGCTGCCTCTTCATTTGAATAATAAGCACAAAGGCCTGGCAGTACCAATTAGGCTACCTCAAGTTCATTAGCCCACCTGCGTGGCCATGACTACACAGCTTCTAGTTTTGGAGGCAGCCTGTGTTTTGAGGGCACCACCAGTAGGGAACCTACATTTAAATCACCCATTATTCTCATTGTATGAGTGCATCTACATGTTGCCCTATGGAAACATTGTTACTGGTACTTTTGGAAGCACTAAAGCACAGCACGTTAACCATAACAGGGGATAACCATAACGGGAGATAATCCTAACTATAATGGGGGAGTGGACTGCTATGGTGAAGTAGCTGCTGGTCCCATGCAGATACCCGTGGATGCTAGCGCATCACTATGGTGATGTAGCATCATGTGTAGACATGCCCCATACGTGGCAAAAGGAATAAAGAAATAATCAAGACCTTTTAGACACCTGTAAAATGCCCTGATCATGACAAATGTGTTTCTGGTCCAAGGAGAAATACTGTCTCTCTTGCCCTTTTACACTTGAGAAATATGGAGGTGAAAAAAGGTGGGTTGTGTAGGAAATGAGTGATGTCAGTTAAAAGCTGCTCCCATATGTTGAATATTAGAAGTAGAGTCATGCTGGTAAAGCTGGATTGAAGGACAAAGTGCAGTTGTGACAAAGGTACACAGTAATGTAGTTTATCACATGGCTCTCCAATTTACCACAGGCACATGATGTTCACATGTGAGGGCAGTCTGTATGTTGTCCAACAAAAAAAAACCAGTCAGCTAGCTATCTGCAGAACAGGCGATAACTAATGTGGGTGATCCTGAGAAATGCTGAAGAGCAACAATTCCTAATGAATTATGTGGGTGTTATAGGCCTCTCATTATTAGCCATAATGATAGCATTTCTGGGCTTGCAACACAAACAAGTATCCCCTCAGAAACTTTTGTCTATTTAGAAGCAAGTATTCAAAATGGCCATTTTGCCCATATTGCTGAGCAGCAAATTAACAAGAAGCACAAATGAAATCCCTATTTCATAATGGCTAAATAAAATATACTTTCCATCATCTTCTGCCTCAAAAAAACATTATTTATAAATACACTTAACCACAAAAATATTACTGCAGTCCTGACTGAGAATCTTTGGACTTCCAAACAATTTATGATATTGTTTGATAGTTATTAAATACTAACTGTTCTTCAGATTAAGTCCTTTCCTAAAAAAAGAGAGATATTTTGATGGCTAAAGATTACACAGATGGCTGAAGTCACATACTAAGAGCACCTTGCAGTTACTGATGACTTGTACAGGCCAATGCTTCTTGTTAGGTAATGAAAAAGAGCACTTAATCAAGAAGAAACCTTAGCCTAGGCCAAATATCCTGACCCAGTATTTTAAAATAGCATGCCGTTCTTTGGATAATGCATTTGCTAAGAACAGGCGACTGAGGAGTCCTAGCTCAGGATGGACCCATGTACTCATTTTACCGTTAGTAACATAAGTAAATTAAGTGCTAAAAATTAGTATGCTCCTGGGCTATAAATTAAGACAGAAGACTTCCAGCAGCAAAGCAGACATAAAAACCTGGTAATTAATTTCAATTCATGTCTAAGAAACCACTTTGTCGCTCGAGCCAAGGTTCTATTTTAAGAGCCTTCCTTTAATTTTTAAACAGCAAGTAACTGCCAGCTATTTTTCATTATTGCAAAGTTAAATTGTCTCCAAGTCTATTTAGAACGATGATTTATTGGCACAAAGCACCAGCCTTAAAGATCAATCACACAGAAACATTCAGATTACTTTGCACAATGCAACTGAGTTTGTCTCTTGTGAAAGTTAACACAAAACAGTTCACGCAGTATTTGCCAAAATGAGACTCATGTATGTAATGTAAAATGGCCACATAGCAGATAGGATAGAGGGGGCTAGAAAGTGATATAATTATCTTATTAAAGAAAGAAGTGTAAAGCATAGATGAGCTAGGATTTCATTTTTTTTTTTAAATACTGTAGAAAAGCTAAGTCTTGAGATATAATTTGAAGAGGCTGAGCCAATTAGAGGGAGGGTAGCCAGTCCAGATGGTGAAGGACCAGTTCCTACTGTTGAGGGACAGGTGCAGGGAGGGAGCAAAAAAAGTCTAGTATTCAAAGAGCTGGAGAGGCAGAACAGATAATAGGAAGAGATTAAGACAGAGAGGTAGAGGAAGGGGAAAGGCAGAGAAAGATCTGAGAAAACTGGAACCTATGTATGTATGGATGAAAGAGAATGACTAATTGACTGTCTCACCAGTAGGAAGGCAGATTTAAAAAAAAATGAAAATTAAAGATTCAAAGCCACAGAAATGCTTTTTAACATACTAGTAACTGCACCTGTACTATGAGAATTAGAGCTGGTACATTATTTTCCACAAATATTCATTTGCTTTTTTAAATGAATTTACTTTGGATGTAATTTGTACTCCTTTTGTGCTTGCTTTCCTGAAATAGTTAAGCTTTTCAATATTGCTGTCATAAATTTTCAGGGAAAGTAAACTTCATAGTCTTGTATGTCAGTATGAAAGATTCTTGAATTTTAAATCTGCATATGAGCACACAGGTTACAAAATTAATTATTGCCAATGAAGGATCAGGAAAAACACCACATGACTTCTGAATAATCATAACAAAACGAATATTTTATATTCAGACTTTATATGCAGAGTAAGACTCCAATCTCATTTTCCCAATTAATATATTCTACAAGCAAAAAAGATAAACGTATCGACTAAATAACGTTGTTAATTTTTCACTAAACACGAAATTGCCATCACATCCAGGGGTTCAGCAAGACAGAAATGTTTTTCCTGAGCTTCGCTTTTTTTTGTTATTTTTTTTTCCCCCAAATTGCTCCTATTGCAACAGCATGACTGAAAAAGAGGTTGTTAAGATCAAGTCAAGCCCAAGTGACAGCAATATCTTCTGCTGAATTGCTGCTTTTCCAACCACTAGAAATACCATAGGCAAATTATTTGAAGAGGCAGCCTGGAAAATTAGGGTGGAAAAATGACATGAATAGAAACTCTAAATTAAAGAGAATAAAACAGGAAAAACAGTTTATTACTAGTGCCACAGTCCACTGTTCTAACTGGCGCTTCACAGTAGCAGCAGAGAATGAAGCGGGGAAAAAAAGGGAAAATTAAATGAGGAAGAAAAAGGAAAAGGAAGCCACATCTTACAAATCAAACTCTAACAGCCTTTCAGTTGTTCACTGACCACAGGTATGACATAATATATAGAGCCAAATCTCTGCAGTGGAGGTAATTCTTCTGTGCAGGGTCATAAGGGGGAAGCTATTGAAGCCCAATCCCATAAGGCAGAGTTAGAGCATCTGTTTTAAAAAGAGATGTGTGGCCCTTATTCCTCAAAGATATTTAAGCCACCATCCTTACTTCAAGAATGTCAAGCCATAATGACCTAACCTTCATCTGCTCCATGCAAAATTGTCTTAGGTGCTCCTGTAGATCACCTTTAAGAAACAAAACAAAACAAAAACAAAAACAACCATAAAAAGCCCACACAGGTTAAGCAGGCACACATGAATTCTACAAAAACACTTATGCTTCATGAGTTATCCAAAAAACTAAAGACTACTTGCTTTTGCAAAAAGGTGCTAATACATAACTGTGCAGCTCCAGTCTACAAAGACTCATCGTGTGTTATTAATATATAATAAATATATAATACAATATAGAAAGATTTAAAAACCAAGAGATGTATTTTAAATGCTTAGGGGTGTGCCTTGCTTAATAACATAAGTAAAAATAAACATATTTTTAGAGGATCCGGGCCTTAAAATCTCATACACCCTGTTGAGTAAGTAAATAGACATTATTACGCATTTGGTACTAAGCATGGAATTAACAGATGGAGAGTTTAAGATAACCTGGATTTTGCAAACTGGAAGCAAGCCAAACTGTGCAGGTTACAAACTACTAAGGTTTTGACAGAAATCAGGCCCTGCACAGAGTTAAAACAGGACCCACTCCTTACTGTAGCAGGTGTCATGCAGGAGCTGTGTCATGTTTACTTTTAGAGAGAACTTTCCTGCCTGCTGCGTAGCCTAGTAGGTGGTAATAATCCTCAATCATGTCAGGGTGCCCTGTTATTTTTTTCTGTCTTCATTAAGTGCATGCACATTCAGAGCTCTGAGTTTCTCTCTAATGCAATTATCTTACCTCCTGCTCTGCTCTTCTTTGTCTGGGGCGGGGGGGGGCGGGGGGAGGTTGTTTTGTTGTTTCCCAGGGTCTCCTGTGCTTTGAATCAGAAATAAACCCTAGTGATTTTTTTAAGTCCTCAAACAGTCTTTTATGTTGAGCGCTCTGTAGTAGTTTCTAACCAGATGGGAAGCTGAATTGGGCTAAGAAGCCAGCTGTTGGGGCCTGTACCTGTCCGTTGTGCAGGTGTCAGGTTGCAGGCCCTGGCAGTCACAGCATTTATTTGCTTTCTTCCTACCGCCTTCATGTTCAACAAGGCACATCAAACACAGCAGGTGAGTCTCCCCAAGCTATTCACGTAGATAGACTTCCCTTCCGACTTTGTTCCCTGACTGTATCCCCTTGACAGTCCTTGTTTGCTTGCGTGTTATAAGCAATTTTATCTTCAGCCTCATGGCCCAAATATTCCTATGATTGTGTCTTGTAGACACAAAGATGACCAAGAAAAGAAAACACAAAGCAAAAAGGAGCTGTAAGAAATCACTTAACCACTGACAGTTTTCAAATTCTACTGAATCAGTGAAATCTGCTCTCACTGAAGTCAGTGAAGGCACTGCCAGTGGGGGCTTCATCAAAAGAAAGGCTGGGCTTATTGCTAGCACCCTCAGCCACTTGCTCTCTCCCACTAATGTCACAGAGTATTTGAAAAAGGATCAGTATGTGCACACAGGGAGGAGGAAGGTGTTAATCGATCTGTTTAGAAAGAGCAATTTTAAAAGCATCTCTGAGCACTTAATTCAGGTACTTTCCTGAAACTGGGCAAACAAACCCAGCTCTCACGCTTTCCATCCCTCTGCACAGAGCAAGCACGCCATGCCTCAGCCACCATACAGAATTAAGAACAGCAACACATCCTAATGGAGTTATTTGTAGATGCATTAGGGAGTTGCTGATACACTGGGCATGGTACCGTGAGCACTGGGCTCCCAAAAGCCACCCTTCTGCTTGCCTTTTTCACTGCAGAAATAGGACTGGTCAGTATAGATTCGTAAAAAGAGAGAAGAGAAACTTGCATTTCATATTCAGAACATAAATGGATGAAGGGTACTCTTCATACTTGAGGGGGAAAAGACTTAACACAGGGCAGGGAGTAAGTATTTGTTCCTGTTCAAAAGAGAAATGCTGTGACTCACTATCCCAGAGCATTTGAGAGTCCAAGCTATACGAGCACTTTTCAAAATGGGAGAATTAAATGGGAATATTTGTCAAACTTCATTTGGAATGGTACATTTGGAAGTCAGAATTCATGCTGTATCGATTAGATGCAACATGAAAGGTACATGCTGTTCTCTTAGGGCACTTTTACATGTGCTCCAGGGATGGGGACGGTGGCATTTTAATTAGAGCAGCTCTCAGAGCCACTCTAATTAATTAAAGCACCACCGTGTCTTGTGCATCAGCATCCCCATGCTTCAAAATAGCAGCAGGGGTGCTTGAACTAAAGCTCATTTGATGAGCCATTTTTAAGCACGGGGACATTGATACACGGGACACAGGAAGCTGCTGGAGTGCACTGGTATTCCAGTGTGTTGGAGCAGCCTCCACACTCATGGATAGGTGTCCTTAGTTTCATTATCAAAGGGCTCATAGAACTAATTGCCATGAATTTGAAGCTCTGGGAACAGAACAAGGTATTCATCTAGGAAGACATTTTTGAGAAAGATTTCCAAATAAATTCTTACCTTCATTCAACATTATCTAAGTGAACTGTAAGAGATAAAAGTTCAATAAATTAGTTATAAATTATTCCCTGAAAAGCTGGGCCATCTGTTTCCTCCCTTCTGTTCATGTTAATTTAAAATTTTATATTATATCCTTTTGTAGTGGGACCTGGGCCAAAGGGTCACACTGGGGTGGGGCCTAGGTGCCACAATCACAATGGATATTTAGCTCCCTGTCATGGCATGGGGTCCCCAGGGATGGCCGTGATGCCCCTAGGGCTCCATGAGCATGCCAGCTTCACCCTGTGGGTGCCTTCTAGTCTCACCTACTATGCCTCATTGATTTAGATAATAGATGGGGCGGCTGCTCTCAAGTTGCTGTGAAGTCACGGTCCTGACGGATCCCACTAAACCCTGTGGGTTCATAGACCCCTTGCTGGATCCCGCTCTAAGTAGGTGCCCCATGGGACACCCCAAGCCTTATGGGCTAGATGCATGGCTCCAGAACAACTCCTTTACTACACCCCATGCCTCATAGATGGTATATCAATGTTGTCCCTATAATGAGGTCTTGGCCTAATTTGCCTTCTGTTATCACTTGGCTCCTGGCCCCTGTTGCTGTGCCCTCTGGGTCTGGGGCTGTATACAGCAGTGTACCCCAATGAGGCCTCCTCCTCCCCAACAGCCTCAGCCCAGTTCAATGGATTAAACAACAGCATAAATATGAACCTGTGGGCTACAACCTAACAATGATACTGGAAGCTACACTCTGCACCTTTAAGAGGGCCAGTTTCTCCCCCAGCAATGTGTGCCTCCTATCCCCAGATGCTTTAGGAGTTTCTAGAGCCTGTTAGTTTCAGCAGCGGCAAAACAGGCAACCAAGCATCTCCGCAGAGCTTTTCATGAACTCCTTCCCCGCTGGCTGCTGCCAAGGCACTAACTGCCTCCAGTCCCAGCCCTGGGGCTTATACGTGCCCAGGGCCCTGCCTTCTTCCAGTCAGCTGACTGGGTGCAAGTGCTAGCTAATTCCCTCATTAGCCTGCTGTCACAGCAATCTGCACTTGTGGGGGTTTTGCCTGGCTCCTAGAGCCCTCTCTCTAGGCAGCTTCATCCCTTAAAGGAGCAGACACACCTTAGTGCCCTGCGACACCCCCTTTTTCTATATCCTGCCTGCCACAACTTTCTGTTAATGAAAAGGATATTAGGAGGTGGTACGTGACTGTAGTGGGGGATTTCATTTCATAGATTTCATAGACATTAGGGCTGGAAGGGACCTCGGGAGATCATTGAGTCCAGCCCCCTGCCCAAAGGGCAGGAAGTCAGCTGGGGTCATAGGATCCCAGCTGGGGTCATAGGATATTGAGATGGAAGTCCAGGTGTCTTCTGTGGGGCTCCACCTGCCCTACACACCATCCCTTTCCACTCAGGTGTTCTTGTGATAGTAGGGGACCAGGAACCTACTGCGATAAGTGCCTGCTTTCACGTAATGGAAGAAAGGTCCGACTCAGAAATTAAAACTGAACAATCTGGGACTGATGTGGGCTGGCTAAGCCTTGTTACTCTGTCAAGGGTCTACTGCCAATGATGTCCATACCGCATTGGAATGAATAAAGTAATACAACATAAATAATCATGTCCATCATCTGTTCATGGAACTAGCTGCAGCTTTGCAATATGTATCCATCTTCTCCTCAGGTGGCTAAAGCTCTTCAGCATTTGCCCCCAGTTACAAGGTTAATCCACAGGGTGGGCCTGTATCGGGCCTACCCTGATGGGTAATTTGGGGCCACGGGAACTATGAACCCCCATGAGAACCTTGCAGGTACCTTGTGTCCACGGGGTGATCAAGTTCCTGTTGTGGGAGCAGGGTAGGGCTAGTTTCCAATGAGTCATCTTTGACTCCAGTGGAGGGAAGCAGTGTAGTGTGATGTCTGCGCCAGTGCCTCCACTTCTATGGAGCTGGCGCTGCCTATAGAAGGGAAGTTCCAGCTTCACCCAAGCCAACTCATACCCCTGCATGCCCCCACATGCCCTGAGGCTGCTGCCAGGTGCTGAGAGCCCCTACATGGCTCAGCATTGTTTGCAGCTGCCGTCTCCAGGCTCTAGGTAGCACCAAGCATGCCAGCCACTTGTTCTTGGCCCTGTCAAGGCTCCAAGTACAGGTGGAGCCCAGCTTCCTATTCTCAGCCCTGCCCACGGAGCAAGTATGCAGGGGGAGCATAATGCCTGTCCATGAGCCCTTCACCTGCTGTTGGGATGGCCCAAGATCACACAGACTGCAGAACATCACAGTGATTGTCGCCTCAGTAAGTGCAGGGCTGGGCTGGGTCCTTGCTGCACTATGCATGGAAATTCCCCTTATGCTCTTTCCCATTTCTCCACTGCCCATATTTTTCTGTGACATGCTTTAAAATAGATTTGATATGTTATGTTTTCCATACCCGCATAGTGCCTACCTGCCTATGCATTTTATCTAGCTTTAAAAAGGTGAAAAGTATTATGTCTAAAGAACTGCACAAAAGGTAAGGATAGATCTGTTCTTTTGAGTCTACTCTTTTCAGTCTGCCAACATCAGAAAACCAGTACCATGAGGACTAAAGGATTTTTCAATTATTTGAATGATGCATGGAATCTCAATGTGAGGGGGTGGGGATTACAGGATAAAATTCTTCAAAACTTCTTATTCTTCCAACTTTTTCAATCTTTAAAAAATTGCAAAAAACAACATTCATTTTTTCAATCAAAAAAGGATACATTTTTGCCAGGTTGTTTGTTTGTTCTGTGGAAAGTTTTCCCACTTTCAAAAAGTTCTAAAAGCATTTTTAAAGACTTAAGATTTGTCGTACCAACTTCTCTCATGGTTCAGTCACTGCTATTGTATACTCAACATTATTTCCCCAAAGACATATAATGAAAAAGCAGCATCTAATGGTTTGCCATTTTTGTCCAATCATTTACAAGCCAGTTTTGAAAGGAATTCACCAGAAAAAATATCATTCAATTGACTTTTCAAACTCTGGTGCTATTTGAAATACTGAAGATTAATCAGAAGCATTTTCCCTCCACAAACTAGTTTAAAAATAGAAGGGAGGGTGAAGAATACACTTGCTAAGATACTTTTTAACAAAAAGATATTGGAGCCATGATGGATCAGGAATTACTGCATTTACACAAATCTAATATGACCCTGAATTTAAGATGACCCTCCCTCCAATAATTAGATTCTATATATGGAAAATTTATAATTGTGTTATAATTGTCCAGGTATAGAATCCAATTATTGGAGGACTGTCTTGATTTTGTCCCCCCTCCCACTGTAACAGCTTGGAAAATAGTAGCTGAGGGGATCAGGTGGCTGGGTGGACCAGGTGGCCCCTTTCCATCCTGCAGCCTTCCTGCCCTCACCACCACTGGCACCCTCTAAACTCATCTCCCCACAGCCTCTGTCCCTTCTCCGCCTTACTGTAGACCCTACTCAGTGAATGTGACAGTAATGGGGGGAAGGGAAAGAGCCGTGCAGAAGCTGCAGAGGACAAGTAGAGGAGGGACAGGAGATTGCTGTGAGTCTGACTCTGGCCCGAATCCAGACTCAGGGCCAGAGTCAGAACTGCAGCAGCTGCCTGACCACCCCCACTCCTCTTTATACAGGACACCCCATCAATTTGAAAGATAAGAAAGCAAAAAACACCAACTTTGAAATAAGCATAGGTATGGTAATTTACATATATGCAAATAACTATGGGTACCTACAGGCTTCATTCATTCAGAATTGATGTTTTACCTTTTTGTGCAAACTGCTACAATTTTCAGCACAGATACTCCATAAAGATACTTTTGAGTAGCACTTTTATGCCTACAGTATAGTATATTCCAAAAATACAAACTATGCATGATATTAGTCTAAAGCCTAAAGGCTCATGATTTATTATATAGTTCATTGGGCTGGGCCCTAGCAGACTCAATGTCTCAAGCCATGGTGAAACCACAGGTCAGCACTGCTTAGTACATGTGGATATATCAGATACCCCCCAACAAAGGGTCCATGTGCTAATTGGCTCCCCACTCATGACAGGAACCAAGTGTTCTTGTCATGAGTCCTGGGACCCACCAAAAATTTATATACAGATGAAGTGCATGGCAGCATGGTCCATCTCCACTCCATGCAGGACTGGGCCACACCAGTCACATGTGACAGTCCAAAAGATGGAGAGACAGCGCCTCCCATTTACATAGACATCCGGTGAGTTTTGCCAGACACTCAGGCTAAGCAAGGAGGTTCAAAAAGCCCAAGGTGGAATCAAGTCAATCTTTGCAGGTTTTTCTAAGCTGTGTAGATTGAACAAATAACAGAACTGAACTGAAATTCAGAGCCCGGGTGGCCAAGACAGGTAGAAGTCGGCACTGACCCAAGCCAGGAGGCTGGGGGCACTCATGCACACCAACCCTCATGGTGCATTTGCTTGAGGCTGCTCAATGCAGGGCAGTGGCAGGCTATACCTATTTGATGGGGGGATAATGCACCTGTCTGGCCTGGCACCGGTGTTCCAGACCAGGTCAGTATGGCACGCACCCGGCCCCTCCCCAGCTGCCTGCCTCTGAGAGGCAGGGGCAGAGGAGGAAACACCCCCGCAGCCCAGCATGCTCCCCTCCACCCCCCCGATGACCGCTGAGGGGGACAGTGCTGGGTTGCGGGGGTATGTTTCCCTCCCCGGCCCCGCACATCTCAGAAATGAGCCGTGGGGAAGGGCAGGGCTAAAATGATCCCAGCCCAGCACTCTGGACTTCGCCTCTTAAAGACCCCCAGGGTAGGAGCCAGCACCACTTCCCTTGGAGGCTGGTTCCATGATCTGGGGAGTAGGGTTGGGAGCTAAGAACAGCACAGCTCGGGGGCGGGTGCAGGGCTTTCCCACCCCTGTGCTGTGCAGACTCTGTTTGCAGGGGACTAATGCTGGGATGGGGGCGGTGCATTAACCCCCCTACCCTTCACCTCTTGGGGGAGGGGCTGGTGAGGCAGTGGGGCTGAGGCAATCCCAGCCCAGTTTGCTGGGGCTTTCCCTCCTCTTGTACCATGCAGACCCTGTCTAGAGCAGTCAGGGGGTCCATTCCCCTGCCCACCCCCCTCCCAACAGGCTGACAGACACACACAGGAACAGGCTAGGGAGTAGAGGCTTTACTGCCTCAGCTCTGTGACAGCTGGGGCCAGGGCCAGTCCAGATCCACTGGAGCAGCCAGAGCAGCAAAGCATCCTGGGATGCTGGTGGACTGAGAGGTAACTTGAAGCAGCAGTGGATCTGGAACAGTAGTTTCAAAATTTGGTTTAACCTAAATTAGTTAAATCTGATACTACATCCATCCACGTTTATCTTAAATCAGGTTTGGCCATTTTGAAAGCAGCTTGTGTGCACTGAACTTCTGTTCTATTACAGGTTTAAGCCAGTTTCCAATCAGTTATATTGGTTTACATGTAATTGCTGTCCCTAGCCTTAGGGCTGATGAAGAAACAGGAATAATTGGAAATGGGAAAGAAAAAAGTGCCGCTCAGCTGTGGGAACGAAGAGGAAGTTGAAAAGTATTCAATGTAGTGGTTCACCAGAAGCTGAAAGAGTCAGCGCCGATGGGAGCTGAGCGCAATGGGCACCGTGTCTTATTTAAATAGGCTGCACTAACCTAGTCTCATGGCAGGTTCCCACCACTGGATTACTTCTCAGCCTGATGGGCTAAGATCAAGTGGGGGGATCCCCAGAGCAGCAGTGGCAGAAGGCTGAGGAGGAAAAATCCGAAGCTGGAGCAAATGAACATGATGGCCACTGATCCAGACAGTGATGGTGGTGGAAGACAAATGGGTAGCAGGTGATGGTTGGACAACAACTGTGGGGAGGCAATGGCAGCAGATGGAGGACAGGATCTCAGGCGGAAACTGGGAAAGGAAGGAGGAATGTTGAGAGCAAAGTACAGTGCAGTAGGGATTCAGAGAGGAGTGGGACAGTGGGCAACACTGCAGGAGGAAAGAGAGCAGGCAAGAAGAGGATTTAGAGGCAGTCACAGACTACTGTTAAAGGCAGTCTCAGTCAGTGAAAGGACAGATGCAGGGCTGGAAATCAGCAGGTATCAACTTGTGGAAGAAGAGCTTTAGGGTATTGGAGGTGAATGCAGGGATTAAAATAGCTTAATAGCGTTCCCCAACATGAAGATATGAGAGTATACCTTTTGGAATGGGACGGGATCTGATAAATTCTGCAAGAAACTGGCAGGTGAAAAGGCCAAGGAAGAGTTAAATGGCTGAGATTTATAGTGGCTTGAACAGCAAGAGAAAAAGTGATTATTGTTCTCAGACTTAAAATGGGGGAAGATATTAAAAAGTCTGGATGGAGATGCACTCCAAGAAGGTGATGTGGGTGGGAAAATCTGTGTGTGAGAGAGAAAAATACAGTATTTGGATGAGCCCAGGTGGTTTTAAACAGACACAGGAAGTCAGGGTGGCATATAGCACCTGTCACCTGTAATAACCCTGGGATCCCACAGAGGCTTTACTAAATACCATGGTCAGCTGAAGAAATGCAGCACATGTGGGGATGAGGGATGCCTGTCAATGAAATGCCCCCACATGTATGCTTCAAAAAAAGGGGCAAAAGGCACAGAGCTGCAGAATGTGAACAGGCACAGTAATGCAACTTAAATGGAGAAGAGGGTCATGGAAAGGAGGAGAGAGAGCAGCTAGAAAAAAAAGGGAAGGAGGGGGAAGGAATGGAGATGGTGGAGGAGACCTCACAAAAGGGAGAGGAGGCATGGGGAGAGGAAGAGGTGTTGGTGATTGACATACAACATGGGGAAAGGAGTTTTGGATGGGGACGGGGCAGAAGGAAGCTCCTAAGAGTTCTGAGATGGAGTAGCGTGAAAGGGACAAGGAATAAACTGTAAATGGGGGGGAGGGGGGGGGAAGAGATGGAAGCACTTATGAAAAAGGGAAAAGCCTCAAAAGAAAAAGGCAAAGAAAACAATGAAAAGTGTAAGTGGAGAAATGTGGATGGACTCAGAGGATGAGCCAAGCTTTCCTCCCCTCTCAGCACTAGGATCCAGCCCAGAGTGGGCGATGGAAGGATAATAGCAAGGCACCCAGGGGAAAGGAGAGGCTTCCTAGATACAAAAGAGGTAAAGGAAGCTGATGAAAACAAACAGGAATGCTGGCATGTGGAGGGGTGTTTGACAAACAGCAGCAGTGAAGTTATATAGGCAGAGAGCTTTCACTTTAAGCAGGTTTCTAATGGTGCTCTTAGTTTCCTCAATCAATGTAAGAAGTGTTTTAACAAGAAACAGGTGGAAAAAAGGTAGAGCCAGTATTTAAGCAGGTGCAAATGGATGTAATCTGTCTGCAAGAGTGCAGAATACCAAGAGGCTAGAGGAGATGGAGATTGGGGCCATCCTGGTGGTCAGGAGCAAACGATAACAGGGCAATGGGCACGCCAATACTGTGGCGCGGCCCTGAACTGAAAGTAAAACAAGTGGAGGTGAAAGAGGAAAGTTTGGACAGGAAATAAATCTTTCACAAGAACAGAACAAGTGAAAAGGAACAGTCAACAACTGATTTTGTCTTTATATCAAGAAAACGGGAAGAAGACAGCAAAGAAGTTTCAAGCACAGCATTTGGTGGTCACTGAAAAATGAAGGTGGGGATGAGGACATGCAAGAAGCTAGCAAGAAGAAAAAAAGATATGGAAATTAAATTTGATGCTGCTAAAAGAGAGAGTGACATATACCAGGCATATGCATAAGAGCATATGAGGGATGGAGGATGAAGAAATATTTTAAGAGTAAGCAGAAGTAATGGAATATGATCAAGAGAAGGATGGCAGAGATTTTTAGATATGAAAAACAGTGAATAAAGAGAAGAGCAGAAGCTCCATGGAAGACTGCAGAGGCTCTTAAAAGGAAGCAATAGAAAGACAGCAAGTACAGGAAGAGATAGAAGAAGCAAAATATGTGCTGGAAGAATGGTTTACAGAGAAATTACAGCAAAAGAAGTTTCTAACACGGGAACCATGGACAGAAGAAAGTGAGGGCTAGTCCCAATATTTTTCAACATGAGTAAAGTCAGCGAAGGGAGAGCTGAAGATGGTGTAAGAAAAAGAAGGTGGCCTGGTGGAGGCACAGGAAGAAGTCCTGGAAGCAACAAGGAAGCTCTATGAAAAGCTATACCAAAAGATGGTGGAGGATAAAAGGAAAATGGAAAAGTGCCTAAGAGAAGTGGTGGAGAAAGTGGAAGGAGGAAAGAGGATGACAACAGAATAGCTGTAAAGGAGGTGGAAGAGTGGCTTTCAACATGTAAGAATGGGAAATCAACAGGAACAGATGGACTGCCAACAGAGTTTTATGCAAAGTTGTGAGATTGAGTATGGCCAGACGTAGTAGAGGTTTTTAAGGAAATTTTCTAAGGGAAAAAACAGCGGGAAGAGTTTATGAAAGGAATAGTGGTCTTACTGTTTCAGAAAGGGGAAAAGGATGTATTGAAAAACAGGAGACCGATCATGTTGTTAAACACAGATTACAAACTGCAGGGAAAGATGCTGGCACAAAGAATACAGAACACCCTGCTGAAGATAATAAACGGGGACCAAACACGTGCATTGCTGGGGCAAAGAACTGCAGAAACACTGCAGTGATGAGGGAGACGGTAACGTACTGCAATGATGGGAAAGTAGAAGTGACTGTAACAAACCTCAATTTGGAAAAAGCATATGGCAGTAGAGAAATCGGAGCATTCTACAGGAAATCAGATCTTAACTAATGGACACCTGAGTAGAGCTTTTAAGATCTCAGCAGGAGCGAGACATGGATATCCTATGTCACTGGTACTGTTCATTTGTGCCATGGAGCCACAAGCACGAAGAATATAGTGGGACAGAGGGATAAGTGGAATACAGACACCACTACAAAGTGTACCTTGTATATGGATGACAAATGTAGCGATGAGAGATAAGCCATCAATAGAACAGGTGTTAAAACACACAGAAGACTATGGGGAAAATGGGGGGAGAGGGGAGGCAAGATAAATATAGGGCAAAAAGTATAGTAATGATGGTGGGAAATTGTGGGGGACATGAGTCAGCTCAGAGTATAAGTAACAGAAACGACAGTGTTGGGGAACCCAATGGATGCAGCAGCAAAAGGGAAAAGTGTGGGAAGAGGTGACAGGGCAGGTAAGACAGAGGCAGGACCTGTGGGCTGGAAGAATACTGTCCTTCTCATGTCAAGTCGAGGCAATCAAGACAGTGCTGCTGCCAATCATTCTATACACAGGGGTAGGTAGCGTTCCCCCTAATGTGGAGACAGGTAGCAAAAAAGAGTGATTTGAGTAATCTTTTAGGAGGGGAAAAAGAGAAAGACTGGCATGTATAGAACTGTTCAAAGAAAGGGAGGCAGGAGACTGACAGATGTAAGGCTGCTTGTGTACACCAACTACACGAGTGCCATGTGTAGAGGGGTGTAGGAGGGGGAAGGAAATGTGACATGCTTTAGTTGGTTCCTCACAGGTTCAGTCTTAAGGAGGTGGGGATTTTGTAGAGGTTCACTATGCAAGGATGGAGGGATTTTTTAAGTTTTACAAGGTGAGGGAGGTATGACCAGAAGCACTGAAAGACCATAAAATGCTCAAGGAGATAGTAATGTAGAAAGATGTGATCACACTGGTGCAAAATTTCACTGCAACACAAACATGGAGGTGTGGAAAGGGATGGCAGATAACCACCTGAAAGGAGTACATGCAGACCTAGTCTGGTGGCAGCAAGGGGTGTGTTTCTGGCAAAGGAGGTAAAATACAGATAGCAGCTAGCAAAAATGCCATGGTGTTCAAAGGAGCAATGTGAGGTGGAGAAGACAGTGGTACACCTGTTCTGAGAAAGTACATATGCACAAGGAGGGTGGAAAAGTGTTCTCCAAATCTTATGAATCATAAAAAGGCACCACTTGGGGTGCCAATGCCTCCACTCTACATTCATCTCTTGTTATTGCACTGTTATTCAGTTGCAGAATACTATGCCCTATCTGGGCTCATTCATCACGCAGCAAACTAGTAGCCACCCAGCTGCATGCTACAGTGCATCTTGTGTCAGGCACATTGCACCCCACTCCACTCCTATGGTTACCAGTCCTCGGTAACATAGTTCCCCCTCACTTCCACCGCAGTAATGCTGAAGTAAACTTACTAGCCAGACTCCATGATAGTCTTACACTGCCAGTGCATTGGGACATATTCCACCCACCAATAGCTTGGCTCCTCTCAAGACATCCAATATGGTCCACCCTTTCAAAATCCTTTGAATTTTCTTTACTTAGTGGCATGAAGAACAGTCAGCACAAACACCAATCAATTACCACATCATCTCTGACTCTATAGTTCAGTTCCTGGCATACACCCCCATGGAAAAGTCAAAACTGACCAAAGTAACCTCCTTTACTTAAGAAAACACATGTGAAAAAATAAAAAAGGCTTGGGTAGACTTCAGCATTTGGTGCACAGAATGTGGAAGGATGCTATCTTTGAACATGGTGTGCTTGCTCTTTGGTGACTAGTATCTCCTCTTCTAAGGATGGTACAAAGGTAATCTTGGTGTCTAACCCAATGTTTTCAAGGTCAAACAATTCAATAAAGATGTTTCCAATGTCATAGTAACAAAAGAAAGTAGGTTCCCACGCTCCACATGCGCACAACTGAAAAATTTTGATACCATATATTGTCCTACCAAAGTTATTATTTAGTTTGTCATAAGCATGTTTGCTACTGTCTTATTTTAATTGAACAGTTCAATTTATTGTATACTCTTTTATTTACCGTGTATTATTTTAATGGCCAGTTACTGTAACTATATTAACTGTAGTTTAATGGGTTTAATGTTTTTCGTTGAGTCATTATGTTTGCAGCCAAACTCACAAGTAACTATTATTGTCTTCTGTTTTACAGACTGAAGTCTGACTGAAATATAGTGAGACCACGGCAGAACATGTGGGGGGAGGAGAAGAATTGCAATTCCTGGGAAGTCAAAAGAAGAATGTCAAATTAATTTAAGCAAGCGCAGTATCTGTCAGGCTGATCAAAAAACTACTACAACTTCAAGTGCAAGAAAACAAATCATGGAAGCCACAGAGATTAGGAATGATATTGTCACAAAAAGATTGAGACAAGCGTTGACCAATACTGAATTTGTGTACCATGTAAATAACCAGTGTTATAAGAAATACACATTGAAAAAAGTCTAGAGAAGGCCACCTTGTGCTCAGAAGAAGAAGGTGACCATCAACCTAACTAGTAGCTGTTCTTCTGAAGAGGAGAAACAATGAAGAACCTACTCTTACATGCAACCAGAAGCACCTCCATCCTCATATAACTCATCGGCAAATCTTCCTTGTGTTATATGCAGCCAGCAAAGCTGTAACAAAATAAGACATAAGATCCACATCTGTGAAACACAAAGGGCTTCCAAATTTTTGGCAGCTGCTCTTCATCTCCAGGTTGATGTCTTTTCTCGAGTTGCAGACCTGGAATCAGAATCCCAAGTGTTTAGAGTAGACGTACTATATTTGGAGCAGATCCTATATTACTTAATTCATAATGGTCAGGAAAAAACCCACTTCAGATCACGACTGGACATACCATATATGATAAATGCAAAAGTTTATAAAAAGAGTTTATTACTGCCACAAAGAAGTCATTAGTGTCTATTAGCTACAAGAAAGTGCAGCATTTCAGAAGAAAACTGGCAGCATATACTGTTCACAGCAGTGCTCATGGGGAAACTCCTTTATCTGCTCATTTCAGAAAAGAAAAAAAAAAAACTTTACAATCTGTGCTGTAGATAACTTTGACCATGAAGATTGTGCAACAATCAGTGGTGTGCACAGTTCCCATGATACAGCGAGTATTCTGTATCAGATGAGGCACGTCCACAGTGAAGTTGCAGTAAAGTCATAAATTTCTGAAACTGACATGGCTAGAAGTGAAACCCATTTAATGAGTGAGCTACAATGCCAAAAAATTACAGACAAAAGATTACAGACAAGCACCTACTAAACTTGCCTACCGGCAGATTTCCAAACACAAAGATAAACTACAAGCAGAATCAGAGTTTGTTCTCTCCTTGGTAAAGAATGGGATTCCAGGTGAAAGATCATCAGCCACACCCACCCCTACATGGGCTGGATGTCTTGCTATATTATTAAGGGCAAAAATGCCACTGATGCACATTGGTTTCCTGCCAGTAATTCCAAAACCTGTTACAGATTATGCAATGGCTTATACAGCCCTTAAATCCTTCAGAGTGTTCACTTTCAACTGAATTAGACATCTCTTCCTTTTTTTTTTCCCCCCCCCCATGATGAGGGAATATTCCATATAATTGCAGATATAATAATGTGTAATCCATCAGCGTTTACAGACATTATTCCAATGATGGGAAATTTTCATTGCACTGAAGTTGTCATGTACATTATTGGGAATTACATGCATGGGAGTGTGGCTCAGGATGCTTTGGTGGAATGCAGTGTATTTGGTGTTAAAGTTGTAGAATCAGTTATGAAAGTCACTATGTGAGGTCATTCAAGGGCTTTCTCATCTTGTCAAAAGGCATGCAGAAACTGAAATGGGATGCCTTCTGGGAAATCATTCCCACTGACAATTATTCTGCAGTACTTAAAAACGTACAAAAACTGAAGATCTCTCTCACAGATAAGGATGCAAGACATCTCGAAACATCCATGAAAACACTTTACTGTTGATTAATGAGCTCTATAAAGATGACAAGACTTTCAGCATTTCCTGTCAGGTGAAATTTTTAATGTACAAGTATTCGGATGGTTTCATTGAGCTATTGCAGATGCTCAAAAATCTTGTAGCTGCTGATAGAGTAAAAAGATGCCTGGAAAAGGGTGATTGGACCTGGTAATTGATGGTACCATGCCATTTTTGTAAGCGAATATGGGATTTGGTCCATGCCACACCTATGGTGGGGCATTTCAGAAGAGACAAGACCCTCGCCAAGACTGACCAATGATTTTGCTGGCTGGGGATGAGGGAGGTAACCATGAATGTGTGCCCCTCATGGCTGAGGGGGCACAGTGGCAGTGGGAGCACAGTATCGGTAAGTTGGGAGCTCTTACAGATGCCGCCGGTGCTGCCAGTGGTCGGAGGAGGGGGTAGCGAGCACTCACCAGGGGTTGGTGACACCAGCAGCATTGTCAGTGGTCAGCGGTGATTGCTGACCACCCACAAAATGCAGACGACAGTGTCAGCAGCAGGGGTGGCAAGCAGTGACTGCCCGTAGGTGCCGCTGACAGTATGGGCAGCACCTTTTCACCCACATGCACCCCCTACATGTCACCAGTGGAGGAGATCACCCCGCATTGCAAGGCATGTCTGGAATGTCAGAGGGTAAAGGAAAGACAACTACCTAAGGCACCACTACATGTGTTGCCCCTCATTGATACACCATTCAATAGAATTGCATTGGATATCATAGGCCTTCTGACAAAGAGTAGCACAGGATATCAATATGTTTTGGTCATAGTAGATTATGTGACCCACTACCTGGAGGCTGTACCCCTTAGGTTGGCAACAGCTCCACAGATTGTGGAGAAACTGTTAAAATGGATAAAGGGTAAGGATGCCTAGGGAAATCATCACGGGTCAAGGCACAAATTTTATGTCCAGGGTTATTAAAGCCAGGTATTAGGGATTCAGCAGTTACAAGCCTTCATTTATCATCCACAGATCAATGGTCTGGTGGAGCGCTTAAATGGAACAATCAAATGACTCCTCCATCATTGTGCCCAAAAGGAACCCAGGAAATGGGACTTATTATTAATAACCCTGTTGTTTGCACTGAGGGACATAAGCTAAGTTCTCATCAATTGACCTAAGCCTAGGGGCTTGTTACAAGAGGTGAGGGAGGGAAAATGGGAAAATACAGGATGGAGGGAAGTTGGGGCCCAACAACATAGGCAAAATATGACTGAGAGGCTCAGCCAAGCAAGACAGTTAGCACAGGAAAACTTAGCGCAGTAATGACAAAAACAGGAGCATGATAAGAAGGCCCATGAAAAGGAATTCCACATTGGGGGTAAGGTCCTAGTGTTGCTCCCTACAACTGCAGATAAGTTGTTGACAAAGTGTCAGGGTCCCGTTGAGATTATCAGACAGGCTGGCCCAGTCGATTATAAGGTTTACTGACCAGGTCACCAACAGGAACAGCAGATATATAATGTTAACTTATTGAAAGCTTGGCAGGAATCCAAAGGTTGGTTACTGAGCCCAGGGAACCAACTGAGGAGTTGGGTCCAGAAGTGGAGGAAGAGCTGAGAGGGGAAGAATTATGATGGGAGATAAAGCAAGGCCCCAAGCTGAACAAGGACCAGCATCAGCAGTTAAAAGTCCTCGTAAATAGTTTTAGGGATGTGTTTAGTGAAAGACCTGGGAAAGCCAGAGGAGTGAGGCACAAAACAAATACCCCAAAGGTGATGATAGTGCAAGAAAGATGGAGACCCATTCCTCATCATTTGCAAGTTAATATGTATCAGAGATAAAGAAAATGTTAGCACAAGGAATTGGAATACCATCCTGCAGCCCGTGGCAGAGCCCCATGGACATGGTGCCTAAGGCTGATGGCTCACTAAGAAGCTGCGTAGATTTTATAAGGGTAAATGAAATTGCCTATTTTGAGGCTTTCCCAATGCCATGTCAAAGAGCTTTTGGAAAGGACAGGCCAGGCCAGATACATATCCACAATCAAACTATCAAAAGGGTATTGGCAGGTTCCCATGGCAGCAAAAAACCAGCCTAAGACTGCTTTCAGCATGCCATGGGGTCTATTTGAGTTTATGCAGCTGCCCTTCAGCCTCCATGGGGTAGCAGCTATGTTCCAGTGCCTCATGGATCATATACTTACTCCCCACATGATGTACACAGCTGCCTACACTGATGGTATCATTTACTCACAATCTTGGTCCCAGCATATGCAACATCTGAAAGCTGTACTACAAGAACTCAGTCACATAGAGATGACAGGCAACCCTAAATGTTCATTAGGGATGCTGAAAACCGATTATCTAGGGTTTAGGATTGGACAAGGGGTCATAGGACCCTTGGCTAGTAAAATAGCCATAATAGAAAATTACTATCCACCGCAGACCAAAAAGCAAATGAGGTCATTCCTGGATTTGGCCAATTATTAGAGAAGATTCATCCCAAACTTTGCTGGGAAGGAAGTCCCTTTAACGGATGCAATAAGAGGTAGAGTCCATGGTCCTATACAGATTAACTTTGTACTTAGAAGAGGAGATACCAGTAACCAAACAGCGACTGTCACCATATTCATAGATGGTGTCCCCCTACATTCTGTGCACCAAATGGTGAAGTCTACCCACAATTTTTTTTTAATCCTTTCACATGTGTTTTCTTAAGTACTGGTGGTTACCTTAGTCAGTTTTGACTTTTCTACTGGGGTCTATGCCAGGGACAGGACTATACAGTCAGCCAACCAGGGACGGCCAGGGAAGGACTATACAATCATCCAACCAGGATTTAACTGGCCACACTGTTATTGGGCATTTCTCAACAGTTTTCAAACTGGACAAGGTCACTGTTCCTTAGACATACACTAGTGGGGCCTAAGCAATGACAACAAATGCCTTTGTGGAAAAGTTCAAACCTTGCCCCACATTGTTAACTCATGTCCATTTACTGTGCTACCTGGCAGCTTTCAAGTTCTTCACACTGGTAATGACATCACTGTAAGATGGCTGAAACAATATGTCAAAACCACTTATGATAAATAAATAAATAAATATGGGTTACAAAAATCAGCAAGGGTCGATGCAGGAAATGGTGCTATATGGACTTACCCCCCAAAGAACTGGAGAAAGCAATAGTAAAGAAAATTGTAGCAAGTTTCAAAACGGTTATCTGGGAAGTGCGGAGTATACTTGCTGTTTAAGGGCTTAGCTTTCACAGTAAGAGACTACCTGGAACTGGGACTGTATGAACCAAGATTTTATACACACTGAGACTGTGAATTCATTAGGGAAGAAGTAATAATGCAGAAGTGGAGGAAGAAGGTAACAGACAGTAGGGACTGAGTTATTTTAACCCTTTTAATTGCTGCAACACGGGGATACCCAAATTGATTTTGTAATCATTTAAAAGGCAGAATAAAACTTGTTTCTCTGTTTAAGATGCTTTTAGCCAAAGTTTTAAGATGCAAATGATGGAAATGAGGTTTTAATACATGAAGGTTTTCAAGTTGTAATTATGGGCAAGGACTAAGTGTTAAACATGAAGAAAAAGTTTAAAAATTTATGAAATTTGAGGGTTGGAAGGGACCTTAGTATATCATCTTGTCTGACTCCCTGCCCTGGGCAGGAAAGTGCACTAGGGTCAGATGACCCCAGCAAGGTGCTTGTCTAGTCTCCTCTTAACGACCTCTAGGATGGGGGAGAGCACCACCTCCCTTGGAAGCCCATTCTAGATTCATGTTGTTGATGTAAAGAATAGAAACAGTGTTAAAAAAAAAAAGGGTAGACTGGGAATTCAGATAAAAGAAAAAGGGTTGGACAGGGGAAAGAACTGTAATTGTTATAAATATTTTAATAAATACTCCCATCAGTATGTTTGGTTATGTGTTTTATGGGCATACCCACTGTGGGTTGCTTTCTATTAGCTTCATAGGTGGTTTCCATGCCTGAGAACACACTGCTTCTGGCAGCAGTTTAATGATAAGCAATATATTTAACAGGGTTTTCCTATATGCAAATAGAAGATGAGGGGCAGTTGCTTTGTAGTTGAGTAAATATGGTATGAGAGAGGCAAGGATTTTTGTGGATGATCTCCTTTATTGCACCAACTGCATGTTTGGGATAAAGCTGTCAAGTACAGGTCCTGATGAAGAATGCCTTGCTTTCAAAAGCATGTTTAACTATCTTAACCACGCAGTTGATGCAATAAAATATATCCCCCACAAAAATTCTGGCATGCTATTAACAAAACCACCGCTACTCAGGTTGTGGCCAGCAGCGAAACCTACCTTTAGACTTATGCTTCAAAACCCACTCTAGGTGTGGTGAGATTAAAAAGGAGCACCTTATTTCTTAATCCACTAACAATTACCTGGTTGTTTACATGGGAATGCTGACATCCTTGGTTAATAGTGCCGCCTCTTTTTAAAAAGTGTGAAGTATTCTACTGCTTCCCCTAGTCTCGTGGAATTTTAATTAATATGAATATTTAACACATTATCCATTCCTTTAATTATGAAGGCTAAATCCTACCCTTGACGTCTCTGTCCAGTTATGATATGCATTTGAGTACCTTCCCAAGGCCCCATTATGGTAGGTACCATCAGACACAAAGAGGTGGCTAATGCCCTTCCCTAATAGATCAAAGTGTAGCTTGTCACTTGCCCAACAGACCAATGCAAAAAAAAGAGTTATAAAATGTTCCTTTATTCCATTTTCAAGGTACCAGCATAACAAGAAACAGCCTGTCCGAGTGAAAGCTGCCATAATGTCTGGAATTTATGTCTGTATTGCATATTGTCTGGAGGGATAGAGCCAATACAAGCAGGCATCGACTAGGACGGTCGCATAAATGCTTGGCCCAGATGATTTCACAATGTGATGCCCTGTTCCTGGGGCAAGGCAGCTATTGACTGAGACTTGTGGCAGATCATACGGTAGTAACTTATTGGGGTGAATATTTCATCAAACAGGTAAAGAATAAACAGTAGCATATAAATGTGAAAGTAATTAGTACCCACCTATGTAAGTGAAAGCCAGTGAACTAGCCTTCATTGAGATATAACACAGCTGATCAGAGCAAGAAATACAAAGCTTTCCTTTGTTGATTAAGGGCTGTGCCAAGTCCAACTCCACTGGAAGGCCACGTGTTGTTCAGAAAGAACTATGTCAAGTCTGCACAGCAGTCTGCAGTGGGACTCATTGAAGCACAGTAGTGACAGAAAACAGAATTGTCCTCTAATGACCCTCACATGTCATCTGGGATGGCATAAATAAACCAAAGCTCCCTGTAAACCTGAAGGCTGGAGAACAGGATCTCTGTAGCCTGTGCAAACTAAGCCTCTCTCCCTACCTACCAGCCTTCCCCAGGTAAAGCCAGCACACAGACTTGCCGTGAGACAAGTCAGGAGATAAGCTACCGCTGTGGATTCTGATGTCAGTTCTGACAGTGGCAGAGGCCGTTTTTGTCCTTGTTGACAGCTGGAGATCAAGAAAGCTAAACAAGCCCTGGCAAAATCTAGGCTCATAGCCATCAATGCTGTAACACTTATTATTCAATTATGATGGTTCAGATGATAGACACTGACAAGATGAAGATAAGTCCTGTGTCTGAATTCAGTGGGTTTCATTTCAATGTTTTTATCCTCACACAATAAAACCAGCATATCAGTAGCAACTGTGACTGTCATTTTATTTTGGATATTAGCAAACTATCTGCAACTTTGCAGGTACACGTTGTTTACTATCAATGCTGAAATATGAAACAAAGAAAAACCATCATTTCAAAGCAAATTCAAACATTACCACAGTATACCCAAAAAAGTACCTTCCACACATTCCACTGTTTCTCCCTACCTGTGTTCAGCCTTTACCTAAAAACCAGAATCTACACACACATTTTAAATATAAGCCATGGCCCACATACCATCTTTCCAGTTCACCTAGCTATTGCAGGCCAAATATAGCGAAAGTCATCCTAATACATTGAATACAGACTCTGGTTTCTCTCATTTTAACTGCCCCCAGGTAAAAAAAACAACACATTTCATGCTTCCCATATGCAGCCCACAAATAACGCTGTTAGCTGCAATTTTATTGAGGCACAGAATAAACGTACTCCCATCAGGCCTCATTTTCATGACTTGAAATTCCACTATATCTTTTTCTACAAATCATACAGCAGCCCTGTGTCCATGGGCTATTGCCAGCGTAAGTAGCCTGTACACCAACTTCCCCCAAAATCTGAATTCTTTCACAGTGCTCTATCAATAGGGAGTTAACTAAAACTAAACCGTGCAACATAGGGTGCATATAAGCATAGAAAGCACTCTATGTCTGCATAGCAGTCAATACCAATCAACATATTGTATCACTATTAGGCCCATGCAAAGCTTTGGGTGCCAATTTGATTCGAAGGAGATTTGGCCCAATTTGGTGGCTGAATCTCCAAATCCGAAATGGAATCAGGAGACCAATTAAAAGGTCCAAATCGATTTGAAGCTCTCCAAATTGATTCAGAAAAGATTCAGAGAGCTTCGGCAATTCGGGCACTCCCTGCTGGCTGCAGCAGGGAGGAGGACCTGGACTCCATGCTGGTAAGTAGGGGGCGGGGCAGGGGAGGCTCAAGGAGCGGGGAGGGGACCATGGGGAGTATCCCTGCCAGGCCCCATCCCCTGCCTGCTCCCCCAGGCCCCCATGGCTGCCCCACCTGGCCCAGCTCCCAGCCCTTTAAAAAAAAAAAAAAGCAAAAACAAAAACCCCGCACTCACCAGATTCTGAAGTGGCCTTGGGGCTTTTAGGGGCTCATGGAAGAGCCCCCCCATGCAGTGTGGGGCAGTAGGTATCACCCCCTGCCAAGCAGGAGCCAGTGAGTGGGGGCTTTTTTTCTGAAAGAGCTGGGGCCAGGCAGGGCAGCCATTGAGAGTGGGTGGGGGATGGAGCCTGCGTGATTTGGAGATTTGGCCAATTCAGCAGCAGCCAAATCTCCAAATCAGATTCAGCTGAATCTATTTGGGACAGTAATTCCAATCACCGAATCAAATCACTGTCCCCCAGATCAGCCGAATCCAAAGCAAATACTAGCCACTTCACACTGGCCTAGTCACTAATTACTTTTTCAACCCTGAAATCACAAAAATGAATAGAACAAGTTTCTGTTCCCCCCACAATCAAACTGGAGTTTGGTGGGATTTCTTGCACAAGTAAGGGCTTAGAGAAAAAATAAAAAGAAACCCCACACACCAAACTTGTAACTAATTTTGGAACACTAAATACAAAATAAGCTATGGGTATTTTTAAAGATTACCTCAAATGCTCATAAAGATTATTCTAACTGCAGATACAGATGAAGAAGTAGATGTGGGATGTATGAAGTACATCCATATTTAACGTGCAGTACTGAGAAGCATTTCCTGCAAGAATTGCAAAGTGTCTCAGCTACTTAGGAGCAAAAGGTAGAAGCCACAACCTAGGAACCTTGATATTATAGATTAACAGTAATGAATTATGAACAGGGCTATGGGAACCAAGAACTGACCGACAATTAGATGATCTGACTGAGGTTCACAGGACACCTGGAAAGCTGCCAGGTGCTGGTTAAAATGTGATACACTTCATTTGGAGCCAAGGTTGTGAAAGGTGTTACAGTGGCATGGGGTAATAATGTAAAGGTTAGTGAAACATTATACAAAGCAATGCAACTGAGGGCAAGAGCAAAAGACAGACAGATGCAGGCCAATTTGTACTTAGTCCTGAGTAAACTCAGATATGTCTGCTTCTTTGGGCAGGGTTAAAGGCAGAAATGCATGTGGCAAATCAGGCATAAGTTGTGTGATAACTGGGTTTTGGCCTCTCACCTGCATCTCCTTTTTACTCTGTTATAATACATATTCTGAAAGAAAAAACCTTTTGCAAGCTTCTGGTATGTTCTCATTAGCTTAGTGCGTGTGGAATAGACTGAGTTAGGCAAAACACAAAACCCTTGGTAATGCAACTGTGAACAGAGAGAACTACATTATATAGAATGACCAAATAGCTTGTTACCTCTGAAAACATTTGGTAAGTAGAACCTGAGCCATGTTTTGCTTGCACATTTCCATAAAACTTCTATTTTTCATATCAGAAACACAAACACTCATCATTAATATTAAGCTGAAAAGTATTTGGAAGTTCACATCATATTTCACTGTGAAATTGCCCTATCTTCACAGAGAAAATATTTAATAAAATGAAATATTAAGAGGGTTTTCAGCAAACGGAACCATTCATGAAAATGGGACATTGTTAAAATCTTTAATTTTTGGAGGCAAGTTATTTGTTTTTAAATTACATTTTCTGCTTATGTTGCTTAACAATATGGATACCTGTTTTGTACGCACTTACATACAGGTAAGTATCAGATTTATAGTCTGGCAGCGAGAAATACCAGTATTATTAAAACAGTGGAACTGATCAACAATAAATACCAAAGGAAGTAGTATAATGCTGGGAATTACAGCAGGTGGGTAATAGTACAGTTAACTCAGCAAAACTCAATCAGCAACTGACATTGTTAAAATCTGAAAATGGAATTATGATGAATCTCAAATGGGGTACCATGGCAATTAAATATCTATAAAGCACTTTTGCTCAGTAAATAACGACTCTAAAAAACTGCTCAGCACAACAATGTGACAATATAGAACACTGGTTTTCTATTCATAGTTTAAAAACAAGGCAAATTTTTCTGAAGCTACACGACGTGCCATGGTAACAAGTTGTAGAAGCACCAGAATCGCAATTTTTGCATCCTCATCCAGGCTATAATTGCTCTTGTATGTAGTTCACCATGCTTCCTTTCCTTTTTTCATATCTTTGTGACTTGCAAGGTATTTAGTAGAAGTTGCAGATTCATCAGAATCTGACATGCCATGAGCGCTTCTGCTATGGCCTTAAACTTGCAACCACTGGGTGTCAACCATGAACTTTAGCTCCACCACTAACCACACTGAACAGCAAATATAGTATCTAGCAAATAGCATCTAAACTGGAAACCACTCTGCAACTGTGTCAATTCACAAAGATACCCTGCAGAATAATGTCTTGTTTGGTGTTCCAACTGATTCCCTGGAATTTGCTCAACAATGACATCTTGCCACACTGCAGTACTGAGGGTGCTGAGCAGTTTGGTGTGGAAGTGTTTTGCCTCAGAGCCATGCAATGCCTCCCACTACATCATGGCTGCACCTCCATTCCCCTCTCCCTGAGGGACAGAACACTGCTCTGAGAAGAGACACACCTTTAATGTTTTTTATATTACCATACCAACCTGGAACCCTAGTCAAGGACCAGGACCAGACTGTACTGCACTAAATGAACAAAAACATCCCCACCTGCTATAGCTATGTGGCATGAATCTCATAGATTTCATAGACATTAGGGGCTGGAAGGGACCTCATGAGATCGAGTCCAGGCCCCCTGCCAGAGGCAGGAAGTCTGCAGAGATCAGATGATCCCAGTAAGATAAACATCCAAACACCTTTTGAATGAGTTCAGAGTAGGTACTTGCACCACCTCTGGGGGGAGTCTTTTCCAGAACTTGGACACTCAGACTGTAATGAAATGTTTCCTTAAATCAATTCTGAATTGGCCTTCTAGAAGTTTGTAGCTGTTACACCTAGTTATCCCTTGGGGAGTCCTGGTAAGCAACTGTTCTCCCAGATCCTGGTGCACCCCCCTTATATACTTATAGGCAGCCAGAAAGTGCCCCCTGAGCCTTCTCTTGGCCAGGCTAAAGAGTCCCATGTCCCTCAGCCTCTCCTCGCAAGGCTTGCTCTCTTGACTCTCTTGAGCTTATCCACATCCCTCCTGAAGCAGGAGGCCCAAAACTGGACAGAGTTACTCACTAAGTAAAGCGGGAAGATGACTTCCCTGGTTTTGCTCGACATGCATCAGTGAATACGTGCCAGAGTTTGGTTTTCTCTGCCAGCTGCAGCATCGCATTGGGGGCTCATGTTCATCTTGTGATCAACCAAGACCCCCAAGTCCCTTTTGGTTGCAGTGCTAGCGAGCATAGCACCACCGATCCTATAAGTATGATGCTGGCTTCCCCCAAGGTGCAGTACCCTGCATTTCTCTACGTTGAATGCCATCAGGTTTAGGTCTGCCTACTTTGCAAGCATGTCCAGATCCCCAGCCTGTCCTCCAGTGTGATGGTCTTCCCCCATAGTTTAGTGTCATCCATGAACTTTGCCACTCCACATCTGACGCCCAAATCCAGGTCATTAATTAAGATACTGAAGAGTACCAGCCCAAGCACTTAGCCCTGGGGGAATTCAGTGGTAGCCTTGTGCCATGCTGATTTGTTCCCTTCAACTACCCAGAGCCAGTTCCCCAGCCATCATAGTATGAGATGGCTGAAGCCACAGTTCCCCAGCCTGGTCATGAGGACATCATGGGAGACCAAGTCAAAGACCTTCTTGAAGTCCAGATAAATTACATCAACCTCATCTCCCTTGTCCAGGCAATCCACCACCTGGTCATAGAAGCAGATGAGTTTGGTCAGGCAAGACCTTCTAGTAATAAGGTCTAGTCATAAAACCATGTTGGCTGGCATTCAGTAGGTTGCCTTCCATTAAACTGTTGCAGATGGATCCCCTGATAATTTTCTCCAAATTTTTTCCAGGGATGGACATCAGACTGATAGGTCTGTAATTCCCTGCATCTTCTTTCTTCCCCTTCTTGAAGATTGGGACCACATTGGCTCTTTTCTGATCTTCTGGTACATCACCCAAACACTATGAGCTTTCAATTATCTTGGCCATAGGGCATGCTATGATGTCTGCCAGCTTTTTTAAGACTCTTGGGTGTAATCCGTCTGGGCCCATAGACTTATCTGCACATAGACAGACACACACACACAGGTGTGTGTATACATATGCAGGATCCAGCACTTCTGGATGACAAGAGGGTGACCAGGGTCATCATTCCACTGACTGCAATAGTAATGCTGGGCATTCTGTATGCAGGGAATAAGACGCAGAAGGGAGAAACTGAGTCTTCTCAGTACCTCCTTCATCACAACATTGGTGTACCCAGTCAGCATAATTCGGTCCTCTGGCATTCCCATGACTGCCTTATGCAGTCATAAGGTACAGTACTGCCATTGCTGCCTTTGGTAATACCGCCCCTAGCATGTAGGCCCACTAAAACCTATGGGATAGTGGGACAGTATACCAAGTAAGGTACTACCCCACATTAATTGATATGTTAATATCAGCCACATGAATCAGGGCATGGACGTATCAGAGACCTTTGGTAAATAATTGCATTCTGCACATATTTGAAGAAAATTTAAATGATCAAATGTGAAGCCACATCAACTATGATCCAAATTCCTGGTTTCTTCCTCAGAAAGCATTGTGATAGTGCATAATATTTGGAACCTGACAAAGGAAGCAGTTAACTTGCAGAGATCAAGGATGTCATACATTTGGGGTTGGGTACCCACTGTACCAGGATGAAAAGCACAAATGAGAATGTGCTCTAGGCTTCAGGTCAATTTTCCTGCAGTCTTGGTTTCATGGTTTTACCTGTTCCACAATGAGCCTTCCTGACAGGCATTTGTAGCTTTAGTCATAATGTGCACAATGAATTCATTGCAGTATGAATAAGTAAAATGTGTAAGCCAGGCATGGGCAATGCCTGGCATGGGTGCCAGAGTATGGTGCATAAAGGCATTTTGCTTGGCATGTGTGCCTCGGGACAGACAGTGGGAAAGTGCTCAGGGCTGCACTGCCACAAGAAATGGGCCCCTTGCAGCTCCTCCGCCATCTGCCCCGGCACTCTAGCATCTTACAAGTTGAGGTTGTAAGTATTTTTGGCACTCTGCCCAAAAACGTTGCCAACCACTGCGTAGGCCATTTCAATGATTAGGTAAACAAGGTCTGGGAATGCTTTCTATAAGCCAGTGCAGCAACAAGATAGGATCACTCTACTAAGACAGCACAGCATGCTAGACCCAAAATGACATAACGCTCTTTACCTTGTTGTCACATGCTACGTGAGAGAGGCAGGCAGGCATTGCATGCACATGGACACACACATGCACACAATCTTTTAACATAAACCATATAAGCCTTCCAGTTATCAGATTTCCAGCTCTGACATAAGTTCCTAAATGCTGTAACAACTGCAGTTGCATGCAAATCTGACTTCACTGATTTCCAAGGTATATTCTTTTCCTTTATTCCACAGTGCTCAATCATTGTCTCAAATTCAGCTTTTTGTCTCCTCCTTCCTGCAGGGAGGTGTTCCAGAAAACCTTCTTTAGATACAGAGCCTTCATTAGCAACCAGACTGAACACTCTCTCAGAAGAAGGTATCTCAAGATATCTTGCACTGAATATTTGGGGCCAAATTCACTGCGGATGCAAGATACACTTCACTGACTTTATAAAATCCTTAGGTTACATGGAGAGAAAAATCAGCCTAAGAGAACCATATTTTCCACTGCTACCATTGCTCAAACTTAGTAATGAACATTTCCTAGAAGTTCTGCAGTAGAAACTGCTGCTGAGAAGAGCTGAATGTGTACCTGGATGCCATGACCACTGCCCTTCTGGTACGAAAGAAATAGCAGAAACTTTGTCCCATACATAGTAACCTCATCCATAGTCAGATTTCTCTAGCTCTGTGCTTTGCCAGTCAATGTAGCCCAATACGTTGCTTGGGGAAACCATTAGTACAAAAGAGAAACAGCTACACTTAGGCCTTCATATTTTCCCTCCTACCATCAGGGGAAGCAGACAGGAAAGATAATAGCTCTGATAAGGAACGAGTTTCTCAGCCAAATTTGTGGCATAGCAAATGGCTTTACAAAGGCAACATCACTCAGGTAGCTATGGTGAAACTACCTTAAAATCGTATGGAACATCAGGAAGCTTGCAAGAACGTGACTATAAACTGCTGCCTGTTCACTTAAGTCTTGTTCCATGTGCAATAATAGCAGAATCTATTTCGCAATTATCCGGGGTTGTCAAATTAATGAGAATTAAAAGTTGAAGGGTACACAAAGATGTGCCTTCCTGAAATTAACATACCCTTTGCTGCTTGTACTAACATCATCACCTCTTTCCATCATGCTGATTGGACAAATACAGTTTCTATGGTGCTGGTCTTTAAGGAAGGGAATACATGATAGCAAGAAACAGCTTACTGGACAGTTAAACAGCATCCACAGCAGCATTTGCAATCTCTTCTGCATGGCATGTGGCAAAAGAACTTTGCGATCAGTTTTTCCAACCCAACCACAAACAGATAATAAAGATGGCGTGGTCTCTTCTTGGCCCTCGTACAAGTTACTCAGGCAGCTCTTGTCTTCACCTGAGAAAACCATGTCTTAAGAACAGCTACAAAAAAAGGATGCGGGTTCCTAAAGACAGACCTAGACATCACAGCCACCTAGGTCAAATAATGAGATCCAACCCCTCTCACCCTCACCCCCTCCCAAGCCCTGCTCAGTAAAGGAATTCAGGCATGTTAGATGCCTTCCTATTTCCAGAAACCTGCAAGTTCTGTTTCCTCAGATGGCTCGAACTATTCTGGGTTTGGATAGGCTCAGGCCAGAACGGGATCTGGAATTCAGACAGAGTGCCACCTAATTCTTTGGAGCCACTCCTAAAAGGCAGGTATGTCTACTTTCCTTTGCAAGGAAAGAAGTGGTGCCACCAACCTGCTATGCAATAAGTTAGTGATTAAAACACTCACCCAGAAAATGATGTTATTTCCCTGACTGCATCACCCAGTTGTACCTTTTTCGGGTATACCCCTCCTCTCAAAGTTGTATCAATGTGTAAAAAGGAATGCAAGATTGCCTGGGGCCAGAAAGATCATTATTACTCTATGGCTGGGGCACTCACCTGAGGGGAAGGAGTACTGTGTCCTGGTAACTACTTCAAAGACAATGCCTGTATTTTACATTATACATATATATACACATATACATACATACACACACACACACACACACATCCATATATATACACACATACAAAATCCACAGTGGGAAAAGCATCTAAATTTATTCTGTTGCCTCTTATTAAAAATGCTGTAAGCCACAGTGCTCAGATTCACTGGTTTTACCAGCTCTGCTCCAAGCTATACATGTAAATAAGACACAATCCGTCTGAAGTCAAACCATTCCATAATCAGTCTAAATGAGATGAGAACCAGGACCGTATTTACTTTTTCCATGCATATGTTTTGACTTATGACAGACAACTTTCAATGCCCTGTGACACTATCACTTTAAACTATGTCTTGAGAATGTAAGTAGAGAGATACTGTCCAGTAGGATCCTCTTACTTTGCACAGCTTGAGGCAAAGCAGAACAGAGCATATCAGTTATGCAACTGATTAACACACAAGCTGAAAAGAATGACATTGCACTGGGATTTTTTTTATGAACGGCTTTAATCACAGGCATTGTACAAAATACTGAAGTCCAAAGTTTTAAAATTAAGAAAGAACCTCCATGTTTAGGAATTTAAATAAAAATAATTGGTTTTTCAAAAGTGGGGAGGCCTACAAAACTCCCCACGTTGAATTCCCAAGAGTTCCAATTTCTGCCTTAGTGGGCATGTCTCGACATACAGTCAATACACATGAATAAACTCCAGAGAGCGCCATTTGAATATGTGCTTGGGAGCAAAGAACTCTGGAGTCTATTGCTCTAGAGTTTATTTGTGCACAGCACATTGAGCCTGGTGGGAGCAGCCCTGGGCTACTGCCAGCCAGGCCTGCTCCAGCTGGGCTCAATGTGCTGTGGAGGGGCTGGCTAGGGCACAAGGGTGCTTCAGTGCAGGGCTAGCCAGCCCCCTACATTGAAACACTCTCATGACCCAGCCAGCCAGACAGTGTCTACACATATGCTGCTGCACATGAAAAAACTTTAGCTAATATTTACAAGTACTAGCCTGCTCCAGAGTTTAGTCATTTTGTGTGCCCTAATAGGGGTGCATGTGTAGACACAGAGACATTTACTATGGCAGCTCTGCAGTAAATAGCTGAACGCCAACTGAGAAAGGAACGGAGCCTTAGGGACCAGGCAGAAACCTATAGTACTGATGAGTGCCAGCCAAGAACCAAGGCCACCTTTGAAAATTTGGGCCTAAGACAAAAATAATATTAAAAGGAGGCTTGACTCCTTTGTCAGCCAAACGCAGAAAAACAGAATAAAAGAACACAAAGAAAAAGTCTTACTTTCACATGCCTATTCATACTTGTTAACTACAATCAATCAGAAGCCAATAAAAACAGACACTCAATGTTTTGTGAACTCATGAGTTAACATCAACAAGATAACATTGCATGGAATATATCCCACAGCCTGGTCCCAATTTGGCACCTGAGCTGCTCAGCAAGTTGCCAGGTAGGTCAGTATTTTTTATCCTCTCTCCTGTATTTATCATGTATGTGCTCACTTATTTGCATGGTATGGTGTTGAAGCTATGCTTGGAATCCCAGACCACCTACACTGACAAGGAATAGGGAAGGGCTGGCTGCAAAGTAAGTTGTATCTAGGGCTGCAAGGTAAGTTGTATCTGCAAGGTAAGTTGTGCCATTTTCTATTGGTTTGCTGAAATTTCTTTTGATCACAGGTGTTTTAGATAGACAGATAATCCTGTTCTTTACTCACTGCTACATCATTTGCTCTAGTGAATGTCCAGTGAGGCTGGTGCTTACTGACACCCTGAAACATGCTACTTCAAAGTAATTTGACACTTCCTTCCTTTTCAGATGTTGTCCTAAGCATTTGTAAAAGAGGAAGCAGAAAACTACTTCCCCCTTGATAAAACTTTATAATGTTCATGCAAAGTAGGTATTATCGATCCTAATTTTAAATAGATGAACTGAACAAAAACATCACACAGTTATTTAGCCATTGAATGAGACTGTGGAAATACAAACCAGAAATCTAGATTGCAACTATCACTGCCGTGCCCACAGTCATAACTAAAGATGAAGGGCCCCACATTACACAAAGCACAGTACAAACAGGTAAGTAAAGATAGGCCTTGTTTGGGGATAGATCCTCAAAAGATACGTAGGCAACTGACTTCTGTTAAGGTTCTTTACTCCCAGTGATTTCAAAGAGTATTCATCATTTAAATAGGATCTAAAGGCCTAAATACCTCTGAGGCCCTACAGTCTAAATAAACACAATGGACCTGGAATAAGGGAATAGCATTTTCCCCATTTTGCAAATGAGGAGCTAAGGCCCCCTCTATATATTACAGGTATCATGCAACAAACTGGTTAATTGTGCAGTAACCTAGCTACAAGTGCAAAGTACTTAGCACACAAGATAAAGCTCCAACCAGCTATAACGTTAGACCTCCAAAATGCATACTACCTTTATTGGTGCTTGCTATCGAACTTTCACTCAGACATGTAGCAGGGTCTTCCCTGCAGCTGGGAGCCCCATCAGCTATGAGGGATTCTCAGCCTCAGAAGCTCCAGACTCCAGATCCCTGCAGCTACCAGGGCCCAGAGTCCCCTGATGCCAGTAGCATGCCTCCTGGTGCCAGGACCCAGCCGCGGCAGGACACAGCTTTCATCTCCCAGCCCCAGAGGTACATGAACTCCCAGGACAGGAAGATCACCACTGCGGCAATCTCCCCTGCTTGGGGGTAAAGCGGAGGTGGGGAAACCCTTGAGGCAGGGAGATCACCACTGCAGCCATCTCCCCTCCCCAGGGGTTTCATACATCCTCCCAGGCAGGGAGGTCACCACAGGGCAATCACCCAGCTGTAGGGAGTATGTACGATGCCCCCTTGGCTAGGAGCCCCTCAGCTGAGCGGGCTCCCAGCCATAAGAGCTTGCTTCTTGCCATTGCAAGGGGACCCTGAAATCAGACTCTCCCTGCGCTGGCAATAAGGTACAATGCATGATCACACAATTGCACTTGAATCACACATTAGATCCCATCGTGCCTTTATCTGCATGTGCAGAGGGGGGCCTAAGGCACAGAGAAAAGAATCAGATTTTCAAGAGTCATCAACACTGGCCTAATTCTGCTCCCATTTAAGTCCAGGGTAAACCTCCTTCGGATATTAACGAAAGCCAAGTTCAACCAATTCATAGCCCTTCTGAAAATCCTTCACTAAGTGACTACAGGGTGTCTGCAGCAGAACAAAGAAATAAACCCAGATTTCATGAATCCCAGTCTAGTTCTTTAAAATCGCAAGACCTTCCTTCTAGTGGGTGGTGGTGGACGGGTTGATGTTGATCTGGGAGGGTATGGGCAGTGGTTCCTTGGGCTGGTGCCAGGGCTCGGTCCTTGGGCCGGTGCTGTTCAACATCTTCATTGGCGACCTGGACGAGGGTGTGGAGAGCGCCCTGTTCAAGTTCGCTGATGACTCCAAGCTGTGGGGTAAAGTAAATACACCGGCAGGAAGGGACCGCATCCAGGCAGACCTGGACAGGCTAGAGAAGTGGGCGGATCTGAACAGGATGCGGTTCAACAAGGACAAGTGCAGGGTGCTGCACCTGGGGAGAGGGAACCAGCATAACGGTTATAGGTTAGGGGCTGACCCTTTCGGCAGCACAGAGGCAGAGGGGGATCTTGGAGTCATTATTGACTCCAGAATAAATACGAGTCGCTGATGCAATGAAGCAATAGGCAGAGCTAACCGCACCCTGTCACGCATCAACAGGGGCATCACTAACAGGTCCAGAGAGGCCTTGCTCCCCCTCTATGCGGCACTGGTCAGGCC
>NW_017728950.1:7128616-7137099 GCF_001723895.1 Crocodylus porosus | reverse complement strand
CCCTGTGAAGTAGTTCTTACAGATGTCTAATTTAAACCTACTCTCCAACAACTTGTGGCCGTTATTCCTTGTTATGCCAGGGGGCGCTAGGGGAAACAAGGTCTCTCCCAAACCCTTCTGGTCCCCCCTAGTGAGTTTATAGACTGTCACTAGGTCCCCTTATTGTAGTAACAAAGGGTAACACCTATTAGAGTAGCACAAGCTAATTTTGTATCACAGTAAAAACACCTGGTTTTCCAACCTCTATCGACAACAAGATGAATTAATCTGACAAGGCAGAAATAAAAATTTAGAGGCTGGTGAAGGAAAAAATGAACTCCAGCAATACTTAAAGTGTCACTTCCTAGTTAAAGTGTCACTTCCACTCTCAGTAATTGCAAAAAGTCATTTGGATTTTCCAACATTTCCAAGAATTCTTGAAATTTGTAAGCAGTTGTCTCTTGTGTCAATCTGACCATCAAGCCTGTTTGTTCAACCCAGGTATTGAAGTTTTCCATTTAAAAACAGATTTGAAAAGGCAGTGAATAAATTCACAAAAAGCTAATGTTCTTAGTGAAAGTCTTCTCTGTAAGGAAGTCACCATTGCAGGTTGCCTACCAAAAGAAAGAGCACCACCCACTCATTCAATTTAACTGATCCATGGGTCCTCCACTTACATAAACATAAGAGAATTGCTGTAGCTCATCATGGTGGATTGAACAGAGACAAGACAGTCATTAACATTTCCCCAGATTGATCCTAGTTCGATTTTACAACAATCTATTCCTGAATCAGTGCTGGGGAAGCAGCTGAACATATTAAACATTACCTTTACATATCACTATAATTCATTCAGCTGTGCAAACATCACAAGGATTTAGTGGAGTCAGAGACCATTTACTGATATAAACAAACTTCTTCAATAGGATTAATGTCTGCCGTACATGCTTGTTTGATATCAGTAATAGAAGGTATTTATAGTAGCTGAGGTGTATTCAGATACAAGCAGTTCATTAAAGATTTTATGAAAATATTAATAATTGCAACTCTGTGATATTGTTATTTCTTTACAGAATTTATTCCAAATGCAATTCCACATTTTATTCTAGAGGTAACTTTATAAATAAATATTGCATAATCCCTATTAATACCTGGCTGTATATCATTTCATGACAATATAGAGGCATGATGAACAGCAAAGAATAGTGGGGGGTTCTTCATGTGCAGTATATTCTGTTAATTAGCGTAGCTACGTAGTCAAATAAAGTTGACTTCTTTGGATACTTTCATGATTTGACGTAATGCCTAGTGCTAATGGTTCTCAGCCTTTTTGCTTACCATGGCCCCATGTTATGCCAGAAAACAAATCTAGCAGCCCCATTTCTCAGAACTTATTTTCAACTGACCACAGAAGAGAGGAGGATGGTTGCAAAATCCCTGAAACCTGCCCATGACTCATCTGGAGTTCACTGCCCCAGAAGCTGAACCCCCACATGCTTGTCATACTACAGTTTCCCCGCAGATTAGAGAGCTGGAAAATCTGGAGCAGTGCTGAACAAGTTATCAAAATACAAAATGCTGTGAAGGCCAGAGGTACCACTGTAAAAGCTCCAGCATTGTATCTTCGTAAAAGTCTCATGATAAGCCTGGATTGATAAGAGAAAGTGCATATAATTGATCTGACCTCTTGGGCAAAGGTTGCCAAAAGCACATGAAGTACTCACTGCAAAGTCTGCTCCAACTTCCTCCAGGGCTGAATCTGGCCCCAGGGCTGGATTAATGCATAGGCAAACTAGGCACATGCCTAGGGCCCTGAGCTGCAGGGGGTCCCAGTTCTTCCCTCCATGGCATCTGTCTCCCTTCCCTTCCTTTCCCCTCTGCCAGGTTCGCCGCCATAGTGGCCACTTCCTAGAATCAGCTCCAAGCCCTGCTCCCCGCAGGCAGCAGGACCAGGGTGGAGAGGGAAGTCTCAACCAGGCTGGGGTCCACGAGTTTGTCTAGGGCCCACTAAAGGGTTAATCTGTCCTTGTCTGACCCTGGATGTGGCTGTCAATTCCACCAATACAGGACTTTCACCTTGATAAACCTTTTTTGGCCATCAAAACCCTTTTTTTCCTCCAGTAGCCCCATTTCTGGCCTTTCTGTACATAAACCACAGTAACCTCTTGCATTAATTTTAATCAATAAAACATTTATTTTAGCAAATAGGATTTCACCCTATTTTTTTTACCATGTCCTCCCCTCTATCTGTACCTGAATCATCATAACCACATATTTCAGTAGCACCTTCATAAATATCTGAAACAACTGAGTCTAAGCATCTTTGAAAATAGGACCACTTTTATTTTGGGCTTTAAATTTACAGATTTAGGATTTTAACTTTGGGTATCCAAACTCAGAAGTTGTCATTTATAAAACTTACAGCACAAGTAGGGAGCCAGATGTGTCAGGAGAGACTGCAGATGCAGTACATGGGCTGTCTGGGATACTTCTCTAATGCCATCTCCTTTGCTATACCAAATGGAAACTCAGGCCAACAGGAAATCTGGTCCTGTAGCTTTCACAAGAATATCCCTGTTGCAAAATCAATAGGCTAATATTTTAATTAGCCCCACCATCTCAGCATTCACAAGCCATGCCTGGTACCTTGAAGTATGTAGAAAAAACAAACTTTTGTCTATGGCCGAATCGCTGATTCTCTGAATCAGAATCAAATCTTCAGATTCAGCCGAATCCAAATCGGGTCAGTGATCTTAATCAGTGAATTGAATCACTGTTCCCCGAATCAGGCTGCCTCCAAATCCAAATCAAATATTGCCCACTTCACACCCCCCTAAAAGATATGTCCTCTCCCACTGATTTAAACGTACTTAGCAGAAGAGAGAAATACAACTCAGTACAAGTGAAAGTAGTAGAATTCAGCCTCATGTAGATAAAAGTACAATATGTGATAGTTAACAGTACATTGTGCTTCAAGCTTTCCATGGAAGTTGGGTGTGTTAAGGACAGTATTGTCCTGATTCTTTGACTTTCCTTCCTTTGAACTTGTAAAACAGTATTTATTTTTTTTTACTAACACAACTTTGAGATGGCACGAATACAGGTCACTATAGGAGAATTTACTACAACTTGAAGTCACTGTACAGAAGTCAGGGAAGGAAATTCCTGTAGCCAACCCCTTGTCAAAGAAGTATGAAATCAAGAAATTCTACCTCACTTGCCCTTGAACACATAATCAAGGCAAACAAGTCAAATTTCATGACCATGGCTTGATGCCAGCAAGCAGCTTAGGGCTGCCACTATTATGAAGCAAAAGGCTGGAATGAGATGGGTGCCAAAAATGCCCTTTAAACAAATTATCTGAAAAAGAACAAGTGCTTCATCTCAGTCACATTCTTCTAATAGTTGAAAGATCAATGTTCCCTTTCTCTTGCAGCTGCTCGCTTTTATAGGCATTGCTCATATTTGCCCTGTAGCTTGATAATCTGACCCAATGGAAAGCTGCTGCTAGGGAGCATCTGCCATCTAGAAGTCTAATTCATAATTAATTCCCCTGCAATTAAGTGCTAGTGCTTGAATCCTTCCAGAATGGCACCATGCAGGTGGAGAAGTACTCCACCTTTTGCCTGGTTAAAAATCCCTGCAGAACTGCTCTAAAAAATGTACCACGCTCACAAAAAGGAAGGATCAACAGCATGAATTGGAGTCACACAGACTGGGTGCAGCTGCTGCCCACGTTTCATGCAGCATTATTACCTGGCCTCATTCTCCACCTGTCTGAAGCCTGGGCTGCTTCACTTCCAGTCACAAACTGACAGCTCAGGGTCCTGAGACCCACTGGCTACACTCCCTCGAGGGCTTCAAACCGGTTCCGACCAGTCCAAATGGGTTCCGACTGGTCCAAATGGGTTCCGACTTGTTGACACCAGTCAGCACTGAGTCAGAACCTGTTCAAACCAGTCGGAACCAATCAGAACTGGTTCAAACCTGTCCAAACCAGTGGAAACCAATCTGAAGCAATGGGGACTAGTCCAAACCAGTGGGAACCAGGCCAAACTGGTCTCAACCGGTCCAAACGTTGGAACTGGTCTGAACCATTCCAAAAAGTCGGAGCAAGTCAGAACTGGCCAGCACCGGTCCAAACCAGTAGGAACTGGTCAGCACCAGTTCAAACCAAACTGGTTGGCACCAGTTGGAGCCAGTTGGTCAGACCCTGCAAAAGCTGGTTGCAACCACTTCAAACTAGTTGGAATCGACAAAAACCAATCAGAACTGCTCAAACCGGCAAAAAATGGTTTTAACCAGTTAAAAATAGTCAGAATCGGCAACAACTGTTTGGAACCGGTCAGAACCAGTTCTGGCCTTTCGGGACCGGTTTGGGCCAGTCGGGACTTGAAGCAGTTGCAACCATTTGCGACCACTTTCAACCAAATAAGACAGCTTTGAGCCAGTTCTGACTGGTTCCAACTGGTTTGAGTTTGCACTAGTTCCCATCAGTTCTGACCAGTCTGAACTGGTTCCAACCTGTTTGACTTTGATACAGTTCCAGCCAGTTTAAACCACTACTGACTGGTTCCGACCAGTTTAATCTAGTTCCGACTGGCTTGAACTATGACCAAACAGTTTATCTCAGTTCCAACCAGTCTGACCTGGTTCCGACCAGTTCAAAGCATTTCCAAACCATTCAGACTGGCTTGAACTGCTTTAGATTGGTTCCAACTGGTTGCAACCCAATTCTGACCAGTTTGGACCAGTCACCCATTACAGGGCTTTAGCACTTTGTCCTACTCAGTATTCATAAGTGAAACAATAAGCCCTATTGATTATGCAAATCATTGTTTAATCAGTTAAACAGCAAATTGTGCTCCATTGCAATCCTGTACTTCTTGCTGAAACACGTGGAAAGACCTCCTATAAAACACATGCATGCGTGCACACAGCCCAGGCAATCCGGTGATGGGTGAGTTGGCAGAATGGTGAATCCATGCTGCATTAAGGGCATTTAACCCTGAATGTAACAGGACAAAAATTTCCAGGAAAAAGCTGGTTAATTGAATTTTGAGAAAACCAAGGAGAAAATGAAACATTATTTCCAACTAGTAGCACAGCTTGGAAATTCCACGTTTGAGACAATCTGCCAAAGATGCACCTGAGTTAACTTCCTCTTGCCTTTGATGTTGTTCCTTTCTCACACAAGCTGCCGCCTTAGTTGCAAGAAAACTAGTTAGAAAAGATTCTAGTTCCTCTTTCATCAAAGACCAGTAAATGAAAGTTAAAAGCCAAGTGCTACATTTTCAAAACCACCTGCAAGCATATGTAAAAGCCTCAGACTTAAAAGAAAAATATTAGAGGTACTTAACCAAAATGGGCAAAGTATCTATTGAAAAACCACAAGAATAAATTCCCCTCTTATGTGGGAAGATTATTCAGAGGCTGTGGCAGGTCTGCAAAATAACTTTAACAGAATTTTGTGGGGTTTATTACTAGTATCAAAGGAGGAGTCTGCTGTATAAAATGAGAGACAAAAGGTGAGTCAGCTGGGAAGCAAAAGTTTGCAGGATGTTATTAATTTGTAACGCTTATTTAAGATTTGAATTGTTAATATTTAATTTTGCATGCAAAACTTTTTTTTTTTTTTAAACAGAAACTCTGGCATGCTTGATTTGCATTTAGGTTTATTTTCACTTTAAAAAAGAATCTTGAGGCTGTATAGTAACTTGTAGACTATATAAGATGATAGAGCATTGCTTTTCTTTCAAAAAACTTAAAATGACTAATGAGTCAGTTTTCATCTACATCAGGTTTGTCTGCAAAACACTTGTGTCTTACAAATGTATGCCTGCATGTAGTTCTCAATAGATGTTCTGTCTGATAGATCAGACATGGGGCAGACAGGGTTTACATGGGGCAGTTGAAATAATGCTGGCAGTCTGTCTGCAGTAGGGCTCCCGAGGCTGTTAACACCAGAGGTGACAAGCCAGCATTAGCAACATCAGGATGCTATCTAGATACTAGCATAGGGCTTCTACTCTCACTTATGCATGTGTAATTCAGGAGTTAGAGGATAAAAGAAGAATCAGGCCTAAAGAGGGCAGTAAGAGCTGAGATGAAGAGAAAAACCAATCAAGAAAGCAGAACTGTTACATAAACCACAAGCTGTTTCACTCACAGTTCTATCCTGCAATGTTAAAACTATCTAGTAGGAGAAAGAACATCTAAATCTTTATCATTTTTGCATCCATTTGAGACCAAACCAGGAATACAGTGAAAGGATTGTGACACCTGGATGACTAATTCTGTTCTTAATGGCTAGAGCAAAGAAAGGGCTTGGGGTGTTGGCAACTGAGCGACTACAAAGCCGAATTGCTGCCTGGTACACCAACCAGAAGCTAGTAAAGCAAAACTGGCTTCTCTCAGTATAAGTCTTTCTGGCACAAGACCCAAGCGGAAGTGATAGAAAGAGATTGCAGCTTTCCTTCCACAGCTGTGTTAGGGTTGGCTTTGCTGATAAATTAGGGGATGTAACAGGGAACCCTAACCTTGTTATGAGGAAGCAGGTTTACCCCTGTAAGGCCAGAACTTTCTGGGCACGGAGGGCTGGTGAGAAAGGGGTTAAATGCTGAACCTGGATGGCTAATTAGGTGACCAGAAGAGGCAGGACTTAAAAACCCTGGGTTGAATGGCAGTAAAGGGGCAACAGCAGAGGAGGAAGCAGTGCCTCTGAGAGCTCTGTTAAGAAGTTTGGGGAGCAGTCCAGAGCAGGAAGGGGGAAGCCCCTGAGAGATGGTGGCTGCACCACAGCCAGAACAGTAGCCGATGATGTGGAGCCAAAGCCCGAAACAAATTCATGTAAGCTGACCTGCTGCTTTGCTTGATCATGTGCAGTTATTTTTGTGTGTGTGTGTATGTGTGTGTGTGTGTGTGATTATTGAATAAGACCGGTGGTTTGGGTGAAGCTATTAGGGGATGGAGGAGGCCTCAGTTTGGGGACCCACTATGGAGTGAGAACCCTGGTGCTAGTGAGGGCTCAGCTTTTTGGGGGGCACAGACCCTGGCACCAGTGAGGGCTCAGCTTCCGGGGGGGGCATAAATCCTGGCACTTGAAGGACGACTTTAAAAAGGCCAGGGAAGTCTGTTACACCTGGGGTGCAAATGTACTTGGTTTTTTGTTTAGACTGATGCAGTGCAGGTGCAGGTTCAGGTTTGCACCCTGGTTTTGAACTTGCGGCCCCCTGGTTGTGGTGCCAGTACCCATGCCGGGCTCCAGAAGGGAGCAGGAAAGGGGGCCACAAGCCTCCAGGCACTAAAAAAAAAAAAAAAAAGGCTAGAAAACCTCGGAGTCAAACCCTGTGTAGTGAGTTTGGATGGGGAGGCCTAGCTAGAGAAAAAAGCAGAGGTCAGGCCATCCTAGGAGAGACCCCAACGTACCCAATAGAATAGGCAGTCTCCCGCTTGCATAATAGTTTCCAGCAAGACATGGCTGCAGAGATTAGGGTGGGACAGAAGAATTCCAAAGAAGGCTCCAAGGGTGCCCCACATAAGGCACAGATGGCCAGGAAGATGGCACTGGGGAGGATGACCTGTTACAGAGGACTACCATAACATAAGTATTTGCTATAAAAATTCAAGACTCCTGACTTCTAGAAGAAAATAAATCTACAGGGATAGATTATAGCATTTAGCCACAAGCCCTGAATAAAGGGTTCCATAGAGCTTACCATTAGGGCTGTACAAAATTTCACTGGCTGTTTCATTTTGATGCTGTTTCGACTTGTTTCGAGCTCGAAACAGCAAAATTTTAAACTAAACAAAGGGCTTCCAAATGAAACGAGGGCAGTCAAAATGTTTCAGAGCTGAAGCTGGGCTTGCCTGCAGGGAAACAAAAAGTAAGGAGAGAGAGGCGGAAGGACTGCTCTGATATTGACTGTGTAGCTAGCCAGTGACTATCATCCTTCCCTGAGGTCCCTTCCAATCCCAGTGCTCTGGGGGAGGGATGGAAAAACAGCATAAAAGGCAGTATTGTTTGAAATGGCTTGCCTTCTGCCTTGGGGTCTGGCAGTTACTGAGCATCTTCCAGCAGCTCAGGAGCATTACACAATGAAGGCTACGACTAGCATTGATTTAAATGATTTCCTACTTGCTAGCCTAGCAAGTGGGATTCCACAATACCTTTTAATTTCTTCTGGACCCTTTTATTTCATTACTATATTCATTGATTTATTCTTTTTGATTTTTATAATTATATTGGATATTACACTATAGAATTTATATAGGAAGGGAGATACATTTATACCTTGTGGCATGTAGTCCACACCTTTTATAGAATTTATATAGGAATGCAGATACATTTATAAATTTATATAAAAACAAGACACTATGAAACACACCATGAAGCATGGTGGAAAGGCAGCTGGCAAGCCTTCAGAGAGGGGCAGAAGAGGGGGTAGAGAGAGAGGTGTAAGGGACATGGGACTCTTTAGGCTGGAAAAGCGTAGGCTCAGGGG
>NW_017728950.1:7098480-7128329 GCF_001723895.1 Crocodylus porosus | reverse complement strand
TGTCTATGAAATCTATGAAATTTCCTCCCCCCCACCAAACTGACATGCAGCCTTTTTCCTCCAGCTAGAAGGCATGAGGCTTCCACAGGCAGCAAGGTGAGAGAAACAGTGCCAGTGCCCCTACCTATGCCTGAGACTGCATCCCTTCCAACAGCACTAGCCATAACACCACCACCATGACAAGAAGCAGCAGCACCAGCATGATGGTCTCACCCACCCCCATTTTACTTCCCATGCTGAGCCTTCCAGTGTCAGGGGAAGAGCTGGATCTAAGTGCCCTAGCAAGGGAAATTCTGGGGAGGGAGGGGAAATCAGCTGAGTTTGTGCTCCACACTCTTCAAGTTTCCCCTAGAGCCAAGTCTCCTTTCCCAGAAGGCACTTCAGAAGCGGTTGAGATAGAGGTTAAGGAGGCAAGCGGCCCAGATGAGTCCGCTCCTCCTGTTGCTGTGCCTCTGCCTGCTAAGGAGGGGGAAACTACAGAATCCACATATGCACCCACACCCCAGAAGCAAGTGGGTACTGTGGTCTGGGATCATTTTAAGATGGCATATGATCCCATATATGCTATCTATTTGCACTGCCAAGCCAAAACCAGCTGGAGCATGGGAACAAGATACCTGAGCACCACGGGGATGCTGATGCATCTCCACAGGCACCTCCCCCTTGCCCTTGATGCTCCCCAGCTGGCACCAGCAGGAGTGTGCCCAAAGGGAAATCCCCTTCTCGCTCCAAAGCCTCCATCCCCCCCGAAAGAAGAGGCAGACCACCCTGGAACAGTGGGGGAAGAGCACACAGAAAGGGGGAGTGCATTCCAAGGGCAAGCAAGATCACCCAGAGCACTGGGGAGATGCTTGCTGCCACTAGCCGGCCCTTCTCCTTAGTTGAGTGGCCAGGGTTCAGGTGACTCATGGCCCCATCCTACCAAAAGCCCACCTGTACCACCTTCAGCAGGACGGTAGTGCCCTCCATGTATGATGCATGCAGGGAGTACTTGAGGGAGAAGCTGCCGAAGGCAGGTCTGCAGGTGGCCTTACACTTCATATCGGACATCTGGAACAGCCCGGGTGGACATCATGCCTACCTCTCCCTCAAAGGGCTCTGGTGCAACCAGTCAGGCCACCGATGGGCTCTCCTTCAAGCCGAGGTAACGGATGAGTCCACCAGTTGGAACCAGTTCAAAGCTGTCTTATCCAGCTGAAAGCAGTCGCAACTGGTTGCAACTGCTTCAAACTTAAACTGGTTAGAACCAGTTCCAACTGGTTTGAATCGGTCCTGGCCAGTTCTGACCAGATCTGACTGGTTTGAGCCATTTACAACCAGTTTTTGCTGGTTCTGACTGGTTTTTGCTGTTTTGAACCAGTTACGACCACTTTTCACAGCCGGGCCTATGAACTTCACTTCATCAGCCTTCTAGGTACAAAAACTCATGGACTCAATATAGACATTGGAATTCTGACACACTACAACCTGCTGGATACCAGACTCCCCAGGTACCTCTCCACTTTTACCTGTGCTGCTACATCCCACTTCCCCCCCACCCTAGCCTGCCCTTCACCCCCTGACACCATTTTCAATGACTGGCTTTTTTGCCTCTGGCTTCTTTACTATTCCTTCCATCCAGAAACAACATACACACACCAACTGTAGGTGCTTCCTCAGCCTGACCAAGGGTTTTTCAACCTGAAAGCTTGCTAAGATGCATTTCTGTAACTATCCAGTTGGTCTGCTAAAACATACCAGATTAGATTGACCCAAAGGCCCTTGTCTGCCAGTGCCATGTCCTTCAATCAATACCCCTAGCACCTAACCAGAAAGACGCAGGGCTCTGGCCACATCTAAGCCCCAGGGCTGGGGCTGGCAGGGAGACTTCTCTGACAGATGCTGAAGAAGAAGCTGATGCAGAGGAAAGAAAGGCTCTGTCACAGTTTGGCTGCCTGAGATACTGCTGTGCTGCTCACTAAGTTATTATCCATTGTCACTTAAAGTGCTGGACTGGACTGAGACTGTAGGGGAGAAAAGGCCTCATTGGAGCATACTACCATGTCATGCAGAGGCCCGAGTGCTAGTGAGGGTGCACCTTCACACACAGTCACACAATGAGGGTGCACCTTAATACACACGCTAAAGAAGAAGCTCCTGCAGGAGAGGAAAGAAAGGATCTGCCACAATTTGGCTGCCTGAGATGCTGCTGGTGCTACTGTGCTGCTGCTCACTAAGTTATTATTTTACCTGTCATTTGAAGTGGTGGACCAGGCTGAGGCTGTAGTGGAGGAGGAAGCCTCACTGGGGCACACTACTGTGTTGTTTAGAGCCCCAGTGCCAATGAGGGCATGCCCTAACACACACACACACACACATCACAAGTCTTGCTTGTCAGCACTTGACGTGCAGTTTCTCAAAAACCCCTCCACCAATCTCCTTGAAATTTGGAAGGCTTCATGACCTCAGCAGGGGCTACTTTCCCTGCAAGTTTCATCTGAATCAGGCAAGAAATGACAATGGTATAGTGACAATGTTACTGTGCTGCTCCATTATAGCCTATGGGTGAAACATTGAAACAGCATCAAAACAGCAAAACAGTTTCGATAAAACTAAATGGAACAATGGTTTTTAAATTAAACTAAACTCGAAACAAGACACTGTCCCATCAAAATGTTGAAATGGAAGTCAAAACAGAATGGTGCTGTTTCACGTAGCCCTACTTACCATTCACTTGAAGCACTGGGCGTATGGAAGGCACATTTTCTCAGAGTATAGCTCCCTCTCAGTGAAAAAGTTGGCACTGGTGATTAGACTGGCTCAGAACACTTATACAGCATTTGACCTCTTCTGTACAAAGGAACAGATTTATAGTCATACCTTCCTTCCTATCTTCCTCTCTTTGGGCAAGCAGAAGCAAGTAGTCACCTGGACACAGATTTAGGGTATACTACATTTGTGCAACCAGCTATGGTTGAAGACAGTAGAAATATCTCACAGGTTTCTTTATTGCCAGTCCAGTCTTTGTTTTAGTTTACTAAAAAAAGAGCATGTAATAATTGTGTGTACGAGGGAGAGAGAGAGACGCAGAGTGCTGACTGTTTGCAATGATACACAGCAGCCCTGCTCTTGGTTTGCCCTGTTGTAGACATATATGAGCCAAAAGGTGGTACACAGGCCTGAACCCAACAGCTGAGCAAACTTCAAAACCATAATTTATTACGAGAAAGGTCAGCAGGAAGTGTTTCCTCATCAATGCCAAGTGACAGATTCTCACTCCGAACATTGTTAGTTTTACCCAGATGAACTGCACTACTTGGTCAGTTAAAGAAAACCAGCTGGGGAAAGACAGAGGATGTGGTTACTGCTTGGGGGACAAAATGAAAACATTTTTGTTAAGTGTTGCCTTCAAAGCCTTTTCCAGTCTATGAAACTTCTCCTTTAAGTGGGTTGCGTACACAGCAATCTCTTATGACAGAAACAGCCACCACCAATTTTGTAGACTAGGAGGGGAAGAGATGAGAGAAGCTGCTCTCTACCTGTTTCTCACACCAGGGTTTCCAGTGTGAGAAGTAGGCAAGGACTATGCTGCACTGCTCCCTCCTCTTCGTACCAAGCAGCAAAAGTTGTACTGCCCCCTTCCTACTTTCCTTTGTCCCCCTCACCCACCCACCCCTACCACTCAGCTGAGTAATGGAGACAGCAACTTAAAGCCAATGGGGCTAGGTTTAGGGAGCCTTTCCCTGAGCTTAGCTCCTGGCCCAGATGGAGTCCCCTTGCCCGCCCTGCTCCCACTCGTCTTCCCCACTGCTTAGATGAGCAGCAAGGAGTGGGATTTAAAAGCTGGCTTTAAAAGTTGGGGAGCAAAGAGAAGGCAGCCAGGCTAAGAACCGGGTTTGTGGAGGCTGTCCCTGGGCTCAATGAGGCCCTGGAAGGCAAGCAATGGTGAGCAGGTTCTCACACTGGAATCCCCATTGGAAGTGGGCAGGGGGCTTTGTCCCATTGGTTTAGTCATGCAGAATGAGAGAACTGGAGCATCCCAAGCTTTCCCCACACTGGGATCATCCCAGTCTTTGTAAGGTGCAAGAATTGGGGGAGAGAGGGCAGCTGCAGACTAAACACCTGTACTGCTCCCTCTCCTAGAAACATTTCAAGTGGAGTAAATTTTCCACTGCTGGAAAGTGAATGCCTGCACATGGCCTATGAATATTTCAAATTATGCTTTCAAAATCAATTGCCTCTATTTTTAAGCAATGAAAGCACCTGAAACATTATTGTTTACTACCTTTTCTCCTGAATGCTACAAGAAACAGGGAATCTATGAATGCCTCTAGAGATTTTGCTGTCATTATTGATTTTCTATAGAAAGTACTCAGATACTATGGTAATAATATAAAACCAGATAACATGCATACGTCTTAGAGCATTGGGATGCATTTTTCTTGGCTTTCTGCAATAGTGAAAACTGACTAGAATGTTTCTCTACAGGAGTCCGTAAGAATATGTAGAAGGCTATTGTTACACTAAGACACAAATTTAATACTTTCTGAGTTTATCTGTTAATGTTCCCTCAAAATTCAAAGGGTCTTGTATGCTTTGAAAGCATTTTATGTGCAACATGACTTGTGTTTATCATGTTGTATAAAACAGGGAAGAGACATCACTTTGATGGAAGTCATCATCAAACCCTCCCTGAGAGAGACAGGTTGTAGTTTGGGTGAAACATGGTGAGTATTCATCTCCGTTTAAGGTGATATCTCTTGATATTAATTGCAGAGTAGCATAAAGGAAATTTCCTTGAATAATGTGTTACACATGGGGGCAAAAAAGGGTTATGGGAAAATATTACCAAGAAAAATGCCACAAGAGATTTCAGAAAAATGATTTGCAGCTTATTATGGTTTCATCCAAAAGCTTTCAACCAGTTATGAATAAATATCCTCCCGGAGACTGGCCTAATAAATTAATTACCTTTTTTCAAATGCTTTCAAATAGTTTTACTTAGAATATAGCTGCCAACAAACAGATTAAAGCATGCTCTTTTTTCAAAGTGGAGCAAAATGTTTTTTTCATATTTAATTTGAAACCTGAAAGCCATTGCTTGGTTTCTACTTGCATCTGTCCATGTCTCTATATTTTGACTGAAGACAAAGATTTGTGTCACTGTACCCCTGGTCAAAGAACAGACAGACAAGTTAACTTTCCATCTTCACTAGGCTGTCTGGACCTCCAAACCTGTTACTATAGAAATAAATATCTCTTACTGAAACAACAGTATGCTGAGCAATGCTTGGACGATGTGTCATCTTCAAATGGTCTTTGCTAGTATTTCATGAACTAAGGCCCGTGGAAGACCTGAGACAAAATATCTTTATTGGGTTGTCTGCATTATTTCATACTTTGAGAACCAAACCAAGGAGTTAAGGTTGGCTGGTGAATTAAGTAGATGAAGGACATCCATTCTTAAGAAGCTGTCTGCAGAATTGAAAAAAATTAAGAAAGCCATTGTTCTTTGCCCATAAAATGCAATCAAGAAGCTGGTTCCTCTGCTGTGGAAATGGCGAGTTTCATTCAAAGCGAGATGGAGAACTTGTCCTATTTCAGTGTACATGGGAGAGATTATGATCCATTTGACTCCATCTTCAGAAGAAAGTTGGCCATCACCTCTTATTTTCAGTAAGATAAACATAGAGGAGGTGGGTTATACTTTAAATTGCTTGGGTAGGGGTGGCTAGGTGAAAGAAACTATCATAGGAAAATAGGACCAGAAGGAACCTCACAAGGTCATCTAGTTCAGCCCCCTGCTCAAGGCAGGATCAACCCTGATTAAACCATTCCAACCAAATGTCTACCCACCCTGCTCTTGAAAATCTCCAAGGATGGAAATGTCATGATTTCATTAAGTAGGCTGTTTCAATGTTTGACCACACTCATAGTCAGAAAGATCTTCTTAAACTCCAACCTAAATTTCCTCTGCTGCAGTTTGAAGCCACCATTTCTCCAAGTTCTGTCCTCTACAGCCTCAAAAAAAATCCACCTCCATCCTCTCTATAATAATTACCCTTCACGTATTTGAAGACTATTAACAAATCCCCCCTCAGTCTTCTCTTCACCAAACTAAACCCTAGTTCTTTCAGTCATTCCTCTTAAGTCTTGTTTTCTAGTCCCCTCCCCCACCCCTTTTTTTTTTTACTTTGTTTTGTATTGGACTCTTCGCAATTTGTCCACATCCTTCTTGAAGCGTAGGTCCCAAAAACTGGACACAGTACTCCAGGTACCTCATATATTCCAAATATATATTTAATGGTTTCATTTAACCTGAAACAAAACAACTCAAAAGCCATCTGATTAGATCGGGTCATAATGGAGTCATATCAAAATTTGGTCATGATCCTGTGTAAATGATACATTTCCAAACTTATTTCACCTTACAACCTAAGAATGAAACAGGTGAGTACAGTAAATAAGCATTAGCCATTTTATGGTATTTTTTATCTATAGCAGGATTCATGTTTGAGTGAGCAAATCCCAAATGATTTGAAGTGTTTTGCAGTCTTTATAAACTGTTATTTAAATTACCAAGTTTTACAAAACTTTTGGATTTATGTCATTTACATCCATGATCATTATCTTGCTGAAGGGCAATTTTAAAAAAAGATCTAGTTAAACACTTGTACTTTGTATTTGGGATGAAAGAGCCACCCCACCCACAAAAAACACTATTGGCACGTATGTAGCATGTTTCCTACATAGTCTCTTTAGCCATATTTAGGCTTTGTTTGGTTTGTTTTTTAAATTGGGAGGTTTGACTGTTCCTTCTTTTTTCACACACCCCTATCCTCCCCTTTTTTAAACTGATTTTCTCACTTCTCTCCTCAGTGTCTGCTATGTGGACTGCAAATACTGAAAGGTTCAATGCTGAGTTGAGTTCTGAAGACACAAGGCCTGATTCAACCCTGAACTACTCCAGTTTTTTCTTGGTGTAACTCCACTGATTGATGCAACGAAATAAAAATAATTAATCAGTGATGCACTCTGTGCTGTACAAGGCATAAGTAAAGACAGTCTGTACCCAAAGGATTGTACAATCTAGTCCCTAATCCTCATTCTGTTTAACAAGATAAAGTAAATTTCTACCAGGCACTGTCTTTCCATAACGTTCCTCACACACTTGACATTTGAGAATTGGTGGAAAGATGGGCATGGATCCTCCCTATCCCACTAAACAAAAGAGACCTCTATAATCTCCTATGGGAAATGGATTTGATTAATGCATTCAACAAAGGACCCAAGGAAAATGTTCTCTAGCAGTACTAATTAATGCAGATAGGATTGCTATGACTTCACTGTACAAAGCACACACCAAAAAGGGTGTGTGGGGGTATTATCAAAGTCTCCATACCTTTAGAGCAGAGCAAGCATGGATGCTCAATTTATCCTTATGTACTGAGCATGGTTGGATGGCAATACGGTCATGGGAAATACTGATAGTGCTACTGATGTAATGAAAACTCCCCGAGATGCACATTCCTCCTTACAGTGTTATAAAAAGGAGATTCATCATTTCAATAGCACTGGATGACAAGCCTATCCTCAGCATTTTCTTCCAATGTTTGAATATTGCCACTGCGTTGATTCAGCTGACACGCACACACCTACTCTGCTGGTAAATTGCCTGGCTGGAACATTCCATTCTCAGAAGCAAGCCAGTCGCTGTGTTGTACCATGTAAGGGTTATAGGGTTATCTACCTATCAGTAAAAGCATTTCCTATCTCTATCTCAGGGTTTCCTGTGCAACGTCAAGTGCCTTCTGTCAGATGCTGGTTACTGTGACAATTGCTATAATAGCTGAAAATGTAATGGGTAAACGTATCTCCTAAAGTCGGTCTGTGCAGCTCTACTCTGCCCTGCAGTTTAGTTGTCAAAGTAAAATATTACCAGAGAGAGTTGCATTCTTCGCTTTCTGGGTCAGACTGAGCCATAGATTGGGCACCCACAGATGGGAAGAGGAGGAGTAAGATACCCAGCCCAAGCACTTCCTGCCTCTGTGGGCTTCCCTGACCTTATAACCTAGCATAAGGGTAAATGAAACTACCTGGCTGAAAATGTTACTCCACCCATAAGTAATCAGTCGAAGGCTTGGCTCCTTCACAAAATACACTGATTAGCCTTCTGGTTTCTGACAGCTTACGGTGTGCTTGTCTCATAATGTCAAGCTTTTCTTCACAACCATGAGAGTTAAAAACAGTTTTTTTAATGAAAGCTGAGCTTCTGAAGTCATCATGCAACTTTACCAGCTGGAACTTAGAAAGAAATCAAATATCACCACAACAAAAAAAACTGGTCGTAACAAATTGAGACCAAAAAGATGATGGGTCTACTTCTGCAAAGATCTTATATACTAAGAATTGCATCCGGCCATGAACTAAGTGTTTTCAGGTTCCAGTGCTATCAATGGGAATTGAGGGTGGTTGTGCTTTTCTGGGACCACAGAAGTCACAAAGAATATGAGGTTTAAGGGCAAGCTATCTTCAGGTGAGGGAATCTGGCTATGTAATAAAGAGAGGTGATGAATTTATAACATGAGCATCACTGCAAAAGTACCATTTTCCTCCCTGTAACATTCACATGAAATTACCTTCCTCTCCCTTGAATTTTCTCATCCTTCCTAGAAATGCTCTACCCTCCCATCAGAGGGTATTCTATAAATCCAGAAGTGGAGATGAACCCAGAGACCCTCTCCTCATGAATATCACTTCATCTTTTGAAGAAGGAGCTCAAATATTACTGTAACTGGCAACAATAGGACACTGTGACAGGGGACAATCTCACGGCTGGTCCAATTATTGGCCCACCCACCTGTTCAGAGCAGTCCACCCACCTGACTTTTCTGCCACACCTTTGCTGTAACTAAATAGTTGTTTCAAGGCTGGAAGCTGCCCATTTAATGACCAGTGCCAAGGGTGTAATACATGGCTCCACACCATCCCTACACTATGTCCCATGCCTCACAAATGGCATCACTACATGGCTCTGGCCCCAAACTGGACCATGCTATATTCTCATCTGATGTTTGGACCCCAACCTGGATCCCTCCTGCTCAGGCAGCCTAACTTCTGCCATCAACCTGGGCTGCAAAACTCTCTAGACCCCTTCCTCTCTCAGCAGTGGCCCCCTCCAGGACCTTTGGTGTCACAGGCCCTGGCCTTGCCTCAGGCCAGTTGGGACTCCAGGCCTCTAGCTTCTGGCCATCCCTCATAGCGGGCGTTCTTACCCTTTGACCCTCATGGTCCTGGCCCCAGCATGGGCCAGCCAAGGTTCTCTAGCTAGGTTTTCGAGCATCAAGCCCTCTCTGCCTTACAGATCTGCCTTCTCAGGCCCCGCCCAAACACTGTCCCCACTCTCCGAGCTTGTGGGCCATATAGTTATTCTCTGGACCACTCCTGGGCCAGCTGTTCTGCCCTACTGGGCCTCTACTCTGCCCCCTCACCAGGGTTCCTGGGCCATATGCCTCTTGGGCCTCAAGTCTCTGATGACATGCCTAGACCCCTAAGCCAGTCCCCTCTCTGGGGTTACTCACGAGGTCATCCCATACTCACCTTTCACCAAAGAGGCACAGGTGTGGCATTTCCTGGAGACTGCCCCACCACAGGCACCCCCACCACAGCATCCAACCCCAGCAGGGTGCAGTTTCAGGTCATGCCCCAGGACCAGGAACCTCCTCCATCCCCATAGCTCCTACCCTTGATCTCCAGGTGTTCTGGGAGCAGCAGCTCTCCAGCTGGGTGATGTTCATCCTACAGCTCCCTGCAGTAACTGCTAGCTCTGCTCCTCAGGGCCTGGTCTTATACCCATTGTGCCTTCTTGTGGTCATATGACCACCTAATTAGGCCTAACTGCACCTGCTGGCTGCTCCACAGCCTCCTCAAGTCTCTTAAAGTGGCAGATACAACCTGTGCTCTGCCACAGACACCCTATAGAGGACAGAGACATTTCCATGCAGGGATGCTTAGCACCTTTCAGGATTGAAGTTAAATTACAAGACAAATACTAAACAAGACAGAACATGCACAGAGGAAGGGAGATAGAGCTTGTTTACTTTACAGTGATGAAGTAAAGTTCTAGTGGGTCATTCAAGGAACATGGAATAGTGTGGAAGAAAGAGCAGGGCTGTTACAAATATGAGTACAAATAACACAATGCCAGGCCAGTTATTATGTACTAGAAAACTGAGGACACAGAACTTTCAAAGCATGCTTTAGTTCAGTTTAATAGGAAATAATTCACCCATGTAATCAAGCCCAGAGACATAAGAATAACAGCACCGTAGCGAAAAGGGAAAGCGATGCAATAAACTCAGACAAAGCTTATGGAGTTAGTAGCATCTTGTCTATGTCACTGCACTGGTGGGTGCTGACACGGTTGAGGCTGAACACACCCTCACCCACCAGTGCAGTGACATAGACAAGATACTACTAGCTCCATAAGCTTTGTCTGAGTTTATTGCATCGCTTTCCCTTTTGGCTACTGACCTTTTGGCTACTGTGCTAAATCCACAGAGACTCCTGAAACCTGCCAGAATTTGACCCCAGACTCTTTCTATCTGCAGGATGAGGGAGCCCAAATGAAGATAAAAAGAAAATCTGATGTCCAAAGCCAGGAAGAAGCAATTGCTAACCTGCTTGGTTAAGCAAGCAGAAGCTGTTCCATAGTTACTGTGAGGCTCATTATACATGCAAGATCTATTTTTGCCAAATTAAAATCAATAGTTCTCTAAAAGAAAATGTGCTGGTTGTTGTTAAAAGTTATTGCTATGACCCTGTCTAAAACAAAGGCTTCTTTGGATTACAGAGAAATGAAACACAGCAGATGGCTAGTACCAAATGAATGTTAGTGGGTACCTCCAAGAAGAAGACAATAACAATGGACATAGCATGCCACAAACAATATCACATCTGCAGAAGAATTAACCAGACATAGGTTCCTTCTCAGAAGAGAATTCATGTGACTGTGATTCTATGAATAAGGAAACCTGTACCACTCATTTCTCTCCTTTAAAAAGAAGTCTTTGCAGAATACAGTGGAAACACAATGGAAAAGGTAAAGCCTGTATTACCCATGGCTGTGCCTGCACTGTGCATAAGCACGGGAATTTGGTCTCCATGGTCAATTCAAGGCTCTCCATGAACACTAAATGTTGCATGCTAAAGACAGATTTTGTAAATAGATCTCACGCAAATTGGCCTCTATCTGCCCATCTTGGAATTTAAGTGACCTCTCCTCTCCCAGTACATGTTACTTCAATCAACATTGCTTAAAATAGTTGCATTACTGAAAGTAATCTTGGCTGAAGATTACAAAGTACAGCAATGCTCCTCATACCAGAGTTGTATACGCTGTGTAAAAATTAAACATAAAACAACACACCTGAAACACAAAACTACTTTTGGAGCAGGTGGGACAATGACTACGGTTGTCATTAAACCAGTTAAGTGTAATTAACTGCCTTTATCTGGTGACAACTGGATTCAGTCAATGTGAAAAAAACTGACAGCTGCTGGTTCTACCAACTACACTGTGTTACGTACTGATCTGCTGCTTCAAACTGATAGAGAGTGGGAGAGATGAAGGCCAGGTCTACATTAGAAAAAACTGACAGTACAGGAATGTCAGTTAGGGAATATGATTTAGCATGACCTCTATATACCTGCAAAAGCCCTAATGTAGATGCAGCTATACTGGCATAAAAGTGCTTGTGCTGGTATAGCATATTTCATTTGAGGGTCTGGTATAAGCTACTTGTCAGTATAAGCTGAATCTACACCAAACATGTTTGTTGGCATAGCTATAGAAGCAACCCATTGATGACCTAGCCAAAGAAGAACGAGCATCATTTTCAGCAGCTCCATGAGCTTTGATGGGCCAAATTCTGAAGTGCAAGCTAATATCACTCTCTTGACTTCAGTAGAGCTGCCACAAGTTACACCAACTCAGGTGTTAAATTTTGCAAACCTATAAAAGCAAAAAAAAAGACAAGGGTGGTTTAAGGTTACTTGTTAGGTACTAAAGTAATTAAGTTTCCTCATAGACAACAGCTGCTATGAGTTTTTATATGAATGCAAAATTAAGAACCTTAAAATTTACAAATGTGTTATGCCATTCATGTTCTGTACTACAGGCTTCTTAATGTCAGAAGGTCTTCATTCATCTTTTCCTCTTTCATATAAAAGAAACGTGTCATGCATAATAAACAGAGAGTGTTACTTTCACAAGGAAAACCACCAAGAGACAAACTGGTGTAGAGAACAGAACATGCAACTCAAATTGGGAGCACCTACATCCTGATTCCAGTCCAGCAACAGATGACCTAGCCCTACAAACATATATGCCTGTGCTTAACTTTCTCTGCTTATTTAGCCCTACTGACTTCCATCTGCATAAAATTATGCATTTAATAGTCCTTGCAGGGCTGGATGTTGTTTTTGTGTCTTTGGGCAAGTCGCTTCAGCTTTCTGTCTCAGTGTCCTCATCTCTACATTAAAGGCAGGGATAATAGTATTTACTGCTAAAATGTGAGGATTAGTGAGTTATGGCTTCTCACATGCTTTGAAGATACAGTTAAGAAGAAAAAGCTAATTACAATCCAAGCATTTCAATGGATGTGCCCCAAGAAAAAAAAAAAAAAGAGGAGAAACCTGTATCCTTCAGCTACTGGGCGCATGTACATGGTACTCAAGTACCGCACTAAAAAACCCTGCTATGAAGCATAGCCAGCACTACATCCTGAGATGACTGTAAGGTAGTGGTCTTAGCATGGCCTAGGATGCACACCAAGAACCTCACTCTTACAAAATGCTTCCTACACTTTGATAGTGCAAATATGTCTTACAGCTGCAAATGGTTTGGTTTTTCAACCATAAAAAATCTACTTAGGATTGATCTGTTCTGGCTTTTTCACATGCCTGCATTTTTCCTACTAAATACTATACTTCAAAGGACGGGCACAACAGATGCATCTGAAACATATCTCTGCACTGATAGCTAAGGACCTCTACAGTCAGGGCATGCAGGATGGGATGCAGAGAGAGTGAGCTGCATCTGGACACTTGGCTGAGTTTAACCAAATTTCTCCTGATAAGCACACTCCAAAGCCAAAGCACCATTAGAAGCCCATAGCATGTGCTCAGCTCTGCATCCACCAACTGTGCTGCTAGTGAGGAATGACAGAAGCATGATCTCACCTTCCCTCTTGCTTCAGACTACCAGAAAATCAAGGCCTGAAAGTTATAGCTGCACAGGTCAGAGTCTTCCTATACCATTCCCTTTGCACACCCTTTCCCAGGACTAGCTACAATCAGGTCTGACATACAGTAAAAGAAATCATGTAATGACAACTATCAGCATGATGGGAGGGGATGAAAGGAGAAATAAAATCCCAAATGAGGCATTTGAAGTGTGCTCAGAACCCCACAAAACATGTTTAGACTCATGAGAAAAAACATTTTTTTCTTCTACGCAGTTGCCTGTACAAAACCCACCTTGAAGCATACAAATGGGGAAACTGCATGTCTCTACATTCAATCTGCAAGTATAAATGTCCACTGGCTAACACTGAAGGCTCTGCATGGAAAACACAAAGAAGACTCTCTGAATATTTAGTCTTTTCTTTACAATCCACATTCTGTTATAAATGCCACTATATTCCAATACACACACACATTAGAGAAAAAAAAAAGACATCGCTTCAGCTGATACTCATCTGGGAATTATGAATGATTTGGAAGGTAGTCACTAGAGCCTAAGATCATCTTTTTAGATGAATGAGTTTTTTAGTTTCATCCCAGATCTGGCCACAACATCTGAGTCCAAGAGATAGAAATATCATCCATTAATGGTAACTAATAAGGATGAAAACCATCTTACGGATTTTCATAGGCTACACTTTAGATATTATAGAAAGAGACACATATCTGAGGAAAAAGAAATGCAGCTATCCAATTAGTTCAATACAGTCAAGTACTGTAACTGTGGGCATGATGAAGAAACCAAGCATGAAATGGACACTTGAATAGTATAGAGCGGGGTGCCTACTCTCCAGCTGCTGTGTCATCTGGCCCATGGGGCCACTCCAAGCTCAAAAATTGGAAGTGGGGGAGCAGTGACACCATTCCCCTGCTGCTAGATTTCCAGACCCATTGGGAACCCCATGGGCTAGATAGCATGGCCCTGCACACTGGATTGGGCACAAAGGGGCTGATCCCATTTCCATTTCTAATCCAATAGGGCTCGGCAGAGTAAGTATGGGTCTCCGAGCCCCAGTCCCAGGACAAGACCCAATCTTGATATGCAATGACAGCACAGGGCCTGATCCTGATGCACAGTGGCTCTCAGGTTCTGATTCTGGCAAACAGGAACCAGCTGAAGCTGCACAGGGGCTAATCCTGGTACGTGAGGCCTGATGCAGCCTATAGACCAGCCACACAGCGCTTACGTGGCCCATGGTATGGAATGCACTCTTGGTTACTTCTTTCTGATGTACGTAGGGGAGTTTGGGCATGAACCCTGTTTGGGCATGAGCTGAGCTCCTGTTCCTTTGTACATGTCATCCAGACAAAACAACAACTTCTTGTCCACTGAAGACAAAATGTTTAGTTCTCAAACATTTTTCTACTTGAATGTTCATGATAGGGCTGCTTGGTTTATTTAAATGATGAACCCCTCTGTTACATGGTGATTAGGTTACATTTATTTGGTAGGCTTAAACAGTACATGGGTCAGGAATAACAAAAGATATGAGAAAAGAACTGGGATATAGGGCATTTATTTAGTTCTATATCAGTTTTAATCTAATTTCAAAGTATCCAAAAATGTTAATTAGTTTAGTCAAGGTCATATGTTATCCAAACTGAAGACACACAGTCTTTTCCATTTTGCTTGATATGAGTCTCTTCCTATACGAATATAAAGAAAGTGAATTCCTGGTTTGCTGGATTTTTAGATCTATCTGTATTCTTAACGGGTAGGGAGCCGAAACAGAACTTTGAAAAGGTTCGTGCTGAACCAGAACGTTACTAGTCAAACATTACTAGCTCAATTACTTTGTAATATGTTCCTGAGTTTTTTTATATTAACTTGAATAAACACTAATGTGATATAATAGGAGCTAACCTCATTAACTCTAAGGCTAAGTAGAGATAGTTAAAAAGCTTGAAGCTGAATGTATTCAATCTTTGCAGGTTAACTGGCATAGATTGACCTGATAAGCAAAAGAACAGACGTTCACTTTTGATTCTGAAAATGAAGCCACATGCCTAGTGTGGCCCAAACCAGAAGCCAGGAAGCAGGGTGGGGGGCACTAGAAAATGTCTCCCTGCTTAGTTGGAGCAGACAGCTTGGACCAAGACTAGCCTACCCAATCTGCAAGGGGGGCTTTGCAGAGGAGGTGCAAAGCATCCTGGGTTGCTGGGGGGACTGCAAATTAAGTTTTAATCTGGAGAGGATCTAGGACAAAAGTTCAATAAACCAATTTGACTTAAATCAGTTAAATCTTATACTACATCCATCCAGGTTTATTTTAAACTACTTTCAAATGGCCAAAACTGGTTTATATGCACTGAACTTCTTTTGTATTACAGATTTAAATAATTTTCCGATCACTTTTACTGATTTATGTATAATCTCTGTCCTTAGCCTAAAACTATTTATAGCCTGTCAAAATGCCAAGGAAATACAGCCACCCTTAAATCACACAGATTATGAAGTCAAGAAAACCAGCTGGTCTGAAAGGCTGATCGGTGTAATGAGCCTCTGTGGCTGCAAACCTGGAACACAGATTGTTCTTTTCTTTACAGGTACAGCTGAGCTGGGAAGTCCAGAAGGCCTGTGTAGGCGGGGAAGTTGCTCATGAGGGAATTTATGTCTTTATTCCCTTCTCCTCTCCTACATAGTTTCATCTGGAAAAAGTATGACTTCATGTGGCTGTGTCCTACCTCATCAGTAAAATTTAGTCAAACTACCAAATTCAAGGCAAAATATACCTTATCAAGAGCTGAGGATACATTAGGAATTGATTCTGCAGAGCATGGAAGGCTGAAAGTTTATATATCCCCAATATAGCCAACAGCTATGTTCAGCCAGACTGAAGGTGCCACTCACTCAATTATTATTCACACAATTCAACTATTTAACATAGGGCACACATTTCTCTCTGGTCAGTATATGGTAAAGACAATGCAGAAGTCATTAAAAAGTGTTATGGAAAACATATGGGTGTAAGCCCGCTGCACCCCCGTGAGCCCAGGGACCCCAGCAGCAACCCCAGGACCCCGACAAGCCTGTCGGCAGCTAAGCAGGGGCCCATGGAAGGAGGGATCTAGCCAGCTGGGAGTGGGCTAAGTGGACCAAGGAGGGCCACGCCCCCACCCCCAGCTCCTACTTGGCTCAGCCCCCCAGGAAGCCACACAACCCCCCTGCAGGTGAGCTTATGGGCTTAGGGGGAAGTCACCCACTTGTTCCTTACTTTGGTGGAGGGGAGGGACCCCCTTAGCCCCCCAAATGCACTGAGGCGCTGGCTGGCCCTTCTGCACATGCGCACAGTTTAAAAAGGGTCCAGCAACAGCATAAGCCTCACCAGCATCCCAGCTCTGGTGCGAGACGCACGGATGTAAGCCCACTGTGCCCCTGTGAGCCCAGGGACCCCAGCAGCAACCCCAGGACCCCTGACAAGCCCTGGCCTGCTGGCAGCTAAGCAGCGGTTCATGGAGGGAGAGATCTAGCCAGCAGGGAATGGGCTAAGTGGACCAAGGAGGGTCATGCCCACCCGGGTCCTACTTGACCCAGCCCCCCAGGGAGCCGTGCAACCGGAGCCTCGCAAACAGGCCACACAAACAGGTGAGCTCCTGAGCCTGGTGCAGGAGTTTGCACAGGAGCGGGAGGGCCCAAGGCCCTGCCTGTGAGCTCCCCAGAGTAAGCAGTCCCAGCCGTAGCCAGCCAACCAGCGGCATGACACGGATGGGCATGCACCGTACCCCAAGGGCCACCCCCCCGGCACCTCAGAGACAGCCACCCAGATGGAGCCCATGGTTCTGGGCTTCGTGCAAACAGAGCCTTTGGCTCTCGGCTGCGGGAGCTGCCTGTCCCTTTTCAGGGTCCAGGGCCTGGGAGCATGGCCACCTCCCCTTGCGGGGTCTGCTCCCTACTGGGGTCTCTGGCGCACCAGCTGGAGGAGCTCCAGCCCACAGTTCAGAGACTGCGTGCCATCAGGAACTGTGAGAAGGAGATAGACTCCAGTTGCCAGGCCCTTCTCCCCCAAGAGGCAGAGGGAAGACCATGGTCTCCCTCCAGGACAAGGGAGGACCCAGGGACCTCCCCTTCCATCCAGCCAAGGAGTTGAACCAAGGTAGTCAAGGGCCCGCCGCACCAAGGCCCCTGCCCCGCTGGAGCTTTGCAACAAGTATGAGCCTCTTGCAGCTCCAGCAGAGCCTGCTGAGTTGCCAGTTTCTGCAGGCAGCACAGAGGACACTGTAGCTACCTCCCCCGCTCTCCCCAAGACCAAACACAAAGTGGTTGTCATGGGAGACTCCATCCTGAGGTGGACTGAGGAGGCAATCTGCCACCCTGACCCCTTAGCCAAGGAAGTTTGCTGCTTCCCGGGGGCCTGCATCCGTGACATTGTGGATAAGATCCCTAAACTCCTCCAGCCCATATACTGCTATCCCATGCTCCTCATCCATGTGGGTACCAATGTCACAGCTCGGAGTGCTCCTAGCTGGGTCATGAGGCCCGTAGACTTCTTGCGTCAAATAGAGGTTGTCCACATGTGAGACAACCCAGATATCTCATGGGATGTGGGTGCGGAGCTAAACGGTCTGGGGGCACAGGTGGTGTTTTCTTCGATCCTCCCAGTCTTGGGCTATGGGCTGAGGAGAGAGAGGGGGATCCATATAGTCAACCAAAGACTGTGGCGCTGCTGTCATCGGGAAAGCTTTGGCTTACATGACCACAGTCCGCTCTTTGGAGAGAGAGGCAGCAAGCTGTTGGGAAGGGACAGCCTCCACCTCTCTCCATTGGGGAGGAGACTCTTCTCAGCTAGACTGGTTGGCCTGCTCCACCAGGCTTTAAACTAAGCCCGCCAGAGGATGGGGGGGGACTACTGCCACTGCTGGCCCACCGAGTGGCGCTTGCAAAGCCAGCAGGTCAAGGCATATAAGGGATCCCACCCCAGCCCCAGGATAAAATGTAGGCAAGGCAAGAGCCCCTAAAGGGACACTTGCGTGTCTATACACAAATGCCAGGAACCTGGGGAATAAACAGGAGGAACTTGTTCTCCTCCTAAATGCAAATAACTACGATGTCACTGGGATAACAGAGACCTGGTGGGACTCCACCCATGACTAGACCACAGGTATAGACTACTATAACCTGTACAGGAGGGATCGAATGGACAAAAGGGGAAGGGGTGTAATTCTCTATGTCAAGAAAAGCTATGTGTCTCTGCAAGCTGACACTGGCACCCACGGTAGATGACTTGAGACCCTCTGGGTTAAAATCCTTGGGGAACAGGCACAGGGGATACTGTGGTGGGGGTTTACTACAGACCCCCTACCCAGAGTCAAGACCTCGACCAGGAGTTCACCAGGGAATTGGCTGAGGCCACACAATCCCAGTGTATGGTTGTTATGGGAGACTTTAACTACCCAGATAGCTCATGAGAGGAGCACTCGGCCAAATCCAAGTGGCCACAAAGCTTTCTCTCATGTGTGGACAACCTCTATCTGACGCAAGAAGTCTACGGGCCAACAATAGGTAAAGCGCTCCTTGACCTCGTACTGGCAACTGGGGATGACCTAATTGGCAACCTAACAATTGAAGTGAAGCTGGGTAACAGTGATCATGAACTGATCAGCTTCACCATCTGCCTTAAAGCTAGCAAGTCAGTCAGTTGTACAGAAGTCCCCGACTTCAGGAAAGCTGATTTTGACAAGCTAAGGAGGCTTGTTAATGAGGCCCTAAAAGGCCACAACCTAATGGAGAGGGGAGTTCAGGATGTGTGGATGCTCCTCAAGGGAGCAATCCTGGATGCGCAAGCAAAGTCCATCCTGTCTCAGAGGAAAGGCAGCAGGAGGGCACAGCAGTCCCCTTGGCTCTCCAGGGAACCGGCAGACCTTCTGCGTCTTAGAAGGAGGACCTATAAAGGATGGAGGACTGGAACCGCCACCAAGAAAGAATGCTCTGCATTAGTCTGGGCTTGCAGAGAGCAAATCAGGAAAGCCAAGGCTGCGATGGAACTCCAGCTAGCTACAAATATCAAGGAAAATAAAAAGTCCTTTTTAGATATGTGGGGAGCTGGAGGAAAAGCAAAGGTAACACTGGACCCCTGCTAAACCAGATGGGACAACTGACAACTGACACCCAGGAAAAAGCTAACTTGCTAAATGGGTACTTCGCATCAGTTTTCCATCAGCCCCATGGGGCAGCCCTGCCCACTATGGGTCAGGGAGACCCAGGTGAGGGAGATTCCTTGCCCTCCATCAAAGCTGACCTCGTGAAGGAACCCCTCAACAGACTGGATACCTTCAAGTCAGCCGGCCCTGATGGGTTACACCCAAGGGTATTTAGGGAGCTGGCAAGCATCATAGCTTAGCCCCTGGCAGGGATCTTTGAGAGTTCTTGCTGCTCTGGTGAAATGCCCGATGATTGGAAGAGGGCCAATGTTGTGCCAATTTTCAAGAAAGGAAGGAAAGTAGATCCGGCAAACTACAGGAACATCAGGCTGACCTCTATCCTGGGGAAAGTCTTGGAAAAGATTATCAAGGAGACTGTTCTTAACAGGCTAGCTGAAGGCACTATCCTAAGGGATACCCAGCATGGGTTTGTTGTGGGTAGCTCTTGCTTGACCAATCTCATTTCCTTTTATGACCAGGTGACTTATCACCTGGACAAAGGGGAAGAGATCAACGTCATATACTTCGACTTTAAAAAAGCCTTCGATCTGGTATTCCACAAACACCTCTTGGTTAAACTGGCTAACTGTGGCCTTGATGTCACCATGATCCGCTGGCTGGGGAACTGGCTCTGTGGTAGGACCCAGAGGGTGGTGGTTGACGGGAGCCAATCATCTTGGTGTGCTGTGACCAGTGGGGTGCCACAAGGCTCTGTCCTAGGACCTACACTGTTTAACATCTACATCAATGATGTGGACATTGGTGTCAGAAGTGGACTGGCCAAGTTCACCAATGACACCAAACTCTGAGGTAAAGCATCCACACCTGAGTACAGGAGGGTGATCCAGGCAGATCTGGACAGACTCATAAAATGGGCGGACGAGAACCTGATGGTGTTCAACACCGAGAAATGCAAGGTTCTCCACCTTGGGAGGAAAAACCTGCACCATGCACATAGGCTTGGTAGTGCTACGCTGGTTAGCTCTACAGATGAAAGGGACTTGGGGGTCATAGTTGACCACAAGATGAACATGAGCCTTCAGTGTGATGCTGCTGCTAGTAAAGTGAGCAAAACGCTGGCTTGCATCCATAGATGCTTCTCAAGCAGATCTTGGGACGTCATTCTCCCACTGTACTCGGCCTTGGTGAGCCCGCAGCTGGAGTACTGTGTTCAGTTTTGGGCTCCGCAATTCAAAAAGGATGTGGAGAAGCTTGAGAGGGTGCAGAGGATAGCCATGTTCATGATCAGAGGTCAGGAAAACAGACCGTATGATGAGAGGCTGAGAGCAATGGGGCTATTCAGCCTGGAAAAGCGCAGGCTCAGGGGTGATCTGGTGGCTACCTATACGCTTATCAGGGGTGCACATCAGGATCTGGGGGAACAACTGTTCACCAGAGCGCCCCAAGGGATGACAAGATCAAACGGTCACAAACTCCACTGTGACCAGTTCAGGCTGGACATAAGAAAAAACTTCTTCAGTGTTCGAGCCCCCAAGGTTTGGAATAGACTGCCACCAGAGGCAGTTCAAGTGCCCACTTTGAACACCTTTAAAACACATCTGGAAGCTTATCTTGCTGGGATCCTATGATCCCTGCTGACTTCTTGCCACTGGAGCGGGGGGCTGGACTTGATGATCCTCCAGGGTCCCTTCCAGCCCAAATGTCTATGAAATCTATGAAACCAATAGCCCATACTGATCATTAATAAGCAGCACAGCTTATAGCTGAACTGCCCACATGATTTTGGTACAGCAGCCACCAAGCCCAAATGAGTGAGTCTGGAAAGATTTACTATGTTTCTTCCCTTTCACATTCAATCAGCATGAGTGAGTATAGCAGAATTCACCTTTTCACCAAGGGAATCACCTAAATGTATAGAAATACCCAAGTCAAGCATCACATCACAGTGATGGGCATGAGGTAAATGCTTAGATAGTTAATGAGATAAAACTCCCCTTCAGGAAATCATACAACAACCAACCACAACTCATGCTTAGTTCAATCAGTGCAAAAACTACTTCCTACTCCCTCCCTCCCAACCTCCCCTAACTCGGTATCTTTCACCAAACATCTATTGGTACCACTTCCTCACTGGATAAAAAAAAAAAAAAAAAAAGAGGTTATTTCTGCTCATTCTTTTCCTGAACTTGACACTCACACAGCAAGTAGTGTTACCAGGCCTGGAAAGTGAAGCCTTTTGTCCACACGGAGGGACTATATGGAGAACAGCTACCTTAGCCATACAAATAAATACAGGCTTCCCCATGTTGTCCCACCAAAATGCTTCAACCTTTATCAGCTTCTACCAATGCAAATATAGTTCAGCCTCCATGCTCATTCCATTCTTGATCTCTCCATCTCTATAGGTGCTCATGAGTGCTGGAGCTGGTATGAAAGCTCGGGAAGCACCAGTTCCAGTTGTTAGCTTAGCACCCAACAACATCACTGGATAGTTGGTTTTGTTTTGAAAATGCTGAGCCAGATGCTTGAGTAATATACACTTGCATGGCTCCACTGTGATCAGTGAAATTATATGGTCTCACGCCAGCCAAGAACTTGAGTTAATATATTTGTGATATAAGACTTCAGAACTCCCTGTGGCTATTTTCAGCCAGACACTTTCGGCTGTCAAGTTGGGTGGAGTTGAAATCCCCTAAGCTGCTGATGGGACCTGAAGAAAGAGAAAGGGAAGATCAAAGCAGTGCAAGGAGCCAAGAAACAAGAGATACACAGAAGCAGGGTGAGTCACTGCCTGGGGGAGGTAGGAGGCAGTTTCTAAGGTGACTGGGGTGAGTCCCAAGCAGTCCTTTCCCCAGGCAGAAAAGGAAACCCTCACCCACCCCCAAGGAAAGTCGCAAGTGGAACAGGTGACAGAAGCACGATGCTGCACTCAGTAGCTCCAGGCAGTGCTCAAATTGGGGTTCCCCAGGAAACAGCTGCCTGTCATCCTCAATCCTCCACAGCATTTGGGCAGTCTTGTCCTCTTTCAGCAGCAGGTGTCTGGATCCTCCCTCCCCTGCTTGCCTTTATTTGACCCACTGAGATAAGCATGCTGGGGTATTAACCTCTGCTGGACATCACTACTCTTCTGCCAGCTTGGCTTCTGCTGCCTCTGCCATCAGCCAGTGACTTTTGGACAGAAGCTGGGAACAAAAATGACCTGCTAAACAAACCATAAGAATCACAAGTATTATAAAGCTGCAAGTCCTAATGCTGAATCTCCCAATACTTTTTCCACAGTGTTGCTAATTATTTGCTTTATGCCACGCAATCAACTAGGCTTGTGCAATAAAGCAGGAGTGTGACCTGGGGGAGTGAGCATAGAGCTGGGCATCCAGCCAGCCTATATTATATATACTCCTGCCTCCAGAAAACTGACCTAAGGCAATCATGCTACCCCACCATCCCATTTCAGTTCCCTCATCAGTAGAATCCAAAACTCTCCTCTCCTCACTTAAGAGCAAATTACCAGCTATTGAAGATTTTAAACATGAAAATGTGACAGTGTCAAGTTGCGTTCTCATACCTTCTGTTTCAGTTTTATTTTTACAGTGCATTTCCCTTTCAAATGAAGGTACAAGTTTCCAGTCCAGCAGGGGGACATTATTTTAAAGAGTAAATTTTTGTTTTTTTAAATGCACTGAAGCATTCCAATTCACATTGGGATTCGTAAGACTCATTATTTTTGTAAAAGTTGGGTCTAAACTGCCACATTGACATCTACAGATTTGTATTCAAACAACAGAATGCATCACCCCAGTCTCCCATACTGTAACAAATTGTGCTACATTGCATAGAAACCCTCAAAAGCCACAGACAGAATCTCATAGGCACTTTCTTTCCTAAGACGACGTGCCTTGTCTTGGGTCAAAAAGAACCAATGAATACATTATATAAAATGCCATGATCTAAGCCTCATGGGCCTTCCTCAATGCCTGATTCAGCACCCTTACTCACCATGAACTTGATTCTTGAATTTCCTACAGTTATTTTGCACCAAGTGGCTTCATCCTGTGAATAATTCTCAGAATTTCCCTTGCACAAAGGACCTCCCCATGGGCAGGAAACTGTCAGGGGCAGCTCCTTCATTTCCTGTGCCAGCCATTCCCTCATCTTTCCAGCAACCAGGGCATGGCAGCAGAAAGGAAACAGCAGAAGAAAGCTTCACTGTGACTGGTCTTCCAAGTGTATGTACCAATACCAGGGGCATAAATTAGGACTGCCTGTGTTCATTTATAAATTCTACCAGAACTAGACAGCCTGCAATCAGGGACCACAACTGGTCCCCTGCAGCCTCTCCAACAATCAAAGGCCCATTAGTATGCCTTTACTTTATGCATAATTGTCATACCAGATAATAGGTAGCCAGGTCTGGGGTCACTCAAGGATCACGGGTCATGGAAGCAACCAGGAAAAGCAAGCAATCTAGGGACAAGCCAGTCAGGAGGCAGAGGGAACAACAAAGCAGTCTGAGATCAAGTTGAACCCTATTGCCCAGATACTTCCTTGTCATAGAATCACAGAAAATGAAGGTTGTAAGGGACCTCAGGTCATCTAGTCAAACCTTTGGCTCAATAAAAACCATCCCCAACTAGATCATCCCAGCCAAGGCTTTGTTTACCTTTGCTCAAGGACACAGCTTCCACCACCTCTCTGGGTTACCTGTTCCAGTGCTTTATTACCCTCCTCATAAGAAACTTTTCTTAATCTCTAACCTAAACTTCCCTTGCTGCTCAGGACCTTATATGGGGGAAGTGGAGGGTCAGCTGACCCTGACCAGTCACTCTGGTGACAGGGAGTGAGCAGAAAGCTAGGCCCTGATGTAGGCTTCTGGCCAGGCTTGCCCAGTCCAAGGGGACAGCTGTAGGGTGGTAGGGAAGGCTGAGTGACCATACTTGGCAAGCTGATGACCCAGGTTTGAGGCTATAGTCCACAATGATAGCAAAATTTGCCCTTTTTTATACAATCCTTGCTCAAGTAAACTTCTAATGTTATTGAGAGCTTGTCTGTGTAGAAACTGACCTATAGGATTTGGCCTGCCATGAATAAACTGGCAAGTAAGTCAGCTCGCAGAACTATATGCAATACACTTTCTGTGCAACTCAGATTCCCACTCTATTTCTATACATTAAAAGAAATGCATCTTCAAGTGGTTTCACAACTAAGGGAAACAAGCACCTATGTCCACTTTTAGCTCAAAAGAAAGAATGAATCCAGGCCAAACGGATGTTCAGGAGGTACAGAATAGTCTTTGGAACAGAGAAATACTTGTATTCGTCTTTTGGTTCTTGGGGTTACTAGCCCTCCAACAGAGTTCAAAAAGACCAATAAAAGACAATGGAGATAAGCTGCAGTATAGACTGACAGGATGGAATCTGGAGATAAAAAATGAGGCTTTATAGTTTATGTGAGATTGGTTAAAACTTTGTACTAAATGTCGCATCTTGAAGTTGCATGAAGTACCAGAGTATAAAACCAATACTAAAACATCAACAGATGCTGGAGCTTTTACAAGGGAGACATACAATGGAGTGAAAACATTACTCCTGTACTAACATTAGGAGAGAAGGAATATTTTGGAACCCTGAAAATTCATAAAACAACCAGCCAAAACTTCCGTTTTCAGTTAAACCAGCACAACACCACTGCCTTCAGTTTGACTGTACCAGTGTAACCAAGAGGAGAATTTGGTCTAGTGTCTGTAAGGAGTTGGTAAAAATGAGCTCGATACAAGTTACATGAGTATAAAAGTATAACTCTTTCATCTCAATTAAATGGCTCCAATATATGTTGTTGCAAGATCAGATCAGTGTCAAGCTCCCGCCATCCAACCTGCAGAGATCCTAGTTAAGTTCTGAATTAAAAATGAGGGTCTTAACAGCCAGACAGGATTTCCTTACAGTATAGCAGGCACTGGACAATCTGCTGTAAAGTATGATAATGCTTTTATAGTGATAATTACATGCAAGGTTAAATTTATTATAAAAAGCACGTGGGAAAGCTGTGATGTGTTTATTTCAGTCTGGAAAGATCTCCTGGAATGGCTTCTCAGTTACGTTGTAACAATGAATTTACATTCTATTAAATCATAAATAATCAACAAGGATCAAAGAGGATTAAATATAGCATGACCTATATCAAGTGGAAACATGGTGCAGAAATGGTTGTACAGAAGTTATAAGAGGGGGTGAAGAGGAAAGAAAGTGAGTTCAGAGGAAAGAAAATATAAACAAACACATCTAGATCAGCTACTAGACTGGTCCACAAAAGGGATTTTTGCAAGAGTGTAGCTGTACTGATGTGGGTACAATCCCAGCCCCAGGCTAAGTGGCTTGCACTAGTATAAACAGGACTTATATAGTAGCCATTGATCCTACTGTCACCCCCTTAAGAAGAGAAGGCGAGATTTATATAGCTACTATAAATAAGGGCAATTCAGGTAAACTCCTCCTCTGTAATGTGTGTGTATTCTGGGTTTGAAATAGACTGCTTTACTGTGACTTGGAAAACTAACATTTTGGGGGTTTTCTGGACATGACTATTTAATGTTTCAGAATCAAAGGTTTTTATTTAAAATATATAAGTCTCCAGCTCCTGGGTTCCAAAACCAACTTTAAAAATAAAAAATGGACGTCACTGTATCAGTCTGCATCTGCCTGAGCCTGCAGACAACCTGAAACAACAGCTCTGAAGGAGACTTAGGTGCTTGTTGTTAATTTAAAAGGGCACATGAACCTTGAAATACATCTAACACTTAAAATGGAGCTGGTTACGGCAATGGGGAGGGGACCTCTTTTCATTTTTCCTGAATTTGAAAGGCAAATAGTCAAAAACAATGTAAAAAGAAATCTTGACCAGTTTCATAGATTTTAAAGTGTTCTTAAAATCATAAACCTTCCATCTTTATTTACACTCTTAATTTTTGAAATGCTGTTGAAGTTTTGACTTCCAAAATAGAACTGGCAGTGGAGCTGGTAAAAATAAATAAATAAATAAATCAATACACAGAATAAAGAAGAATCATATTATGAAAATCTATGGTGAATCAAGTTGTATTTTAAAGTCCTACTATAGCAACACATGTCCTATTCGTGGAAAATTCTCACATAGAAAAACCGGCTTCTTAGCTTTCTATAACCTTTAAAATGTATTATATTTATATTTTATTTATATTTGTCTCAACAATGTTGCACAGCACCTAGTTTCTTGTGTAATGGATCCTTTAAGATAATGAATGACTGGGAGCTACCAAAGGTCATAAAAAAGTTCCTGTTCCATGGATCTTGCTCCTTCTCTCGTACAGAAAAAAAACATGCCCTTTATTAACAGTAAAGAAATATTTATTAGTCTGAGAATCATTACTCTTCAGCTGGTCTCCTCTAGGAATTTTTATTGGTTTTGCTTTCTGTGCTACAGCTAAGCACCCTAGATAAGTACATTCAAGGCAAGCAGGAATCTTGAACAAAGCTGCCTGAAGTGACCTTTAAATGTTGCTTGAATACTTTGAATCACTGAACTGGATACTCTTTAGTACTAAGGACAATAGTTCAGTGTTGTCTAGAATGAATAAAAGACTAGAGATATTTGCTAAAACCTATAGTTTCCTTTTATTAAAATAATTGCATCATAAACTGGAGTCTTAAAATTGATTATTTGACTGACACTTTTCAGAACTGAGAATTCAGCTTAGTATTCAATTACCTTTATGAGCTTCAGAAGCCCTTTTTTTTTACATTCTAATAGAAATTTGTCTGTATACTAAGCTTATAGGTGATATACACAAAATATAGCCCCAAACTGTAAGCATACCTACACTTGTAGTATTAGTTATTTGTGGGCTTTGCTACAGAGAAATGTGCTAATTTGAAATGGATCAGTCACTGTTTACAAAAATTGTATTACCCATAGCTAACCTGGAGAAAATTTTGTTATGTTGTGTTTGTTATGGTTCAATCACTGCCGTCGTCTTGGCTGCCTTACTAGCATCTGCAGTTATAACAAATGGTGCACTAGTGTAAACTAGGATGATGAATGCTCAACTATTGGGAATCAGATTTAACTGGCACTCAGTTTTAAAAAATGGACTTCACATGCTATTATATCAGAGCACAATAAAGAGGATGCTGCCTACTTTATGAATGAGCTACCTCAGCTAATGTTCTGATGATAAGACGGCGTTGCGACAAGACTGGAGCTGTTCTTTGCTGATCAGACTCTTTCTTTTGGCCAATTTATGTATAATCTATCACCCACAAGAAGCTTGTGCTTAGCAGTCGATCAATCTACTAGTACAGCATAAAAAACAGATGGGAGAAAAGTATCTACACCACAGGGTATAGTTAGCTTTATTTGTCATAAAAGTAAGGTTACAGTTATTAGCAGATGAGGGCCCAAACTCAAAATAAAATGAGGAAGTAAAAGAGAGACTTTGCAGGTTTGTGGTTTGTTTTTGTGCCTCGCTTCCATACTCCCTCTCCCCCAAAGAATTTGCAAAACTGAAAATATGACTAGAAAAGACCTTGGAGTTATCAAAGGCCCCTGCAGTATGAAATATTTCTCTAAGCTTTCTCCCCGTTCTTTACTGACTTTGTTAGCATATCATAATGTGTCAAGCAAGGCTACATTGTGGTATAACACAATAGGTCACGTGGCTCACAAGAAGCATTACTATGCAAAAGAGTGTAAATGGTTTGTCGGGGGATGTTACAGCCATATACAGCATACAGCCATGGAAGATCAGAACACTTCATGTCATAGCCTAACCCGACAGGCATTCCATTTTCAGTTCCCTTAGACAAAGGCCATAACATTTAAGTAAAAGCATCAACCTAGTTCTCTCAGGTGTCTACCAACCCTTGCTGCAGGGACCTTAATCCTGCCCTACTGCGGCTTTCCTTTAGCAAAATCAGAGACACTAGCTTCTCTGGCTACCTCCTACTTTCTGCAAACTTATACCCCAAGACCCTTCCCCATCCGTGAGCGGAGGAAAGTTACAGCAGAGCAGAAACAGCCCTTTTGCACCTACCTCTCCCAAACAGCAACTCCCATGGCTCTCTCTGGAGGAACCCAAAGTTAGCTAAGAGCCAAGATTTAATCCTGGTTAGCTGCCTGCTTAACACCTGCTACCAGTTCTACAGATTGCCTGCTGCTCCTCCAAACATCTGTTTCCCTAAAGGAGCCATCTCATGACATGAACAGGCCCAGTCCCCAGGCCCCAAGGCCCAGTACTCCTCAAAACAGATAGAGGACCCTCCTTCCTATGCCAGATGCCCATGTTATTTCAGCCATTCATATCAACAGGTGGAATGTAGATCTAACACGCCGGTATAGACAGAGGGATAATAAGTGATGATGGACGGATGGATGGATTTTCCCCTCCTAAATCATATATGCATCACAATGTACCACAAAGAAAAATTTCTGCCTGGTCCTTAGTTCCTCAAAGGACCTACCAACATAAAATGCCAAGGCAAAATCCCAAGGTCAAGACAGATGACAGCTGTGTGGGACTTAGGAGGCCTTGCAATAACCTATCATCTCTGTGTTGACAATTCATTAGTTTACGTCACTATTCTTAACCAGTCTTCCTCTGACCCAACCCACATTACGGCCTCTCTCTGATGTCTTTCCCCAGGGGGTCTTGCTTATCTTCTCAAACTCTGCAGCTAAAAGCAACCTTTTCTTTCTCTCACTGCAGCTAAAACTGTCATCCAGGACCTCATCCTTTCCTGTCTCAGTCACTGCAACCTCCCCTTCTCCGATATCCACATCAGCTACTCCTCCCTTTCATCGTTGAAGAATGTGACTACTGTGATCATTTTCCTGCTCATAATCTAATAGTGTGACACCCTTTTATCTTACATGACTCCTTTTATCCACCCACAGCTTCCACCTTTCTACTATTTAAAGTTCAGACTTAATGTTCTTGCCTTCAGGGTGCTGCATAACTCTGCCCCCTCCCTAGATCTACCTTCATTTCTCATTGCCATCCATCCTTTCCACAAAAGAGACCAGCCTTAGTGCTCCATCTGCTCACTTCTCACAACTCTTTCTGCCTGGAACTCTTCCTAGGTTGGTTCTCAAGACCACTCACTGTCACATACTCATTAGATGTCTCTTTCAAAGAAATCCTACTTCTCTGCAACTAATAGAAGAGAAGCAGTTTATATGATACGCAACTAAGGTTTAAAATCTAGATCCAGATTTTGTAGTTTCAGCCCATCTCTTATGAAGGCAGAGTCTTATAATTTCATAGTTTCATAGTTTCTAGGGTCGGAAGGGACCTGAGTAGATCATCTAGTCTGACCCCCTGCCATGGCAGGAAAGAGTACTGGGGTCAAACAACCCCAGCAAAGTGTTCATCTAACCTCCTCTTAAAGACCCCCAGGGTAGGATCCTGCACCACTTCTCTTGGAAGTTGGTTCCAG
>NW_017728950.1:7086827-7096869 GCF_001723895.1 Crocodylus porosus | reverse complement strand
TGAGAGACAGTGTCGAAGGCCTTCCAAATGTCCACTGCTACCCCTGCATCTAATGATTTGGTGATCTGATCATAGAAGGCCACCAGGTTGGTCTGACAGGACCTGCCACTAATGAACCCATGTTGGGTGCCCCTAAGCATGACCTCCCCTGCTGGCCCCTTGTGGATATGTGCCAGAATAATTTTTTCAAACAGCTTGCCCAGGATTGAGGTAAGACTAACTGGCCTATAGTTTCCCAGGTCCTTCTTCCCCTTTTTGAAGATGGGAACCATGTTGGCCCTCTTCCAGTCCTCTGGCACCACACCAGAGCACCACGAGTGCTCATAAAGCCATGCCAGGGGTCCTCAATGACATCAGCCAATTCCTTTAGTACTCTAGGGTGGAGATCATCTGGACCAGCTGGCTTGAATACATCCAGTCCCTCCAGAAGTTCCCTAACTAGTTCCTCACTAACCCTTGGCCTAGGTGTGCCTCCCCTGGGGCCTGAGGGAAGCCCAGCGGGGGGATGATTGTTCCGGTCTCTGCTTAGGAAAAAGGAGGCAAAGAAATCATTAAACATGTTGGCTTTGTCATCTGGTGTGACGACCAAATTTCCTGACGTGTCCTGCAGGGGCCCCACATTACCCGGAAGCTTCTTTAAATAACCCTGTATTTAAAGAAGGACTTCTTATTGTCCTTAATCTGGGAAGCTAGTCCCAGTTCCATCTCTGCCTTGGCCTTCCTGACTGGTCTTGCATTCTGGCTAAGAACCTATGTGAGCAGTCAGTTCTGGCTGACTGTTCTTCCCAGCAGATGTCTCAGAAGTTCACGTCCCCCATGACTACCACATCCTTAGACTTCACTACCTCCATGAGCTAACCTAAGAATTCCTGGTCAAGCTCTTCCCCTTGGTTGGGAGGTCTGTAGTAGACCCCCACTGTTAAGGCTCTTTCCCCTCGACTGCCTTGTACTCTAACCCAAAGCACTTCAGAGTGGCCTTCCTCTGATTCTTTGTTAATTGATGAGGATGGGTATTCCTCCTTAATGTAGAGTGCCATACCCCAACCTTTCCTTCCTATCCTCTCTCTCCTGTACTGCGTATAGCCCTTAACATTCACCGCCCAGTCATGCATTGAGTCCCACCACGTTTCAGTGATCCCCACAAATTGCTGTAAATGTTTGAGTGGGAATTCCTTAGTCAAGCTGTCCCCATAATGCAGAGTAGAGGCAAACAAAGGTTCCAGGGTCTTACTGAATGTCTATGCTAACCTCTCACAAAGCACAGAAATCCAAGGGTAAGCAATTAATATTCTGGGCCCCCTCTTGCTTGCAATCAGGGCAGGTTAGTGAGAGAGAGGCAGAAGTGCTCCAGTTAACTTTGGCAGGTTTCCAGGTTGTAGCTGTATTGGTCTAAAGGAAAAGGCAGTCAGGACTCATAGTACAAATAGTATCTTTTATTAGACTAACAAGATTTTTGCAAAAAAAAATTTCTTTAATTGCAAGCTTTTGGACACAAACACCCTTCATTAGGCACTGGAGACAAGATTGTAAAAGTTCTCCTGGATAGGACCCAGAGGAGTTTTCCATCTATTGACACTTATGAAATATTAACTTTCATTTCTACCCAGGAGAACTTCTACAATCTTTTCTCCAATGCCTGATAAAGGGTGTTTGTGCCTGAAATCTTGCAATTAAAGATTTTTTTTGGCAAAAAACTTGTTGGTCTAATAAACAATATCATCTCTACTATGAGTCCTGATTGCCAGTTAATATTGTCGGGCAACCTTCTTTGTGTAGATGTGATATCTTTTATTAGATCAACTGAGTATTGTAGTTAGAAAAAAGTTCTTTGCAAGCTTTCGGGCACAAGCACCCTTCTTCAGGCATGGGGAGTCTCTGCTGTTCTGAGTTCTCCAAGGAATGAAAAACCCAGTTAATATTGTACCTCTAAGGGTTAGTCTCTTGCCCTACCATTTCTGCCCCTGGAATGGTTGTTTGCCTCTACTCTGCATCATGGGAACAGCTTGACTAAGGAATTCCCACCCAAACATTTATAGTAAGCATGTGGCTCTTTTGCTACTCTAGCAATACAAAATGAACCTTGCCACCACTAAGGATCTGACACCTGCCCATACCTGAGCAATACTGTGCTCCTGCTCAGCATTTCTACAATGTCCATTGCTCCCTCTGGAGTTTTGGGTGATTCATTCTTTACTGATGAAACTAGATATTGGCTGAAGCCACAGCAATTTGACCCAAGTCTGAACTTTTCTGCAGGTCAGGTACAGGTTTCTCTTGCTTTATGCTGGGCATGCATTCGTGGAAAATGGCGCATAACTCAAATTCACATAAAGGGAACCCACTTTACAACGTAACAAATAGGGATGTTGCAAGACCTTAACTGCACTGATCCCCAGACCCATTTCTACCACTTTTACAAGACAATTTTGGTACTCACCAACAGCAGACAGTACACACAAGCACAGGGCACGATCATAATGGGGATGGCAACTACAGAAACACGTGTCGCAGACAACGAGCAAGAAGCACAGGAGACTATATTTTTGTGTGCATTACTCCCACAATACAGTGCACAAAGCAGCTGACTGCAGGCTTCCAGCACACTCATCGCATAAGTGAATGTACCTCACATATAACAAATTTTTGGTATAAAAAAGTTAATTGCATAAGAGCGAATTCACACATACAGAACCTGCATAAAGCGAGGGAAACCTGTACATTCAGCTCTTTCAATACTGACTTTGGAAAGTGACTAAGAAAAGATTCAAATTAACGAACCTTCCCCCACTCACCAAGCCAATGGGCACAGTTACAATCCCAGCCTCTGAGAAAAAACAATACCAGTTGGGAAATTCCAGTAAAATTTGAGAACTTACATTGCTCAGGGGACTACAACCGTGCAGATAAAAAGTTTCTAGTTGACACAATGGAAAGATCTTCCCCTTTGCAAAAATAAATTCTTTGGAAATGAAAACTCAACTCACAGATTCCAGAGATAGCTAGCAGGTCCTTAGGAGCAGCCTGCTATGCGCACAAGCTACCATTGCTGACCCGGACCTGGTGTTCTGAATGTCATGCAACTCCCAGACGGTGCTGTCATATGAGAAATCCCAATGCAAGGCTCTAGCTTTGAAAACCTCTATAGGCTACAAAGTGCTATGATGCCCTGCAGAGCAGTTAACACAGTTCACAGCAGAGCATCATCTTTCACACTGCATGCCCCTAATGCTCCTATGTTGCCAGGCTCTGGAGAAGCACCTTGCTCAGCCAGAAGGGGAGCAAATAGCAGCCCGAAGGAGAAGCAAGACACTTGGGTTCATGGCAAAAGTACACCATAAAGCTGGAGGAGTAACCAGTCAAGCTACAAAAAGAATCAACAGACACCTGGGGAGAATGGACAAATTACCATGCATGAAAATATATGTATTTTAAAAAAATCTTTATATCTGGATTAAAATAAAATGAGCTAAGCAGTCATTACTGATAGTCCAACGTTAATGTTCATGATTATTGATTTACGATGTGTGAAATTATAGCACCTTTCATCCCACAGGCCCCATCTACAGATTACAGTTAAGGTGTGATTAACCAGTTAATCACATCTTAAGCGGTCACCTGGTCACATATGCACTCGATTTATGATGTGATATAAAGAGAAATAAACTACAAAATTATTCCACTAAATATGTGTAATAACCTTGTAGCTGTTTTCTATCACACCATTAACTGAACATGCAGCCAGAGCCACAGGTTCCCAAAGTGTTTTACAAACTACATTTAATATCCAGGCCCTTTCACCATCCTCATCACTTGGCCAGGGTTGTCTCTTTCCTGTGCCTCAAAAATGGATACATACAGCACCACAGTATCTGAACTCCTCAAAGCATTAATTAGGTTATTCTCACAACTCTCACTGGGAGATCAGCAGGTATTTTTATCCTCATTTTCAGGTTAAGGAGCTGATACTGAGACCAATTGGACAAGATATTTAAGCACATGCTTAAGTCTAATTGGCTTCAACTGGAATTATGAACATGCCAAAGTGTTTTGCTGAGCTAGAATACACATCAGCACATGCTTTTAGCTAAGGAGTTTGTAAGTGCTTTGTTGAATCAGAGCCAGAGAGTTTGTATCTACATGTGACAGTGCAGTCATGGGTAAGTACCTCAAGCTGACTCACATATCAATCTGCATAGAATAAGGCACTGCAGAGACGCTCAAACTAGCTCCATACATGCTAGCTTCAGAACTGGAAGCAGGATAGTCATGTTAGCACAGCCAGCTATGTTAGCGAAAGATAAACAGAGTTTATTAGTCCAAGTCAGCACGGTGCTAACAAACCTCTACAGCTTCCAGTTCCAGATTTAGCATATGCAGAGCTATCTTGTGCTACCACTGCACAGGCCTGCTTTGCATATCCTAACATATTCTAATATACAGCTTGCAAAGTCAGGCAGGAACTAATTTAGATCTGCTAACTCTCAGAGAAGTGCCTTAACCACCAGACCACTCTTCCTTCCTCCTTTCGGCATCAGATACTGACTAGGCAAATTTCTACCTACATAATATTTATTATATAATATTAAAAACGATGATCCTAGTGAATCCTGCTGCTGTGCAGACCTCAAGCCTGCTAGATTATCTGCTAAGGGGAAATGTAAAGTAGAAAGCTAAGGACTTACAAGAACTGTGGAGGAAATGTGGATTCAGAACATTTCACAGAAACAATGGAGTTTCTGCCTGCCTGCCCTGCCAGCTCTATCTGGGTGATAAACAGGAGCTTTGTTGTTCAGTCCTCCCAGAAGACCAGCCATGGAGGTCAAACACATTCAGTCAGCTGATACTCACCTGCTCCCTGAGTAAGACAGCAAGAGGCAGGGTGAAAACAAATGCACCCCCCACTCTGATGAGCTGATGTTATCATGAGGCAGCTGTGCCTTTTGTGCAAAAGGAAGACAACATCACTGTTTGTGTCACTGATGAATTGTTGCTGGCCTGTCACTGCACTGGTGTCAGACAGGTACAACCCTCAGCCTGCTTGTTCACTTGGAATAATTGGATAATCAGTAATGATGGAATAATTCAAACAAAGCCCCAGGTAAAGGCCAGTACCCTTTCCCTTCCCCCCACAAAATTAAATCACACAGTGATCCTCTTTTCTTCCCATTGTGATTATCCTTTTGGAAGGACAAAAAAATGGCAAATTTGGGTACGGACTGTGAGAACAGAATTTTCACCAGGGCAGAGTTAGCCAGGAAAGAAATCACGTTCCCAAGTATAACACAAGTTGTATAGTCACCATACATTTCTTGTTTGCTTCTGGGGAAACAAAAAGCAGCCGGTACTAAGATAAACCTTCATTTTGCTGTTAAAAATGTATTAGTGTTTCCTTCTGAAAAGAGCCAAATTTCACCCTGGGAAAACTTCATGAACTATATATTTATGCAAAATGGAGGTTTTTCTTTGCACACACTGACAAAAATTCTTTTCCCACGGTCCTAATCTTACACTAACATTTTCTCATATGTATATCTTTGTGCTCTGGGTGATATTTCAGCTTCTCCACAGAGAAGATGGTTCAGGGCAAGTCAAATGCTGAAACACTCCCAGAGAGGCAATCCCTTTCATGGGCATGAACAGAACAAAATCAGTCTGCTTCTGCTGCACAAGAAAGATTCAGGGGGCTAATGGAGGAGGTCTGCACCCTGTCATAATGCAGACCTAGGCTTGCTCCCTTTATCTGGCTGCACAGGGTGGGTTAGAAACAGGGCAGGAACAGGAGTGCTGAATCCATGACTATGTGGTTCCATATGTCACTGTGCAAGCTGAACCTCCCCTTTCTCTGCATGGAGGGGGCTGTGGCAGCTGCCAAGGCTGTTACAACCCTGAGGCAAAGCAGCAGTCTTGCAGGGATTTCATTCCTCCCCACCAGATGTCCCTCGGGCATATCTGAAGTGCTCAGGCCATGCAGTGCACACTGGTGAGGGGGTGAAGACAGGATTTAACTCAAAGAAGAAACCTGTTGGTTCAAACTGTACTCAGGCTGACTGACTTGTTGGACGAGGTATAAATGTTTCATGTGACATCTAGTTTCATTCAGGTTCATAAAGACAGGGCATGTCTATACGTGGATGTACTGTGCAGAAATGTACTGCACAATAACTTACTACACAATAAGTGGTTTTTAGGCTGGCATCTACATGTGCAGGCATTACAGCGCAGTAACGCTGTGTGTGGACTGACGGGAGAAAAGTTAGTCTCAAGTTAGCCCATGCACACAGTGTTACTGCACAGTAACATGTCTACATGTGCTTTAACTGTGCAGTGACTACTCAGTCATAAGTTTGCTACCTGCATCATGCAGTTAGCAAATTTATGCTCAAGTCAGCATAAGTCGCCATAGTTCCTGCACAGTACAAGTGCACGTGTAGACACGTGCCTGTACTGTGCAGTAATTTCCAGTTACTGTGCAGTAACCTAAATTATGGGGTTCTCATAGGGTTTACAGTGCAAAGCAATGGGCTAGGGTGCAAGTATCTTTTATTCAGTAGTGAAGGATACTTTGTCCAACTTTTCGCTATGTACTTGGATTTTGATTCAATGGGCATGGAGCAAATACTTTCTTTTTCTGTTTGTATTATGCTTATCACCAATGTATGCTGACTGGTTATAATCTACCTCCTGTGACCCCATTCCTAGGACATCTAGTATTACAAACACCAGTGGTGAGGTCCAGCAGTCCCACATGTACAGGTCAGCACTGGTAAATGTTGTATAAGATAAGCTCTTAAAGGTAATAATAGTCACTTAGGAAATGTTCTGCACTGGATTTAGAACCAGATTTTTTTAAACATCTTCAGCAGGTCACAAAGCTTTTAAATGCTAATATATAGCAATCCAATGTACAAAGGTAAAACCAATATGCACACAAGGGACTATAAGCACAAATGAAGAACACTTATTTCACAAGAAGCAAAAAATATGGCAGGGGATCAGGTAATTATAAGGACTATTAACAGCCACAGATAACAAAACACGCATGTGGAATTTTATGTGACTTCCTGCTAACAAACAAGTCAAATCATGTTATTTTATTTTGCATATTGAGCTAGGTGAATTAACTTTCACCCTCTTTATATATAGCAACAAAAATGTTATAGGTATCATTTTTAGATAGGCAACTTTCTTCCTAAGATCCATCTATTAGGAGTTTTTAGAGCTCTGTTTAAGTATTTCCACTGTTCAGTAGCTCCAGGGTATACCTCAGGAGTTTATGATTTACTGCTACCACCCGGATGTTCATCCTTACACTGATGACAATCAGATGTCTATAAACACATCCCACTGACCCTGCCACTACTAGTGGTATCTCCATCCTGTCTGTATGCCTCAGCCTTAGTGCATGCTGGGAGGTCCTGGAACAGGATGAATTAAAGACCTTTTAGTGCACCACTTCAGCAAAACTTCCACTTCCTAAATGAACATTTTTCTGAGTATGGGCAGCAGGTCTGTGAACTTCACTTAAATTCATCCCCTTCTCCAAACCCCACACAGGTCTATAATATATCCAGAAATGAAGTTTAAGGCACGGCCACAGCTGTTTAAAGAAATCCTGAATTTCATTCTTGAACTGCCAGAGATTTCCAAGCAGTTATTTCCAGTGTCAGATATAGTTCATAGAAAAAAAAGCATGTCACAAATGCCATTTGCACCCCACTGGAGGGGACAGTTGCAAACACAATGCAGGTATTCCCATTATGCAACACGCAGTTGCAGAGTTTGCCAATGGTGCAGTTGGAGCTTGCTGTATTTTCATTCTGGAAGCTAGAATGCCCAGCCATTCTTCTCTCACTGTCATAAAATGTATAAGCTTATGTTACAATGCAGGAGAAGAAAAGTTAATGAATTAAACCACTGTAGTCAGTGCAGTTTTTTCCCCCCTGATCACAAGGGAATCCCAGCTTTTGCAGCTAAAATCACCCAAAGCCTAATGCATCCACAATACAAATGATTTATCACTTCCACACACAGTAGCTGTGCAGGTGGCAGAGCTGGTGTTCAGGTTTTACAGGCTAAGTGCTATTCAATATGTTCTCACTCTTTTAAAATTCTTCTTCACTTAGGTAATAGTAGGTGCTGCAAACCAAAGCCCTTAGTACATGACCAAGGATCCTGTGATGCATTCTCTGGTCTCAGTTACATCACTGTATATAAGAAGTAATTCCAGTAGCTTCAATAAAGCTGGAGTTGATAGTTCCATTGCATTTACTAGCATATGCTTGCTTGTCATGTGAACTAATCCTAATGATTATGGGGAGAGGTCCTGCAAACATTTATGCATGTAAGTAGCATGTGCTAAAATCGATGAGACTATTCTTGTAAGGTCTATAGATGTGGATAAAGGTTGACTATTTTGTACTGACAGTCTGTCTTGCTGACAGCCATACTCCCTTTGTTCTGTTTCAAGCCTCACTACACTGGGGATTTCAGCTGTTGGTGGCCGGTCATTGGCATAGCTGCAGCAGTTCAAGACTCCTAATATAAAACCACAATAAACTGCAATTTGCACCAACACAAAATTTACCCCTGGCCAGAGACTGAGATATGCTGCACTGATGCAAATCACTGCTTACAGGGACTACTAGCAGCTGTAACCAGAGAACATGTGCAAAGAGGTCTCCATCTTTTATTGTTTTGTATTTTAGCACACCAATTAGAAAAATCAATGCATACTTGTTCTTTCAGACTCTGGCCGGACACTGGACTCAACGACTTTGGACTAATGAGCCTAGCAATGGCTGAGAGATGATACTGCTTTATTTTTTCAGATGCTGTAAAGTAGATCCTAATAAAAATGCAGGAGTGGAATGGTGCCTCTCGAGTTCAGCCCACCTAGATCCAGGAGGCAAACAGGTGCATTCTTGTTTGGTCCTGCGAGTTGTGCCTCCCAGAGGACTAGCCACGAAGGTCAAGCAAATTCAGTCAGCCAATACTCACCTGCTCGCAAGTGAGACAGCCAGAGGAGAAGTGAAAACAAATGGAGCCCCCAGACTGATGAACTGATGCTATCACTAGGCAGCTGTGCCTTTTGTGCAAGAAGCGCACAGTGCCACAATTCGCAAATGTCACTGATGAATTGCTGCTTTCCTTTCCCTGCATCGTAAAGAACTGTCTGCTCTTAATTACCAAGACTTTGGCTTCTTGTAATAGTAATGCAATAATGTCATCTGCCCCTGAAACCAACCCATCAGGCAATTAACCTCATATTAAATAGGATCTGCCTATTTAATATCTTCAAGTATATGGGTAAAAGATTTACAGTTTTAAAAATGAGTGCTGAAAATTGCAAACTAAATGTGATATTGCCTCTGAATTAGTATTGTTAGACAGGACGAACTGAAAAATTAAGGTCAGACTTCAGGAATATATTTTAAAATCTTCAGAGATGTTCTAAATGAAGGTGTTGTTCCAGTTCATCACAGATGTAAATCTGCAAATGGGTTCTGAATCCATGCCTTGAAAATGCTTCTCTCACGCAAAAAAAAAAATTAACAGTGTCTAAATAATGATTCAACCTTTTCAAAGATGGACACTCTTGAAACAGAGCTTGGGGTCCAAGATTAGGCTGGGAACTTCTCTCCCTCCAGCCTCTGCCAAAGCTTGGAATATTAAGAGTCAGGATTCCAGTTCAATCTGTTGTACAAACAGTCCCTAAACAAGCCATTTAAATCTAGTTTCAGATCTAAGGCTTAAAAAAATATAGTTCAGGATGGGTAGCTTTGGGGTTACAACTCTGGCCCATTTGAATTACAGAAAGGAAACAATTTGCTAAGAAATTAGGCCTGTGCAAAGCAGCAACTATTCGCTTCGGATTCAGATTCGGCTGATTTGGAGGACAGTGATTCGATTTGGAAATACTAACCAGTGTCCTGATTTGATTAGGCCAAATCAGATCCAAAAGATTTGGCCAAATCAGATCCAAAAGATTTGGCATCACTTCAGAGATTCGGGCATAGACTAAACAGGCAGCTGCCACAGCTGC
>NW_017728950.1:7070013-7086727 GCF_001723895.1 Crocodylus porosus | reverse complement strand
TGCCCAGCCAGGGCAGTGGGGAATGTTACTCAGTGAGGGAAGGGGGGGACATGTGATGTGGGTGCAGCGGCACTGGGAGTGGGAGTCTTGCTGCTGCTTACCCAGCTGGGGGTTGGGGGGGTGTGGCTCACTCCAGGTGGAAGGGGGCAACTGGTAGCAGGGCACAGCCCCCACTCCCAGCACTGCCACACCTACATCCTGCACCCCACTCTCTGATTCCTGTGCCCCCTTCCCCGGTTGGGCAGCTTGTCTCAGCCCCAATCCCTCCCTCCCCCATGCCCCTTCTCTCCCCACTCCCCCAACCCCAACAGACTTACCAGCTGGAGGCAGCTGTGTCAGCTGCCTGTTTAGTCTATGGCCGAATCACCAAATCACCAAATCTCTTCCAAATCGATTTGGATGCTTTGAATTGATTCAGAGCTTTTAATTGGTCTCCCAATTTGATTCAGAGATTCAGTCCCCAAACTGGGCCAAATCTCCTTCAAATTGAATTAGCTACCTTAGCTTCGCACAGCCCTATAAAAAATATCCAGCTTCCGTGTGCTGTCATAAAATCCCATGTGTACATAGAGGACAGCATGTTGATTATTAACTGATCTCATCACTTATCATCCACATTTAGAAACAGTGGGTGCCTGTACATGTGCTCTGGGGTGGGGGGAGGTGTTTTAATTAGAGCGAAACTTGGGACCCATTTTAAATTAAAACACCTGCAGCATCTCCTGTATTCAACATCCCACATTTCAAAATGGCAGTGGGGGTGCTTTCACTAAAGCTCGTTTGACAAGCTTTAGTTAAAGCATCCCCACCAGTGTTTTGAAATGTGGGACACTGAATACAAGTGTGATCCCTGGGGGCCTTATGGGTAGCACAGCCTGGCAGGTATGTAGCCCCTCCCCTGAACTCACCTGCCACAACTTTGCTGTTAAGCTATCAACAGAGGGGGTTCAGTGGAGATCTTCTTGGAAGGGCTTCCCGACAATGGCAGTACTCATAATTATTCGGCACAATGTTCCACAGGGCTCCGCCTCCCCTACACCCCGTCCACTCGCTGACCAGATAGGTGATGGTGTGATGGTGGTTTCGACCCCCTGGGCTTGTTCGCCACCTGCTTCAGGTGGGGGCACCCACATCCGAGTGGGCTCAGTCAGCTCTTGTCCTTCCAACCTTGATGCCTCAACCTTCTCTCTCTATCTCTTTGATTTTTTTACCTTTTTCTTTTCTTTTTTTGTTTCTTTAGAAGAAATATTCTCCTGGGGAGGGGAGGGACATCGAGCCTCCTACAGAGGGCTCAAACGCTGGCCCTTCTCTACCTCCTACAGAGAGCTTGAACGCTCCCCTTGGTCTGTCTTCTGCAGAGAGCTGTAGTGCTTCCCCTGCTCTGCCTCCTACAGGGGGCCGAAGTGTTCCCCCTGCTTGGTCTCTAGCAGGAAGCTCAAAGATTTCCCCTGCCCTACTCGCCAGTGCTGCTCCGGCTGTGCCACTCCACTTCCCTGCAGGAGCCTCAGCACCTCTGGTGTGCTGCCTACCTTCTCTCTTCTCCTCTCACTCCTCTCCTCCTTAGGAACTGCCGGGGCTTTTAAACTTCCATGCAGCAGCCGGTATGGCTGCCACAATTAGTCCAGCTGATTAAGCAGCTGGCATAACGCCGGCTCACACAGCTGTGGTCACGATCCCAGTTCCTGCACTGGCAGGCGGGCAGGAAATAAGTTTTCCCTGTGGGGGGTCTGTTTCGGGGTTTTGGGACCAGCAGAGCTCACCTCTCCCCCTTTGAAGCCTTGTGGGGGCGTGTCATCACCACAACAAGACACCGCAGCATGCTAGAGCATTCTGATTAAAACGCTCCAGCAGACTCAGTTAATCAAGAATACATCAGAGCACATGTAAAAGTACCCAGTCACACTACCTTTTGTGTTCATCTGAAGAGTAAAAGAGGGAAGTAATAAGTGTTATATATGTTTGCTATTCCTTGAGCTATTCTCATAAAATTCCTTGCTAAGTTCTCTTTCTCTGACCAAATACAGTTTATGTAGCTGCAAGACAAAAGTCTTCTTTAAGATCAGTGTGACACAGCCACTCCACATGAAGGATACAACTCCCTGTGGGAAGGACACTTCTCACTCACCTGCCATGCCTTAGATGTTATAACAAAGGTTTAGAGGAGTCAACAGTGTCCCATGGGTTACTCACGGTGCAACATCCCATTTTTCTGGGGCTCTGCCTCCCCCCACCCCATCCACTCACCAGCCGTGATGTTGCCAGATATATGTGGTCTCCTTAGTTAGTGATGGCAGGGTCCACTGGCTTAACTGCCCTGAAGTGTTGTCTTCTCCCTGGCATTTGACACACAAAATCAAATACTCAAAACTTGTAACTGTCCCAACCAAAGAAATGTCCCTAGGGACTGATTGGGTTGCCCTCGTGTTTCAGGCACAACCCCATTAAGGAAACCCAATACCTCTCAGGGTAATGGGGCCACCTGCCTTTGCTTCAAACCTGATGAGCTGCATTCAGTCGCCTTTCAGTTTCAGCTTCTCTGTAACCCTTTTTCCTTTCCCAGTTCCTCTAGGGCCTTCCTGACTCTTCTTCACCCCAGCTCTTCCACCCGGGGCTCCTTGCAGAAGGTGTGTATGGGCCTGCTGGGCTCCTACCAGTGTTCCCCATCCCACTCTCACCCTCCTGCACCAGCTCTTGCTCTGTTTTAAATTTCCTGGCTCATCGCTGGGGTTTGACATCATCCACCGTGTGCCCATCCACCTGGATGATGCAGGAGCTTATAAAGCGCTGCATTGGTAGAGTCTGATGATCCCTAACAGCTCAACCCCTAGCCCCAAACTTCGCCATACCATGGCAGTGACTGGACCCCTTTACCTGGGCCACTCTGTCACAATCAGAATGAGTCATTAGATAACTACCATATTTTAACATTCACCTCTACATCACACAACACTAGCATGCCACAGATGCCGATTTCTAAAACCTCCCTGTCCTTCTAGCAGCTCTCTGTGTCTGTGCAATTCTTTTTGCTATGCTTAATGTTTAGCATAAGTCTCGTAATGACTTCAAACTTTTCAGAATTCCCTATCTGTACTTTGAAAGCAAGCCTAAGACATGAACACTATGTAAACAAAAGATAGGGTTCACTGGAGCTGCTGCCTGTACAGACTAAACATAACACTAAGACAGCAAGTATTCTCAGAATCTTTCCTAAGAGAACAATATGGAGATTAGAGTATTATGAACTGTTTTGGGGCCCAGAAATCCAGACTAGGTTTCATGCATTTTATATATTTTATATATAAAATTAACCAGTAAGACCAAATTCCTCCCTGACATAACTCATTTGACATCTGCAAAACCGTATCAGGGATTAATTTGGTACATACATATAATTCCCAAGAATGATTCCATTTTTTTATATAGCGATAATGGCTTGGTTCCCATTTTACAGCAGTTTTGCATTGGGGTATTTCCACTCACTTCAGCAAAGTTACTTCTGATGCATATGCCCAGTGTTTTTCTTGCTAACAGAATATCCTTTGACAACTAGATTAGCCAGGGTCCAGGTACATATATTGTAGTCAACGAGTTGGCATGGATGTAATGCAGTTTATCTATTTGTTGATCCGTAGACTTTTTTTCTGTTCATGGTCTGTGTTCTGCTTTTCATCCATTTTTCATTAGATTTTGCAGTCTAACTCCTTGACTATTTTTTCTAGCCATCATTTGCAGCTAGAACACAATGCACTTTAATATTTAAATATGAATCCAACTTCACAACAATCTTGAGCCAATTCAGGATTAGTTTAAACAAATTCAGGTAAGCATTATTCATAGAAAACCAATTTTGCATATCCCTCATATAGTCATCAGAGTTGGGACTGGGCCACTAAAAACTGAGGGAAAATGTAGAATACAAGTATATTGTCTTACATGGTTTCCTTGAAACAGAAAAAAAGGTTCTAAATCATGAAAATAATTCAATGAAATCAAACTATGTTTTATCACCTAAATCTGGCCTGCTAAATCTTAAAATATATGGAATTATTATACTCTTTGTCAAGGGTATCAAAGATACAGCCCGTGGGCTGGATCTGGCCCATGGAGCCCTATGATCCTGCCTGCAGTTCTGCCTGCGGGTCTTGGATCAGTCCTGTGTGCTACCCGCAGCATGTACTGGCCCAACCCCCATATGCTGCACGGCACATGCACTGCATGGAGTGCCAACATTGGCCTGCCCCTACGTGCTGGATTTTGGCATTCAGGGGCAGTCTGTGAGCCCCATCTGGCCCATGGACCTGCTTCACAGCCCCATGGGCTAGATGATTCCCCTGATCTATGTGACCGCAGCTCCTCCAAGCTGAAGACAAGATTATGGCCCCATTTCAAGTGATAAATCACAAATTTCTCTCATGAAGATATCATACTACTGGAAATTCCAATGCTATGACCCTTAAGGATGAAGCAATTACATGATAATGATTTGCTGTTTACAGGGCCACTCCATAAAACATTTTTCTCTTAGTTTGATTTTTCCCATTCTTCTGCACTGGCAACATCATCTTAGAACTGAAATGGCATTTAATTTCTTTGCCATATTTGTCCTTTTCCATTTGGCACACATGTTTTAAATATCCTCACCCAGTGCTTAAGCCAATATGGCTTTGCTTTAATTACTTCTGTGTTTGTGTATACCAGCATCCATAATGAAGTCAAGTCATGGAACATTATTTATCATGCTGTCAAGCCTCTGAATACTCTTTATCATTAGCTAAATTATGCATCCTCTTCTGACTACTGGCAGGGTAGAGATGCATCTTAGACATAGAAGAAGACAGCAATGGAGCAATGCACACACTCAATGCAACAATGCTAGAGTACCTAACCTGAAAAATACCAAATCGGTACTTAAATACCCACTTTATTCATAAGATGTAGTGGTGGGTGATAGCCAATCTTACCTATGTAGACTTTACCAAACTGGAGCCTATGGGCAAAGATCCAGAGTCACATTAATTTAATATCTGTTTTACATTTTCTATTAAGGGACCATACTGTTGCAAGGAAATGGATCTGGTGATCTAATAGGTCTTCCCTTTAACTTCCGTTAACTATTATGATCTAATCTCAATTTAACGGCTACATGTGTCTTCTGAAAAAGCTTGCATTAACAGGATCAACCATTAACTCCCTCTAGCGGGACAGACAACACTGTCAGCAAGCAGTCTCTTGGAGTCTCGTTTCAGGAGGCGGCCCGTTGCCCTCACACTTCTTACTGCTCTGCTGACTCCATCCTGATGTTAGCAATCTTCTCATTCCTTGAGCAGGTGCAGGGCATCAGTATAATTGCTCCAGCAAACTAAGTTTTGGATCAAGTGACCCTGGGCAGCAAGCTGGCAAAATGCCACAACAGGCAGGTACCCATTAGACAGACAGACAGACAGACAGACAGACAGATAGATGCTTTGTTCTGTGCTCCTTATTGTGGAAAATAATTGTTGCATAAACATTTAATAGCAGCAGCAGGGATCATTTCCCCATATGCTCTGCGGCACACTTTTTCCCTGTTGTGTGGCGTACTTTGACTAATCATTTTTAAGTCTTGTAGGTGCAAACCTTTAAAAACACTAGGAGCTCTCAATTCCCCTTTTCAAATGCCAGCGATTCATTCTAGCTAAGTGTGGCCTCCCTATTCTTCTTCAAGCCGTTGTGTTTGTGAAAGGACCGTCTCAAATTTCTTGTGCAGGAGCAGCTGTTGCTGGGCTGAGGCGGCCTTTTCAGAGCCACACTGGAGCCCTCTTTTCACTTCTTCTCCTCTCTCTCTCCCCTCTGTTCTTTTGTCTCTGTCAAAGCGAGCTCCCCTTTGACCTCTCGACTAGCTCAAGCCTACCTCTTTTGTCAGCCATGGCAGACAAGTTCCACCCTAAATCAAGCATTGTCTACATCTCCAGAAGTCAGCACGTGCCCACATCCCCCTAATCTTTTAATTTCACCCCAGGAAAAGGCAGCTGTTAGTGATACACGCAATGCACAGCTGTCAGCTGTGGCCTGCTGCCCACTCAGAGAAAACAATGAGAAAGGAAGGAGAGAAGTAATATATACATATATGTATATTTTGCAACAGTTGGCAGCACGTGCTCTGAAATGCTGCTTTGTCAGAGAATCCCCCTTGCTTGTCTTCACCCACCCTGGTTACACACGCATATTAGTTTGAACTTTGGCTGATTTAAGAACAAAACTTGAGCTTCAAAGGGCAGAGTTCCCGGGATAGCTGTATTATACCTTTGCTGTTGGAACAATCAGCTGCAAAATTACAGGGTATGAAAGAGACAGGCAGGAGCTGCCTAGCACGTGGTTCACACATGTCCTTATGTTGTGCCCCAGTCTTTTTATGTTTTTATTCACAAGGAGGAGAACAAGCTGGAGAAAGAGAGGGAGGGAAGACAAAGCAAGATTTCATCTCTTATAACTGAATGGTGAGAGAGGGTTATTTTAAAACACAAGGGGCAAGCACACTAGTAATATGTACTCTAGCTGACAGTCTTTCTTATTGTATAGTGTTGAAGTGCCTAAGACAGCCCTTTGCATTTGGCATAAAGGTGAAGGAAAAATTGCTCATTTAGGGCTAGATTTTCAAGAAAACGGAACCCAAAATTGCCTTTGCAAAACCGAGGCACACTTGCATGCCTTGTAATCACGGGGACTGCGCATGCAACCAGTCAGTTGCCCATGCAAGTGCTGCAAGTGAGCAAGCAAGTACAAGTCACACTTAAACTAGTCACGTCACTATGCAATCATATTTGCTTGTGCAATTGGATGCTCAGGTTAAAAAAATCCGGCCTCCCCTACTGAACATTAGCATCAGGGTTTCTGTACGAAGCTCAAAGGCAGAGTTTCTCATGGAAATTCACTTTGCAAGCTTGTGTATTGTGGTGAAGATATATAAAACCTCATGCATTTTTATCTGTTTTACTTCCTTTTCCAATGAAGGGGGGAATACAAGCGTGTGTGCACTCAGCTCACTCACTGATGTTCTGTCTGATCTTTAAATGTGGATTTCATTGATTTCTACATGCTGTGGTTCCTGAAGACTAACCATTTAAAAAGTGATTATCTCATTTGCTGACTTTTTAGATGGCCGCTGTGTTGTTTCTTTTCTAGGTAATGGAACAAACGAGCCTTCCCTGATACCTTTTATATTTTTAACCTTTTCTGTGGTTGAGAAGGGGTTTATTTTGCTAGGTTCAAACACTTTACATAATAAACAATGCCGGCATATAATTCAAGTATATTCTGGTACTTGCTTCATGCACATGTTTTTACTTGCTTTATCTCACCTGGTTTGTAATTTAAAGAACTTTAAAGAAACACTATGCTAAGTAGAGCATCTGGTGAATGGTACACCTGCCCTGCACATAGCACCTGCTAAGTACCCTATGGGTGTCAGACTGTTTGCTTAGCTTTACTGGCCAGAGGGCAAAAGCATTTCCACTCATTTGCATACTGGACTGAAGCCACGTGCCTAGGCTATGGGCTGATCTGACACAGCCGCATGTCGGTGCTTTCAAGATTAGCAAAACTGGAGAAAGCAATGGATTTACCAGACAAAAGAGACTCCCCATCACATAGACACGGACATGGACACATACACACACACACCCCTTAGTTATTCTAATAAAATTGTACTGATGAACAAGGAATTTCAATAAATAGCAACTTGCTGTGGGTGTGGAACGTCTGCATTACTCACCTGGGTGGAGTAAGACCTTTCCTATGTTATACTCAGCATAATTAAAAAGGGAAGCATTCAGCTTCCAGCTAAACCAGTGCCAGTCCAATCGTGATTTATACCAGGGTCCCTGAGAAATCCACCAGTGGCACAGCCAGACACCTAAATGCCCTTGCAAGCAAGTGCTTTAGAAAAACATGACCTAGTCAGTAGAATAAAAAGAAAACAACAGTATTACACCACCCTCCCTCCCAGAGAGAGAAATGAACTAGGACTCAGGTGACCTGGATAACATTGCTGGCTCTCCCACTGACCTACCGCATGTGACTGTGGGCAAGTAAGTTCACTACTATGTACCTCACTTTTCCCATCTATACAATGGGAATAATGATACTGGCCTCCTTTGTAAAGTACATTGAGATCTATGGGTGAGAAGTGCTACTATATAAGGGCTAGATATTATATACTACATATTGTTGTTGTTGTTACTAAAGACAAAAAGATAGACATTTTGGAGATACAGTATGTTTTAAGAATGAAGTAGGGGAGTTCGGTGTGACAGCTACACAACTGGGCAGCTGGTGGAACTTGCAGAAGGATCTAGCCAAAATAATTCCTCCAGCAGACACTACCCTACCCAAAGAGAAAAATCTTATGAGACTTAAGAACATGGAGAGTGTATAACAAGCAACCAAAAATAGACAGCATGATGGACCCTGGCTTGTACCATGAGCAATAAGAGAAGTAGTCTGATTCAGTAAGAGAAGGAGTCTGATTCAGAACTGAGAGCAGTCTGAGCTGGGGTGTCACTAAAATGCCAAATGCAGATAATCAACACTGTGGAAAGCGAGAGGACCCTGGATTTTTTCTTTATGGGGCACTAAGTAGCATGTCTCAAATTCTTTAAGTTCTTTACAGATATACTTTATGATGATTTTTCTGCTCTCCTCTTATCCTTGTAAGAAACTTTCAGCAAAGGGTGGGGGGACTGTCCAAAGCATGTATTATACACTGGAAAGAGGAAAAGGGCTGTATGCAAAGTGCTGCCAAATGCAATAAAGAGAAAAAACAAAGTGAAATATTTTCAATTTGTTAGCTTCTTTCTTTTATAGTCGTGATGGGTATTGGTTGTAAGGAAAAGAACCTCTGACCTGTAACTTCTCTGACAAATGTCCGGAGAACCCAGAGTGCCCTGATAAGGGCACTGGTTTTTCTCACCCTAGGTGTCAACAAGGTGAACCCACTTCAACTGAAACCACTTTTAACATTAAGATTGCTTGTTTTTGACAATGCTGAAGCAAGTTTGAGCTTCTAGTTACTGGGCACCTCTTTCCATGTCACAAGACGTGTTGTTCCCTTTTAACTTCATTTGGCTCTACCTGCCAGTCAGGTGAGCAAATAAAACATGCACACACTTCTCGCTGTTTTTGTTCTTTGTTTGTAAAGAACAGTTAAGCTGAGCAGACTGGTGGGTTTGCCGATATGGCTCAAGAAGTCGGGTCCAAACCGAGCTTTTCAGCATCTTCCCTCCCCCTCCTTACTCTTCACTGTGCTGAGCTATAGTGAATGGAGCTATCAGTGAGTGCCCTCAGGCCTCAGTCTAGCCTTAAACTAACCTAGCACCATCTGTCGCAGTATCTGGGGCATCTTTGCCGCATGATTGGCACAAGGCTTGAAAAGACAGCACAAGATGGGCCATGTGGCAACCCTGCAGATGAAGAGAAGGGGGGATGAGGGAGGATCAGAATGAAATATTGTGACATGACACTTGAAGCCCTGGCTAATCACAGCAGCTGATGGCTGAAGAGTGCTATACATCCTCTTATATCAGTCAGTGCATTCCTGCCAGCAGAACTCCTGCATTATTAATTCAGAGGAGTCCCTTTAATTTGAAGCCGAGATTAAGGTTTTCCCCATTTGGCCTCACTGTAGTTGTAAAGGCAACAGGCAGGCCCATTGTAAGGCCATTAGCAAAGAACAATAGGAAGCTGAAAGGGTAATCCGAGTGAATAGAAGAATGAAAGTTGGCTTGTGCCAGAGATCCTGGTTTAGCTCATTATGCAAGACAGCAGATGGAGTGTGGCCTGGTTGCTGGGCAGAATTCTGGAGTCCTGGAGGGGGGCGAGGGGATCCTAAAAGTACCACTTTGATAATAAATGACCCAGGCGTCTTGTTACAGGGAACTTTATAAAGCTTGCAGCCAATAGGCAGAGCAATAAAAATTACCAAGTTAATTGATACAATTCCAGTTACTTGTAAAACAAACAAACAAACAAACACACACAAAAAACCCCTCTTTCTTATTTCATCCTTGCTTATTCAGTCAAGGACACACTTTACTTTGTTCTCATGGGTTACAACACCTTGACAACTGCATCCTTTTGTTGCTGTTGCATTTTCTGAATCAGATCTGGAATGATTTGAGTAGAATAGTTAAGTAAAGGGAGAGAGCTGTACAAGTGTCAGCAATGTGAAGTAACCCTTTTATTGTTCTTCGACTCATCAGTCTTCATGTGTAACAGCTCTAACTCCGATGGCCATGAACATCTCTATGGACAGAAATGTAAACTCCTGTGGTGGTAATGGTGATAGAGGTGATGTTGTTTTGGGGCCAGATTTTCAACCTATTTAGGTTCTTAAGGATGCAGGACGATGCCCCGTAGGATTTTCAGGCTTAAAGGGAGCAAAACTGTGTATATCCTCTGCACCTTCTAACAGGAAACACTAGGAAATATATTGAAGGAGGCTTTTTTCCCCCGTCATTACATGCTTAAACTCACACACAGATCACACATGAGAGGACAATAGAAGCGAGGCACCTAAGTAAGTTCTCTTCCACACTGTTTGAAGGACAGTTTTTCCAAACATTTTTCATTGGGATCAGAAGACTCCAGGGCTTCCAAAACTGTCATGCAAACAACTCTGGAGTAAATGGTCAAGCCTGAGGAAGAATGTCTTTTGCTTGGGAAGAAGGGCAGGGCACCCTGGACAGATAGAAGTGAGAGCCTTAGAAAGCATCACCGAACTAAAACATGTTTTACCAAATGAGCACAAATACTGTTTTATTCTCTTCCTTATTACCTCTCCCCCCAATTCTGTGAAGTAATTAATTCTGACAAGCACCTGTTCTGCAGCAAAGTGCTGACAACTGTCCATTAGGGGGTGTACTCTGCTCTTTCCCCTCAAATGGCTGTCCATGCAATAGCCTCGAGAGTCATATAACTGTTACTTCCTGTCAGCCTTGTTCAGTTTTGACAAGAAAGTTATTCCTGAAGTTCTTGGGAAGTTCAGTTGTTAGCTAATAAATAGATGGATAAAGGTTGTGGGGCTTTTTAAAACTATGTAGGGGTGCCTGCATGCTTTATAGCTGTATGTATCAAACAGGAACAAAATGCATTTTTGCAATTCTAAATTATTCCCCTTTTGGTCTGAAAGGGCTTGTTATTTCAAAATAAAAGTTAAGTAAGAGTGTACCAAATACCTCCCCCAGGTATTTCCCAAACTTTACCATGCCAGGATCATATCTTAACAAAGGCCCAATTCAGTGAGACACTTAAAACAGGCTCTTAAAATTTTAAGGAAGTATAAGTATCTGCAAAAGTGTTCTGCTTTGTCAAAGCCAAAGAGGAGACTCCATAGACCATTTTCTCTCGCATTCGTGATCACTAGTCATTCCTTGGTAATTCATGATAAAATAATATCCCTTTGGCAACCACTTTTTTTTTCCATGGAAAAAGCAATATTAAGAAAATATTTAATATATTTTCAGCTATCTTCTAATGCAGCTAGGTGGAAGGAAGGAAATAAAGCCAGCAGCATGTGACTGGCTATCTCTTCCTACATCATTAACAACTGCTCCACAGACCAGTGACAATCCACAAACCAGTTTGAGAGCTACAGCATTACTGAAGTTGTCAGTTACAATGGGTTGCTGCAATCTTCAGGATTCCCTGTAAGGCCTTTATATTTAGATCAATGTCACTTTTGACCTCCTTATTCCAAATATCTACCCCTTCATAATATGCCAATGACATCTGTGCATTGTAAAAGCTTGTTCAATTCTTTATTTTAATGCACATCATTTCTCTGTTGGTCAAGAAGCAATGTTTTTCTTGTGTCTTTTATTTATTCTTATTTTAAATTTGCCTAATTCTACTATTCGGTTTTATCTCAGGTGTAACTGGAAGCATGCATAGACTGAATATGCCCTCTGAATTATTTTTTTTGCAATAAAAGATCCTGATGCTATATTTCTTGTACACTCAATACTCCAGTGGAAGTCTAGTGATTTGAGACAGGAAGGAAATTCAAGACTGAGCCATGCAGAAGCTCACAGGAGAAACAAACTAGCATTAGGTAGAGTTTCTGATTTTCTCCTGAAACATTGTCAGAACAAAGTAATGGACTTTCAGGATTTCATACAGTTGCAGTGCTTATGTTGCAATAGGTAAAAAAACAATTCCTGTCCTGTGAGACCATGGTCTGTATATAGATAACTGATAACACTGAATAGTTCATGATGTGCTGGCAGGGAATGGCAAGGGCATTTTTTAACCAAATTTCTAAATAATCACCTGCCTTATCCTTTAAATGTTTTGCTTCAGCTGATTTCTTTCAGCTCCCAGATAGCGTGCATGAGAAGGGCTTTCCTTATGCATAAGCCAAGTAACCAAATGCTGGAAGGTTTATGCTTTTGCACTGAGTGGAGAGTCCCAGGACCCAGCTCTCATGTGGCAATTTGCAAGCTGGACTGTAAGCAGCAGAACTGGAGCTGATTGGAAATTAATGGCCTTATACACCTGTCTAATAGCTTGGAACCCTGCTCTTGTTTTAGACTTTGAACACCTCCTCATGGCAACGGCAGAAAGGCTCGCTCTTGACATATGAGCAGAAACAGCCAAGCATTTCATTCCTAAGCTACAGTTGTAGTGAGCACAGCGTAAGCGTCTCCACAGATAGATTTCAGAGTCAATGATAACACGGGCAGACCTACTACAGCCTTTTTACACATAAGTCTTAGGAGGCATTATCTTTTGCCTATCTCATAGACACTTTTGTTTCCTCCAGGTTTTGAATATTGTTATCACCCCAGTCCTCTGACCACAGTCAGAGAAAAAAAAAAGTAAGAACAATAAAAAAAATATTCCTAGAACAAAAAAGTTGAAGCACAAAAGATGGTGTTTTGCAATTTTCTTATCAAAACACAAAATCTGGGCAAAAACCTAGCTGGCAAAGAGTGGCAGATCTGCTCCAGCAGCTTGTAATCATTTGGGAAATAGAAAATTAGAAAACAGAGTCTTCATTCTTTTTTACTGGAGAGTTTCTTGACCCCATATTTCAAGCTATTCATTTGGTCAATTGTCAGTGCCTTGGAGCAGGGACTCTAAAGGTATCTCTCTCACCTTTCCCTTTGTGTAATAAGATGTTTGTTGCTTCCCATCATAACCCAGTTAAACCACCTCCCAGACCTATGGGATTCTTAAGCAAATCACCTCCTAATAGCCTTATACCCACTTTTCCCCTTCTCACTTCATGTTAACATTCAGTCTCTGAATAGCCCATTAGAAAATGTCCAAAAAGCACATACTTCAATTGCTAGTGAAAACTCGAAGCAGTAGAGAGATTTCAAAAAACTTATATAACACCTGACCCTGACTCTAAAGCTTAGGCTCTTTGTGCTTGACTGCTGATGCATTCATGAATCAGTGACATGATAGTTTTGCTCTCTGACCTAACAGCAAATTCCCCAAATGCCAGCCAACACACAAGAAGAAGGGGCAAAGTCAAATCACATGCAAGTGGGTGTCATCCTGACACATTAATCCAAGAAGATTGGGGTGGCAAGGATAAGTTGCACCTGTGTCGTGTACACTGCAGCCAATAATCACTGACATAATTCTCATAAGACCATATATGTGATTTTGCAATATGTGTCTGTGATGGAGTTCACAGGTCAAGAATACAGGCTGACTAGGAAAGAAGCTTCCTTTTCAAAGCATAAGATTTCCTCACCTTAATACCACATTGTCCCTCCATGAAGTCACAAGTAATCGCTGCTTTATTTGCCATGGAAAATGCACATGAACAAGTTTTCTTAAAGCAAAACTTATTCCATTAATATCTTTTTCAAAAAGTATACAGTAAGGTCAATATTATTTTGGACTCAAGGAAAAACATGACATTCAGGAATTTCAAAACCATAGTCCTAAATTGCTGAGACAATGGCATCCTATACTTAATTACTCTCCACATACAAACTATTTTCACATACAACTGATTCCTTAGAGATCTGCTTCTCCATGGGTACATGTAAATGATTTGTGCTTGCAACCATAGTAACTGTGGCTAAAAATGAAGCTGAACAATTTCATATGCATTTTTGTATAGGGACCTTGAGCTTCCTATTTTAAAAATGCAGCTCTCACTTGCAGTGAAAGGAAGGAAAGCAAGTCATTGTTTCTCATGAGGTTAGAACTATTTTGTGAGGAAAGGTGGACCTTTGCCAGCGCTAAGTGTTAGCAGTACAATATAAATAGCAGAAACTGAAGTATTGTATTGATCTCCAGTGAGACCAATCATAGGGTGGGTGCATGCAGCACAGTTAATTATAAAAAACAATGGTTGTATCAAAATGTAAATACTAATTTTTAAAATATTCTCCAAGACAGTTTCCGCAGTGCTGTTATTTTCCACCTCTTTTAACTGAGACTATTACTGAGAATGTGCCACATAACTGATGTTGGGTTTGTTTATACTGCATAGTGCAGGACTGTGTAGGGGAACCCAACTTACACATGTAACCAGGATACCTATGCAGTAGGCATGTGTGAAACAGGTCCTATTTGATTCAGATTCAGATTCGGCCCGAATCAGGGACAGTGATTCAATTCGTTGATTCGGATCATTGTTCCTGATTGGATTTGGCCAAATCCAAATAGGAAGATTAGAAGCTGATTTGGAAAATCAGCAATTCGGCCACAGACCCAGCTTTAAATATTTTTTCTATCTACCTCAAGGTACCAGCGCAGCTTGTGAATGCTGCAAAGCTGGGGCAGATGAAGCATCCCACAGGAGTGCAGGGACACTTCACATGGTCCACATGCTCAGCAGTGAACCCGGAAGTGAACCAGATGTACTTCTGGTCCACTTCTGAGTCTGCTGGGGAGTGCGCTTGGGCTCCCCCACATGCCCCGGCTCAACGATCAGCCACGGGGGAACCCCAGGTGCCCCCCAGACCCAGGAGCCACCCCAGCATCACAGCGTTCATGAGCCACCTGCTACCTAGAGGTATGTAGAAGAAACATTTAAAGCTGTCTCTATGTCCAAATCTCTGAATTTTTCTGAATCTCTCCAAATCAATTCAGAGGGTTCCGATTTGATTCAAAGAGATTAAAGGGTCCTCTGATTCAGTTCAGATTCAGAGATTCAGCCACTGAATTGGGCTGAATCTCCACCAGATCAAATATGGGACCGAAGCTTTGCACAGCCCTGCTATGCAGCAGTTTAAGACAACCTTTGCAGAGCACCATGATAATGTGCCTGTACTAGCCTGGTATCTCTGCAAAGGACAGCTCTGTGAAGTGTAAACATCCCCATGCTGGCCCCAGGTGAGGCTCTACTCATTATAGAAATCATTATTTTACAGGCCCAGCTTATTTTCTAAAGGGGTTGTACATATGTTCTTGACCCAATTACTACAAGGAAGGTCACATGTATCAAGATCATGTTGCAGAGGGAAGAGTCACATGTACCCCGACCCATTTCCCAAAGGACAAGACTGTAGATAACTAGGCAGTTTCCTAGAAAGGAAGATTATATGTATTCAGAAAGGCTGTAGGAATTGAGCCAACTCCTAGAGCATAAGTGTGTATGTGTATATGAATAGTCAGGTAGTTTACAAAATATACCTTACAGCCTGCAGACCTAATTCTGTTCTCATCTGCCTGTGTGTAAATCCCCTGTGAATCTGTTGATCCTGGTGAAGAACTGAATTTACACCAAAAACTAAGAACAGAGCCGGGCCTATAATCCTGATGCATTGAATATATATGTGCAAAATCACTTGCACGCAAATTTGTGCTTCCTCTCTCTCAGTGGCTTATGGACCATTACCTCAGTAGGTCTCAACCTTTTCAGACTCAAGGCATCCCCCAGAAAATGCCACCTCTTAGCTTTGACTCATTTTTTGACTATAGAAAAAGAATGGGGCAAATCTTCTGTTGCAGAGGGCTCCAAAACAAGGGACAGACATTCAAAAAGCCTGAGCCTGAATTGATTCAATCTTTGCAGGTTAGTCTAACCCGCCTAGGTTGAACTGGTTCAAAATTGGACAGACATTCTCTCTTGACTGAGGAATTTCAGACATTTTTCTGCAGTGGCTCAGGCTAGAAGCTGCAGGGTGCTAAAACAGCCCTCCCTTCCCTTCTGCAGGGAGCTGAGCTGAGGGGGGGTATAGCCAGGCCCCGGCAGGACTTTCTCATTAGGGAGGTCTGCCTACGTAGTCCCAGGCTTTCCCTTTCAAGGGGCAGGAGTGTTGCCAGCCCCAAGCTAGCACTCTAAGGCAAGGTGCAGGGAGAGGGGTGTGCTGTGCATGCATGTGTTGATGATACAGAGCTTTTCAGTCTCCCTCCCTGCTTTGTCATATTGTCTACAGCAAACTGACAGGCAAGCAAGCCAGCTGGGGGCTGATAGTGATAATAGTCTTTCTCACCCAATTAGCAAAACAATGGCCTCTCTCCATTACTTCAAACTTCTTAGTTTCATAGTTTCTAGGGTCAGAAGGGACCTGAGCAGATCATCTAGTCCGACCCCCTGCCATGCCAGGAAAAAATACTGGGGTCAAATGACCCCAGCAAGATGTTCATCTAACCTCCTCTTAAAAACCCCCAGGGCAGGAGCCTGCACCATTTCTCTTGGAAGTTGGTTCCAGACCCTAGCCGCCCTGACTGTGAAGTAGCGCCTCCTGATATCTAACCTAAACCTACC
>NW_017728950.1:7020658-7069913 GCF_001723895.1 Crocodylus porosus | reverse complement strand
GGAGGCAAAGAAATCGTTAAACATGTTAGCTTTGCTGTCTGGTGTGATGACCAAATTTCCCAACGGCTTACCTGCCGGCCTGTTGGTTAGCTCCAAACATCCCTAAGCAGTCTCTGTTCTGTCTGCCTGCCCCAGTGAAATTGGAGAGAGAGACACACACAGAGACACCTCTCAGCATTAGCTAACATACCATACACCTAGGTTCCATGAGGCTGGGGTCCATGCTGTGGGAGATGGGAAGAAGGGAAGTGAGGATTTCCTGCTTAAGCAGTAAGGCAGGGGGAAGCCAGACAGACCCCGCCGAGTCTGAAGTCTCTGCTGGAGCCTTATGAAGCATTAGGTAGCATACCACATGCTGGCTATGGTCTGTGCTATGATAAAGAGGAGGAAGGGAGCCCTGCTTAAGCAGTGAGTAGTGAAGGGGCAGGGGGAGTGGGGCATGAGGAAGCCAACAGACCTTGCTGTGCCTGCAAGTCTCTGCTGGAGCTCTGGCCGGAGAGCAGAGGGGAGACACCAGCCCAGCCCAGAGAGCATGCTGGGGTGCTAGGAAAGTCTGGTTTATCTTAAACCACCAAGGGGTCTGAGACAGTCATTGCATAAACTGGTTTGAGCCAAATCATTTAAGTTTGATCCCACATTCAATCAGGTTTATTTCAAGCCAGTTTCAGCCATTTTTAAACTGGTTTGTGTGCACTGAGCATCTATTCTGTTACAGGTTTAAACCAGTTTCACTTAAACCAGTTTGTGTATAATGTCTGTCCCTAGCCTGAAAGACCACAACAGGTCAAAATGCTGTATGCTACAGCACCCTGGCTGAGAAGCACTAATTTATGTGCATATGCATTTTAAATAATTTCACATCTTTAAATATTCAAGTCTTAAAACTTCTATCTGTCAAAGCACCTGTGCAATACTGCAGATTACTACACATACAGTGCAAGTACAGGTAATTGAAAATGTGGAATGTACATGTTGTGCATGCAAAATATTTATCAACTCACAGATTTTAAGATCATGATTGTATTCACTAGACACTAAAGACTAATGCCTTGTTAAAACCAACTCCCTGCTAAGCCCCAGACCATCTCTAAGAAACAAGCCCCACTCGCTTATTATTATTCTGTATATTCCCGAAGACTGACAATTAGGTGGAATAGATTACTTAGAACAGGGTTTTTCAACCTTTTTTTAACAAGTGTACCCCTTTTCGGTGCATGGGGGGCGCATGCCTTTGGGTCTGTGTGTGGGGCATGGGCAGGGTGGGTCGGGCTGTTCGGAGGGTGGGGGGGCAGGGGAATTGGCCCAGGCTGCACTTGAGGTGAGCAGCAGCAGCACTGGGAGGAGGGCTATGGGGGGCTGCAGCCACCCCAAATTCGCCATAGGCCCTCCAACCCCTGCTCCCAGTGCAGCCTGGCCCAACACACCCTCTGGGAACAGCCTGGCACTGCCTCAGCCCGCAATGGCCCCAGCCCGTCCCATGCAAATCATGGGGCATGGACCCCCCTTGCCCTCCCGGGGTGCACTCTGTGGCGGGAGCTGCCTCCTGTCCCCCCACACAAGTTATCCGCACCTCTGTCTCATGACCCAGCTCCAGCCCCACTCCCTTCCTCACTGGGCTGCACATAGCAGTGGGAGCTGACCCCCATGTGGCTCGGTCCCATGCCCCACCCCAGCTGGGCAACCCCTTTTCCTGCTCCACTCCCTCCCCCTCCCCTTCTTCCTGCCCCTCTCCCTCCTCCCACAACAAACATACCCGCCAGACCCAGCTGCTCTCCACGTGGCCAGGCTGTATCCTGGCCACCTGCATGCTGCACTGCAGCTGCGCACATGCATGTGGAGTTTCACGTACCTCCTATGACCTTTTTAAATACCCCTAGGGGTACACATACCCTCGACTGACGACCACTGGCTTAGAGTACTGGTTTTCAACCTTTGGGACATGGGCTCCTGGGGGTCCACAGCCTATGTCTAAGGGGTCTGCAAAAATGAGTATGATCAATCAAAGTATGTGGATACCCACACTTACAATTCAAAGGGGTCTGGACCTCCATCTGAAATTTCCAAAGGGCTTCACACCTCCATTCAACATTTTTTAGGGTCTGCAAATGAAAAAAGGTTGGAAATCACTGGCTTAGAGAGGTTCTGGGACAGGGTGGACACAGCCTAAGTGGATGATGACCTCGGAAAGCTAGGACAAGGTGGTCCTACTGACAGCCATGCAGCCTGTGAGCAGTTAACATGCAGCCCACAGGCTCCCACCTGGCTGTCCTCTGTGCAGTGTGCATGGCAGGCTGGGGTCAGAGGCAGATGAAAGTTTATTGGGGCTCTCGGCAAACACAAAATTGGAGGCTCCCTCCTCTCTTGCTGTTGCCAAAGAGGTAGCACAGGGTGAACTCGGTTCCGCCTCTTCTCCCTGCTCCCTGCTCCTCCTCCCCCTCACCACAGCCAGAGCAGAGCCCAGTGGGTCGAGAAATGTGGATGTGGGATACCCACTGTGGGCTCAGGGCTCTCCACTCTGCAGCCTTCACCCTGGGGGCACTCTCACTCCCTATCATGCACACAAAGACACAAACACAGTCTCTCTTCCTACCATGAACAGACACACACACACATACACTCTCACTCCCTGCCATGCACATGGACACACACACACACACACACACTCACACTCATGAATTCTCACTCATTCTCTGCACATGGACACACAGATGCAAACACATTCTTCCAGCCATGAACACACACACCTTCCCCTCACAGGACCTCCCCCACTCCTTCCTATACAATCCCTCCAAGGATGCTTCTCCTCCCTACTGAACCACACCCCCAACCCTGAGGCTTCTGTAGGTATGGCAGGGAGCACAGGTTGGGGCACAGGGGCACGGCAGCAGGCACGGGGGCAGTGCTGGCACAGTGGGCACTCACTTTGGTGAGTGTGGCTGGGCCATGCCTGAGCATGCTATACTTGGTGAACTTCTGGTAGTGCAGCACCATGAACTGGCCATGCCCCAATCAGGACCCCTTGCAGGCTAGACTGCTGCCCACCTGCAAGTGGATACCTGCCATTTCCAAGGTAACCCAGGCATAGGAGTAGAGGGGGACCCAGGTATCCAGGGACTCCTGATTGGCAGTAGCCCCTGGACCCGGGCACTGCTGGCTGGTGCATTAATCTGCCTATGGGTCAGCTGCCCTTGCTGCAGGTGGGCTGCCCATGAGCCTTGTGTGGTTAGGAGCAGGGAGCTTCATCTGTGGCAGGGGAGAAGCTTAGTTGTGCATATGGCAGGGGGGAGCTGGGCTGCATGAACTATTGGAAGGGTCTCACAGGGGGTGGCCCCTGCAGCATGCAGCCCCCATGGCATGTGGTCCAGAGATTAGACAGCCCTGAGCTAAGACCTAGCCTACATTTGTACTGAATCAAATTGGACAGAGGAAAATAGTGATGCCCAGTTGAATCTATATTATCCACACCTGCATTTTATATTGATCAGGGGCTCCCAAACTTTGGTATGCATATACCTGGGGGTACACAAAATATCTCTGGGGAATACACCAGAGAAAGTGGTGGGTTTAATTCGCATTATAATAATTGGCATTTAAGGGGTTAAACTACAAAACATATGCTGGTAAGGGTACATGGGCATGATGCCACGTGGAGTATCTTTTTCCCATTCTCCATTGCTCCCCGCTTGGTGAACCTCCAAAGGATCCAGGGAACCTCCAAAGGATCCAGGGATCAGAAACAGAAAGAGTGATGACGGGAACCCGCTAGATTTGCACAGTTGCAGAAGTGGCAGCTTTGCAGCTAACATCTCAGACAGATTGCTACTGTGAGTGCTGAGGGATTAACTGCAAAATCCAGATTTACAAATAGCTCCCACACACCTGGTAATGATGTCTCTTACATAAACAGATCTTTCACCTAGTAAACAACAGTAGGGTACTAACCAGAGAAACATTACATGCACAAGACAAACCTATGGGTACAGGCCTTTTTAGTCAGGGTCTCTGTGCTTCCGGTGCATTTTGTACCTGATATTTGAACAGTGGGAATGATTATTGGAAAAAGCACTTCCTATAATACCTGCCTCATTGCTACAGACCCTGGAGCTGCAGAATTGCTATAGCCAATTCCTTATACAATTGCAGAGGTTTGTTTTGAAGAGAGCATGTTACAAAACAAAGCCAGGCTCCAAACCTGCAAGGATGGAAAACCTAGATTTATTTTCCTCCTCGTGACCATCAGCAGACACTGTTTTCACACAGATCCTGTCAAAAGGGACAAACAACAGGGCAAGTTGTGCAATTTTCAGAGTATTCCTTCTATCTTTCCTCTCAGTTGCCTGAAACCCTTTTGCTTTTATAAACAGATAACAACATGTGACAATCTATTCGCAAACAGGGTCGGGTGGCTGAAGAGGGGCAGAACCTGGGCTGCATTTCATAACAAAATGCTGTTTTTGCTTGTCAAATAACAGAAGAGGGAGGGAGAAAGCTGTTTTCCTCTTTGCAAAAGTGTCACTGCTCCTGTAAGTTTTATGTAAAAGCACTTTGTACCAAGGAAGGAGACACTGCTCTTGGAAGGAACTGTTGTTGCCATTCTCTAATTGACAGGGTATTTTCCTAGCATGGCTTTCTCACACTCCACCCCCTCCCCACCCCTTTAATTTGGCTGCACAGTTTCGCCTGCAGCTTGTTGGCTGCAGCCCAGTGGGAGCACATTTAAGAGAGCACACGAGTGAAACGGTCAATCTCCTTTATGCAAACAGATGCATTCAGCTCAGAGTCTTTTCCAGACTTGTAGAGACCTTTAAAAAGTGCAAATATGATTTCCAGAATTCTTCCGTGGAGGACAAATATTGAAAGTAATGTGCTTGCACGATAAATAACCATCGTGTCAGAGGGTTTGTATTTGATCTGCTGTACCAGTAACACAGCGTTCTGCCAGAAGCGGTAGAGAATGCATTGCGTGTGTTCTGAGGATAGCAGGAGCCAGTCAGAAGGGGGAAAAAGGCCGCAAGCCTTGTCTTTTATCATTTGCTTATAGGAAAGAAAACAGAGTGCCACCTTTCACACAGACTCAAAATCTGGGTGCAGCTTGCATGAAAAGAAAGGAGAAGAGGCTTTCATAGTTTCATAGTTGCTGGGGTTGGAAGGGACCTTACAGATCATCGGGTCCAGCCCCCATGCACTAGGGCAGGAAAGACCACTGGAATCAGATGACCGCAGCAAGCTTTCTTTCATTTTTCTTTAGTCTCTGAGGTATCTTCATGGCTAGTGCACCAGAGAGACTACTTAGGCAAGCAGAAGGCTCCATTAGCCAAGAGGCTTAACGAAACCCCCTGGCTAAGTAGACATTTAGTGAGATTAAATAGGATTCAAAATGCCCGACCAATTTAAACTCAGCTTGTCCCAGTGCCAACCTTACAATTACAGAAGCAGTCTAACCCTGTAACTGTGCAGAAGTTCCATGCGCACAAACTGGTCTAAAAATTGCAGAACCCGATATAAGATAAACCTGCATCTATGTAGTAGCAAGCTCATGAATGACGGGTGCCTCCCAAGACTGGAGGGCCACCAGGGCAGCGAGCAGGGACCACCTGTAGACGCCAGTGGTGGTGTCAGTGATGGGGGACAGGTGGCAGGCAGCAAGCGGGGACTGCTCACAGACACCGCCAGCTGCATTGGCGGTGAGAGTGGGGTGGGTGCAAGTGGCAACCGCCCACAGAAGCTGCCGGTGGCCAGTCTCGGGGGGGAACCACATGCCCTCCCTTACCTTCCCTATGCATCACCTATGATCAAGCTCATTCAGTTTACATCAAAGAGGTGTGTGGAACTTCTGTACACTTTCCCCAAGCAGCCCCAGGGCTGGGAAAACCCAGCCAAGTAAGTCATAGTGTGGGGAAGGGTAAGAGGGGGGGAGGTGTAAGTTCACGGGGGGGACCCCACCCCACTTCATCCCAGCCCACCCCATCCATGGATCACGACTGTCCCCCCACTCTTTGCAGGTTGCACTTGTCCCCCTTATCTTACCTGCGGGATGTACCTGCCCCGCTTTTCCCACCAGCAGAATGTGCCTACCCTCCCCACCCCACCCACAGGTTACAGCCACCACCTTACTGACCCTTTGCGGGTTGTGCCTGTCCCCTCACCCCACCCACAGGTTGCGCCTCCCCACATCCCATGGCAGATCCCCAATTACCTCCAAGCTGCTGAACCCTCAACCCACTTGCTAGCCTCCCATCCTGACTTACCTGATTTCAGACAACCATTTTGAATTGATTTAACCTCCCGCAAATGTTTGTACTTGGCCCCTATGAGGAAATGAGAAGACCAGGTAGCAGGAGACACTGCCCTCTGTATCTGACAGTTTTGGGCACCATGTCCCATATAGAAGGCATAAGCTTTTCACAGTGAATTGTTACCCATCATCACCATCTCCTCCTCCCCTTTACCACCTCACTTCCCCTCCCCTGCCATGTGTGAACCACATTGCCAGAGGATCATCTGTGGCCAGCAAAGAAAGGGCTGTATTTGGTTCAAAGAAGCCACTAATAGACAGGGCAGGGCTTGATTCAGATTTCATATGCACCGGGTTTTCACTGACATAACTCTTGATTTCAAGAGTCATTCCTGATTTGCAGCAACAGAAGTGAAAGCTGGCATACGTATGACAGTAATTCAGTGCTGAGTCTGGGGTTTCCTATTTTTAAATTATTATTGCTGAATGGCAGAATGGTTTCTTGTGTTGGTTCTTTGAGCCTAGAGACCCACCTTCAACCCCAAATAAATCACAGGTGACAGTGTGTGATTTATTTAAGTACAAACTCACCACGCAGTTGAGGACAACTAGGCACAAGTCCCATCTCTACTTATGAAGATCCTAGGAGCAGAAGAGTTGCCTCAGAGGGCAGAGGTCCACTGACAAAGCTGGCACAGGTATCAGAAACCAATGTTACCCTCTCACTTCTGCGAATACTAAAGGTATGTGTTCATGCCACAGTGCAGCTTCATGCAGAGATGTACCAACCTAGTTGAGGACACAATGGCTTGTATATTGAAGTCTAGTCAGTGCAGGACAGTGCATGGCCAACTGGTGCCACTTTAGTCAGTGGGGTACGTGCCCCCCCCCACACACAACCAGTCCCACCAACCAGGGAGGGGTCCCCTCCATGGCCAATCCCACCAACCAGCCACTTACCAAGTTTTGGCAAGCTGTTGAGGGCTGCATGGGTAGCCCCACCCCTTAACAGGGGCCCCACCCCATGGTCACCATCTTGCAACCTGAAGTCCCACCCCCAACCCCTGACCTTTGCTACTCCAAGTCCATCCCCTTGCCCTCAGAAGTACTCCTTTCAGCAAGGAGTTTTGCCATCTCAGAACCAGAAAAATACCAAATTATATTCTAAAAAGTGAACATCTACAACATTCATTAATTTCATTTTAAAAAAATAGTTTTGTCCTGATTTACATGTGTTTGTGTGGTGTACATAGAGGTGATTGCACAAAAATGAAGTCTTACTTTTGTATATTGTGTGGGGTGGGTATGTGGGGTGTGGGTTGGTGGAGGGCTTGTGGGGGGATGGTGGCTGGGGCTTGTGTATACCAGTGTGAGGGGAGGGGTGGGTGCATGTGTATGGTGGGGTATGCATGCGGGACTCATCCTATGAACACACATATACGCGTTGCCCTTGAGCCTGCATACACACTCTGTCCCTGTGCCCACCCACCCACCCACGCATACATACACACACACACACCCCCATACCGGTGTGGTCCCATGCTCCACAGTCCAGTGATGCAGCTGGGTGCCACATGGTGCTGGAGCAGGGTGGGGGCAAGAGAGCAAGGAACTGGCTGGGCTGCTCAAGCCTGCTGAGGGCTCCCTCTGCATCCTACTGCCCCTAGCTCCTGTCAGCTTTGACAGGCTGCCAGGAGCAAATAAATATTAATTTCCTACATTTTTAGGGGCCCTGCGGTACAGAAAGAATGGCCTGATGGGCTGACTGTGGCCCGCAGGCCATATTTTGCCTGCCCCTGGCCTTGGCTATGCTTCTTAGCAGACCTAAGGGAACAGTGCTGCACTAATACAAGTATCCAGGCTTCTGGTTTCAGAGCAATCACAATCACGGTGCTGTCCTGTCCTGTGTAACCCAAAGGCTACATCATGCTCCCTCCAGTGCACGGCATAAGCAAATCTGCTGCAGAGAGTGAAGAGAAGACTTCCATCCCCCACAAGGTCACAGAGCTGCGTTTCAGCCATTACTGGGACAGAAGGGAGGCTGGAAAGTTTGTCCTGTGGATTTGCGTAGTCATGCTTTTATGGCATTTAAGTAAACTCTGCCCTTTTCTTATTTGGACTATCTCTCCTGGCTGAAACCATATCCCCTGCTTACAGCTGCTGTTTCTAATACAAACTCTCCAGATTTGAATAGGGAGTTTGGGGCCACATTGTTCTGTCCTATATTAGAATTATTTTTTGAGACTATTTTCTCCTTATGACCCTTGTTATGTCCCGGAGAACAATATTGTCTGATAAACTAATGCAAAATCTTCATTCACTCTCTCTTTTTTTCTCTTCTCCCTTTACATTTTCATCTCATGGGCCTACAAATCTGTTAACCCCTATCTCCTCTGATCATCCCTGCCACACATTTGCATGTTCACCGACCTACATTTTGCATATTGGCTTAAGATTCTATTCCAATCTGGAGAAAAGACTAACACCAACAGGCTCTGCTTATGTCTGAAGAAGGATGCCTGTGCCCAAAAGCTTGCAAAGAACAGTTTTTCCAACTATTCAGTTGGTCTAATAAAAGATATCAAACTAACCCTAATAACCTTGTCTGCAGCATATCCAAGCATGTTCCTATACTGGAATCCCACAGTAGAGCATCAAAGTGCCTCCCTCGAAAAGTTATTGCCAATAAAAGGAACACTCTTTTTCTTCTCTGTTAGCAATTGCAGTGATGCATTACGCTCACACTGTCAGGATCTTACGTGCCCTGTTCGTATGCATTTGACTAAACTGCACATGCATGTTCTACCGAGAATTTACAAGCTGGGTTTGTAGTTACGCACATATATATTTACTTTAGCACATTTGTTCATTCAGGCCCACCATGGCAAACACGACCTATCGTGACCTGAAGTTTTGATTTGCCTTTGATGACCCAATTCTTTGCTGCTGCATCTCTTTTGTCATCATTTATACCTGTGCACAAAAGGGAATGCCAGCAGAGCAGGATGTTCCCAACTTTGCAAAAGGCTGCACAACTGCAAGATAATGCAGATTAGGCCAGACATGTATAGACTGTAACCAACTGTGGGCCAACCTATGAACCTTTTGGATTAAGAGTACCATAGAGATACAGTGGTATCTGAAAAATGCACTCTATTTTGGCTAAAGCAAGGTTAGGAGCAGCTTACCTGACCTTTGACATGGTATACATATCTTTGATAGCATCTGATGAAATAGTTGTTGCCTATGAAAACTCATGTCTCTGAACCAGTTAGTCTCCAAGGTACCACTTTGCCCTACCTTCTGCATGACATTATATATATACACACATATACATATACATATACATATATATACACACACACATATACATATACATATATACACACACACACACATATGCATATATACATATACAAATATATACATACACACAGACACACACACACACACACACACACACACATATGGAAAACATGCAGCATCTTCTTACACAAGCTGTGCAAGCAAGGTCTTCCTTGCCTATGGGGCAGATGCACTGGCTGCTCTATCACCTTTCAAAAACGTACTTAAATATACATGCTTTGAGTTAAAACAATGATCACTAGCCACAAAAACATGCCTTAGGAAAAAACTCTGGGACCTCATACAGTAATTAGTCACATTACTATTTATCAGATTTCTCAGAGCACATGCTGTACACATAAAGAATGCTAAACAGCCTCAGTAAATACTCAGGTGCCAGCTGGATAGACCCTAGAATGGTTCCATAAAGAAAAATTAGCCTTTCCCCACTGCCCCACAAAAAAGAGTCTGCTACTGATTTGTTGTTTTACCTACAGAGAAAGGGTTTGTACTGGTAAGCAACATATCCCAAGCTGTGGATGGGCAGCCTCCACCCAATATTTACCTTCCTGCCCTTGAGGAAACTCACCTGCCAAGAGGTTGCATTACTTACAAGGTTTTCCCCGGGAACTAAGAAGTTGTACTGTACAATGTGTATTTTCCTCAAGACAGATCCACATGCGACTTCCATGTGACAGGTTTAGTGTCAAATATTACATTATTAGAGTCATTCTCTTTCTGTTACATTACTCCTTTTTGCCACAGGAACAGCTAGAAGCAGATAATGAAATGTATTAAGAAAGAGTCTGTTTTGCCCTGCATCTAATAATTCACAGAGTGAATTATGCAAACACGTTAAAAGAATAGGTCCCAAACCATTGAACAGGATGCAGGGATGGCTTTGATTATGTAATCACTTCTTACTAGCAGTCAATGTGTCATATTAGCATCCCCAGGACCCTGGCATGGAGAGGTACATAGTTATATGGATTGGATAGATTCAAGGCATCTTGGGATTCTGCTTGCTTTCTCAGTGACTATGTATAGAAGCTTCCAGCTTTGGGAAGAGAGAGCTCCTCCTCAACCCATCCTTTGACTTATTTTCATCTCTGGAGAGAGCCATGAAAAACAAATCTATAGGTAACCAGGAGCTTCACAGTGGTCTCTTAGACCTTCATAGAATCAGCAGAGAGAGTATTCAAGTCTTTGGGCTCCATAGTCAAAATATTAGCAGGTATGCCCTCTGACATGTACTTGAGTGCCCTCATTTTGTCAAATAACTTCAGTGCACACTGCCCCCTTTCCACCTCCCAAGCCATTTCACTACTGAAAGATTATTTTCAGAACGGACCGCTCTTTTTAAATTCCATGGGTGCTGCATACATTTGTTGGATCAGCATTATTGCAGAATTCCAGCCTGTGCCTGCCTGCGGTCCCTCCCAACCAAATGATAGGGCAGAGCGGCACCTTAAAGACTAACTGGTTCAGAGGGACACAAGCTTTTGTAGGCAACAACTTACTTTATCATATCTTAGGAATGACACTGCCCTGACCTACCTTCTGCCTGACTTCAGACTAATAGAGCTACCCACCTCTGTCCTGTCCAAATGGAAATGGAGAAGTTGTTCAGATTTCAAATCCTCTCTCAGCAAGGACTAATCTACTTCTTTCGGACTCATATTTCACTAGTGTTCCTAATAACCCAGAGAAGCTAAAGGATTTTAGAACACATCATGTGGAATGCTGAATGCTTCCTATGTCGGCAATCCCTCACAGTTGAGGAAAATTGCCTTCCACAATTACTTTATCTGTGGGTCCAAAGATGGCTGATGAGGCCAAGACTCTGCTGCAACTCAGGCACATGTTTCCATGTGGGGTGGCTGGTTCTGGATTCTTGATTCATGCTGTTTCTGCCACTCCCACTTTTCTATTGCTTGTTCATCAAAGTTTCAAAGTATTGGGATCTTTGCAGCAGATTCATCCCCCTTTTGGGGATGGTTCTTTGCGATAGTCTCCCATGAGTTTATGTTGATATTACATTTTTTCAAGTTAACCTTGAAGATGTCCTTGAAGTGTTTTATCTGTCTTCCTCTTGAACATATACCTTAACTGAGCTGAAAGAATAAAACTTGTTTTGGGAGTCTGGAATTGGATTTGTGGGTGCTGTGACCGGTCCAGTGAAGTTAATGTTGAATAATCATCACCTTGATGCTCATGGTGTTTGCTTTCAAGAAGATGTTAATGGTGGTGCATCTGTCTTCCCACTGCTTATCGGTTCAGTCTATGCAGCTTAGACTAACCTGCAAAGATTGAATTGATTCAGCCTCGGCTTTTTAACTGTCTGTACTTAACCTGCATCTCAGCTCTGTACAGTAAGGTGGAGATCATGACTCCCTGATAAACCATGAGCTTGGTTTTGGATCTGATGTTGCAATCTTCATACACCTGGTTGCTCAGGCACTTGCACTTTTAAGGCAAGGTTGGATTTGTTTGTCAATGTCAGCCTTGTGCAAGAGATGGCTTCTGAGGTACGGGAAATACTCAGTGTTCTCCAGAGTTTCACCATAAATCTGTATTACTGGAGCTGGGAGATGCTCAATTAGAGCTTGTTCATCTTCTGAAGCTTCATCTTCTGAAAGTTAAGTGTCAGTCACATTTTCTTGTATGCCTCAGTAAAGACATTGATGATTGCCTGAAGGTCGGCTTCCAAGCGAGCATGCACTTGGAATCATCAGTGTACTGGAGCTCAATGATTGAGGGTGGGAACCATGGGGTGGTCTTGTTTTTGACTTGGAGTCAGCTAAGATTAAACAGCTTACCATCCATTTGTTAGTTTAGCTCCTCCTACACAATGCCTTCAAGTCTCATGGCAGGTCCCTAACATCTTCCAGGTTTAGGCACTGTGGAGTATACCAGTAGGATCAAAGAGAGTAGAAATGTATTAATAATGTTTGATAAAACACATTCAAGACAATAAACTCTCTATCAGTTTCTTACATCAACACTGTTCAGCGGCCCTGCTGTAATATCCATACAGGACATTAAGCTGCAACCTGTACTCTTGACAGAGGAGTACTTACACATGAAATCCCCTTTTCTACTTCACCAGGGCTATTCGTATGACCAAGAGCTACTGATAAGGAGAATTACTGTGGTTTTTCATGCTTCTGATCTCAGCTGATACTAGATAACTAAAACAGAACAACTGCAAAGCTACAAAGTTTGTTTCTTTAAAATCCCCAGTTGTAACAACTTACAAAGGTTACTTTTTCTCCAGTTTGAAAAGTTAGTTGTTTCATGCCTGTAGAGTCTGGCTCTTGACATAAGAAGTGAACAGGACTTTGTGAAAAAAGCATGCCACAGCACAATCTGATTTAAAAAAAAAAAAGCAGCCATGTAACTTAAGCAAATTCTGTCCACTCTGTATATTAATTTAAAATATATGCAATCAGGTACAGTTCATTTGTGATTCATATAGTCATAATCACCAGATAACAAAATGCAGTTATCCATGGACTATCTGTAAGTGGATGTATGATAAAAGTCCAATTGCATTTATGCTAATCAAAGAATCAGGTGCTCATTTTGTGTATAGTGGCATCCTTCCCTATAAAGCATACTTTGGAAAAATACTTTATGTAATGCACTGTACCAGATGCACTTTTCAAAATGTTGTACACTGTATAATGTCCTGTATCTCATTCAGAACTCTATGCAATTGCTGTTCGCACATCTTAGGCAAGACTTTCAATAGCAACTGAAAGCATTGCATAACTCTGGTAACTGAGAGATGGGAAGAAAGAAATATGCCATAGTTGTAACTGAGGCTAGATGCTATCTGTCTAAACTTTACTTGGGTCAAGAACTTGCTTTGCATGCAGTTGACTATAGTACACAATGTGCCCAATTTTTATTGCACAAAAAGAAAACAGTCAATGGTCAGAAAAGAAAATAGGTCCAATCCTGAAGGCAGTCAGCACACAGAAACCAGCACACTGGTCTCAGTGAACTTTGGTCACCTGTCACAGAGCCCTGGGAGGAGTATTCACAGTGTCATGCATCACATTTCCTGGCAGCCACAGCTTACAAGAATTATAAACCTTGTACCCATGACTAGTAATGTATCAGCATATGAAGCTGGTGACCACTCCTATGGCAGACTCCACACTGAGGCCTGGTCCACATTCCCACCTACCCTGTGGCAGTCAACCTTTCTGACCACAAGGCATCTGCCACCAGCCAACTAGTGACAGAAGGCACATACAGACACACCCAGGCCTTCTGCCCATGCCCCTGCTGGCACAGCTGATGAAGTTCAGCTGTACAGATCCTGCAGTAGCCTGGCAGAGACATTAGAAGCATGTGTGTGTCCTGGCAGCAACTTCCCAATGCAGCTGCTGTCTGGCAGCAGAAGCCTCTCAGTGTAAACAGGGCCCTAGTAACTCATAGTTCCATAGGTGGTAGTGTCGGAAGGGACCTAAGCAGATCATCAAGTCTGACCCCCTGCCATGGCAGGAAAGAGTACTGGAGTCAAACGACCCTGGCAAGGTGTACATCTAGCCTCTTCTTAAAGACCCCCAGGGTAGGAGCCAGCACCAGTTCACTTGGAAGTTGGTTCCAGATCCTAGCCGCCCTGACAGTGAAATAGCACCTTCTGATGTCTAGTCTGAATCTACCCTCTGCCAGCTTGTGATCATTATTCCTGGTCACTCCTGGCAGTGCTCGGGGGAACTGAGACTCCCCCAATGCCTGCTGGTCCCCTCTGACTAGTTTGTAAAAGGTCACTAGATCCCCTCTCAGCCTTCTCTTGTGGAGGCTGAACAGGTTCAGGTCCTGTAGCCTTTCTTCATAGTGCCTGCCCTGCTGCCCCCTGATCATATGAGTGGCCCTCCTCTGGACCCTCTCCATGTTGTCCACATCCCTCTTGAAGTGCAGCGCCCAGAACTGGACGCAATACTCCAGCTGCGGCCTGACCAGTGTCACATAGAGGGGGAGGATCACCGCCTTGGACCTGCTCAAGATGCATCTGTGGATGCATGACAAGGTATGGTTGACAGCTTCCTGACCGTGTCCCCACACTGTCAGCCCATGTTCATTTTGGCATCAATGATGACTCCAAGATCTTTTTCTGCCTCTGCATTGACGAGAAGGGAGTTCCCCAGCCTGTAGGTATGATGCTGGTTCTTCCTCCCCAGGTGTATCACCTTGCACTTGTCAGTGTTGAATCCCATCCTATTCTCATCCCCCCACCCCTGTAACCTGTCTAGGTCCAATTGTAGCCTATTCCTCCCTTCTAGCATGCCCACATCCCCCCACATCTTAGTGTCATCTGTGGATTTGAACAAGGTGCTTTTTACCTCCTCATCCAAGTCACTGATGAAAATGTTGAACACTGTGGGCCCAAGGACCGAGCCCTGCAGAACCCCACTGCCCACATCCCTCCAGGTCGAAAATGACCCGTCCACCACCACTCTCTGGGTGCGGCCCTCCAGCCAGTTGGCGACCCATTTAACTGTGTAAGTATCGACACAACAGTCCCCTAGTTTTTTAATGAGAATGGGGTGAGAGACAGTGTCAGAGGCCTTCCTAAAGTCCAGAAAGACTATGTCTACTGATACCCCTGCATCTAATGATTTGGTGACCTGGTCATAGAAGGCCACCGGGTTGGTCTGACAGAACCTGCCCCTAATGAACCCCTGTTAGTTGCCCCTAAGCATAACCTCCCCTGCTGGCCCCTTCCCAGCTCACCTGCTCCACTATGGCATTGGGACCTGCAAAGAACAGAAAACACTACCTAGTCCCCTGGAAAGAGACAGCTTGCCAGGGGGAGATAACCTACGACCTGATCTGATCCACTAGCAGGGGCAGAATGTAAAACAATTAATGGACTAATGCCCACTTCGGCATCCTGGGGATCCACAGATCTGAAGAAAACCCCTGACGGTATTAGTATAGAAGTGGAACTAGTAGTGTCATGAACAGGGATCCTGGTTTTCTCTGATAAAAAAATCCCTGATTTTCAGGTTTAGAAAAGTAACTCAAGATCCACATTTTTCCATGATTAAAATGAAAAACCAGTAACACACACACTCATAAGTAACCCAAAATGCACATTTTTCTGTGATTCAAATGAAATACCACTAATATCTATATAAGATAGATAGATAGATAGATAGATAGAGGCATTTCATTTGAATCACAGAAAAAAATATAGATATAGATATTAGTGGTGTTTCATTTCAATCACAGAAAAATCTGCATTTTGGGTTACTTTTTTCATCTGAAAATTGGGGGGTGGGGGTTATCAGAGAAAACCAGGATCCCTGGTCATGAATGTGTGTCCTTTATACAGCTTAGTAAATACCTTAAACAGAATTCTACAAGGATGCACTTGCATAAGGAAATGAATTCTCTCGGGCTGCATCTATGACCCTTTTGCATTCACTTTCCCTGAATATTCCAGCAATACTAGTTTACTGAGAGGCAATTTACACAATTTGTCCAGAAAATGTATACAAGATTAAACAAAAGCAAATTCTGAATGTATAAACATAAGCCTGATATTAAGCTCGTCCAAAAAGAGAATAAAGACCAACCTACTTGAGCCATGTGTCTAATCAGAACTAACATACAAAGCTTTGAATTCAAATTTTCGATAACTGATTCAGCACAAGTGTATGTTGTTCTTTACAGAATATAGGACATGGACAAATGATACATGTACTGATGTAAATTACCCCAGTATCAGGGCCAGACAAGAGGCAGATACTACTGCGCTTCACTAATAAGTGGTAGAGAAGCAGGTAATAGTCCATTTGCCTTTAGCAGCCAGCCAGTCCAGGATGGAAGTGGACAGATGACACCTAAATCAGTGTAACTTAGACTAATGGAGTATCACCTCTAACACCAGTGGAATGATAGTTATACTAGTGCAAATATGGTATGTGTCTTGGGAAGATGGGTCTTGAACTTGCAAAGGTCTTAAGCCTACATACAACTGTATATATGCTTAAAATTATACGCTACAAGCAGTCCCATTGGTTAGGGATAATGAATCTTTGTACAAGTACTGGGCTTTATCCATGCACAAATAAAGTAGGATCATTGGGTCCCAATTCTGTACATACCTTACCCATGTGGAAAAACACTCACTAAAATGATTTTTCATGTGTCAAATAAAGCATATGGCATTTGCAGATTCATGGCCTAACAATTATACATTTTTACCTACGTAAAGCGGTAACAATTTTGTTCCTTCACTACACCACTTTAAACCATTTCAAGTTTGATCAAATGCTACAAACACATATGCCTAAACATTATATACAAGAATGTGAAAAATCTTGACTGCTCACCTCACAGAATTGTCTAGTTAAATATAACAGTGATACAAGTACCTTTATGAGTAAAATGTTACATGTATAGCAAATAGACCTGGGCAAATTTTGTTCAGTGAATAGCTTCCTGTGGGGTGGAGGGGAATGTGGTTTCAGATGAACTGAAATTATTCAAAATTTGGGTCAGGAGTCCTGAATAGTTTTGACTGGAAAAAAATTGTGGGGCCAGGCCAGGGCAGTGGGAGGGGTTAGGGTACTTGCTTTCCAGATCCTGTTCCAACAAATATTTAAGTATTTCTTGAAAAGTGAAACACCTTCAACTGAACAGATTGCGTGGGTCTCATCTCAGGATATGTTCCAGCACGGTGGTTAGAATATGCACCTTGGAGAGAGAATATGAGAGTTCAGATCACCTGAAGAGGAGGAGGCTGATCTTTGGTCTCCTCTCATCCTTGGGTGACTGCCCTAACCACTGGACTTTTGGGTAAAGAGGGACAACTCTTCCACCTCATTAGTATTGTGAATGGAGCTTTTATGGCAGAAAGTACCCCACACAGAAACCTTTTTTTTCCTTTTATCTGAAATATTTTCCAGGTTTTCATTCTGGCACAAAAAACCAAGAAAGAAAGAAAATCATTCCAGTTTGGCTCAAACTGCATTTTTTTCAAACTGCAGCTAGACCAACAAAAAAAAAAAAATCAATTATTCACACACACACTCCTGACAAATACTCTCTGGGAGTTTGAAAATTAGCAATAAAAACCTCCCTTAACTGTTTACTGTATAGTCAGTTATCTCCAATTATTTACTCATAAAGTATATGACTCGCTTGGTTTTTTCTATATTCCTACACAAATGCTGCAATTCAGGTAGCTGAAGTCCTCACTGCTGCTAATCCTCAAAAGTAGGGAAATAAACAATTATGTCTCTACAAACCAAAATCATGAACAGCCATTTATCTCACATATTTACTTGTAAAATACGTGACTCAGTAATTATTAATTATTTCTATTGCAATTAAACTATGACGCCCAGGTCTCCTTTTTTTTCTAATTAGACTTGGCCCTTCCAGGCCTCTTTCGTACTAGTACCCCTCTTCCTACCCACCCTTTTTAGCAGGTGCCCATTGAGCCAACTGATTGAGCCTGATTTGCAAGCTGTGAGTTTCTTCCTCTTTCTGCCCTCTGTCATCACTGTACAAGAACCACCCTAATTCAAACAGCAGGGCAGGATGCTGCCTGAGGCTCAATCCTATTAAAGGCTCTAATGACCTTCTGAGACATCAAGGTTTCAATTTACTTCAGTAATCATGCAAGAGTGAACCAATATATGAAAAGATAGGCCTAGCTATGGACGTGATCCACTATAGTCACTGTGAATTTCTCCATTAGCTTCAATGGAAGTTGCAGGCCCTGAGACACTAATCCAAGAGGATGCTCAATGTAGATTTGGAAGTATCTCTGGCATCCCCGCACTCTATGTTCCACCCTACAGCAAGTGCCTATCTAAAAGATAGTGAGTAAGGGCAATTCGTGTAAAGTGAATTTTCTGCACTACACTGCTTGCTGGCTCTCTGCAATGAATTTGTCCCGACCAAGGGTTTGCTATGATAAAGGAAGCATTTGGCTATAGAGCTAATACCCCTAAATGTACAAGCCAGGGGAAAAATTGTGCCTAATCCTTCTCTCAGGTACACAGGCATAGACTACAAAATAACTGGTTAAATTTGCTTTCACTTGCACACTGGCGCAGGGGCCAAATTGACAGGATAAAAAAGTGGCAATCCTCAGCTACACACCTTAAAAAAGCAAAGCTGTTCCCTCCACTTGTGAGCTGTAAGAGACCAAGAGCATGTCAGAGGTGGCAAGCACAGCTCTGTGGGTTTGAAATAGGGACACAGAATTAATTCCTGGAACATGTATGGGCACTTAAATTTAGCAGAAGAATGATTTGAAAACCGAGCTATTCCTGTAGCAAACAGGGACTAAATAGAAACAGTAGTCAAGTATGTCAGTGCAGTCCCATTTAAAAAATACTGTAGTACTCTGCCTTCAACCATTTTAATACCATGGTTCCGAGCGAGATTCGGTTGTACTAAAGTAGCAATACGAATGCTACTACTTCTAGCAGAAGAAGCAGGACTGATTGTTGATGCATAAATGGACACTTTCCTTTAAATAGTAACATGCTTGTTTAGAATGGAGAGGGGCTGAAAAAGGTTAGAAACCAAGGTGTTAAATAAAGAAGACTTCACAATGTGCCTGCCTTGTTATGAGGCCAAATCCTAAGGCTTCTGCCAGCCCCCTATTCCCTTGCAGGTAGCTTTGTGTTGACTCAACAGAGCCTCAGGTTGACCCTTCATGCAAGGGTATGTGAAATGTTAACTCAGCTGCTATGCTATTTCAACCTGTGAGGTCTCAGATAGGGGAGAAGCTCATGCATGCTTCTGCTCCACGGGGCCTCTACTGATCCTAACTCTTGTCTTATCCACACAAATGTTGGTTACCATACCAACTCCCAGTACAAAAATGCTAGTAGTGCCAAGTAGATTATGAGTTCCAACCCCACCCCCAAATGCTCTGAGCGAGAAGTCTTTGGCATGCTGGGGCCCCATCATTGCTGGTGGAAAACTGCTTTTGGAGCTGTTGTCTGCATGCAGAGCTGGCAAGTGTAGGACAGGACACTTTGTCCTTTGCTGCATACACCCCTGTATCACACAAAAATGTCAGTGCTGGCAGTGTCTTTCAATGATATCAATCATTGGAAGCTGTGCTATACTCACTGGCTGGCATCAAAAAGCAGCTAGCAGGTACAGTCATCATGCAGAGTTTCATGGCCTCTCAGCAAACTCTGCAAGAGTACAATCTGCCCTTGAGCCGAGGTCTCAGGAGCTCATCCAAAAACATGTGCATCAGTAGCCCATTGAGCAATACACTACCGCAGTGATTCCACCCAGAGCGCGCGCTTTGTCAGCTGCTGAGTTATGGACATGTCTGCCTTAAACCAAGCACCTGTAAAGTCAGACAACACTTGTGGTCTCTAAAAACTACATGGTGCCAGTTGCTTTCTGAAATGTAAATGCACCTGGAGCTGCAGGGGGTATGTAGGACCAGTAGCAAGGTAAACAGAAAAGCAAGATGAATCAGTCTGATAGCAGAAACAGCTACCTACATGAAGGTAAATCTGGGAAAAAGAGGAATGAAACCCCATTTTAACAGGAGCTGAATAACCCTGGAAACTATTTCATTCCATATAAAATTCCCTTATGAACAGTAATGACTGCAAATCTGTTTGTGTCTTATGGCTTAAGCATGCAGAAGGGCAGATTTTGGCAGTCAAGGTCTCAGGCTTTCATTTGAAGAGAAAGTTCCTAAGCAAATGCAGCATAGGCTGAAATAACATCATCAAGGAGGAGAAACTGGCCGGTGTCCAATGGAGTTTGCTTCAGCTTACACTTGTTCCAAGAAGTCAGGCTGATGATTGATTGTGGGAATGCTAGGAATGTTTGATCCAGCCCAGATCCAAAATTGTACTGTCACTGATTCTGTGGTTAAGGGGAGGGGGAAAAGACACCTACCATTTCTGCTTCATGATAATATATTGTCCTGCCTAACTGTGAGGATAGGAGTTAGCTAAATAATGACAGAGCTTATTTATGTGTCCCTCAATTCATGTGACCAGAGTTCAGTCCTTGTGTTCCTGGAATTAAAAAAAAAAAAACTGCTCAGCTGGATGTTGTTTCATTCTCATTACCACATATAACACTGACATGTACATATGAGAACATCTCTTTTCCCTCAGCTGCAGAATCCAGTGTTGCTATTGCTGCCTTATGACAGAGTAGGGCTTTCTCCAGATTAAATGTTAGGCATTTAGGGAAGCCAGTTTATTGGGAGGGAGGAGGAGGGCAGGTTTTCACTCTCTGGCCACCTATGAACTCAGTAAACTCAGCATGGGTCTGGAAATTTGTTTCTGCCTTTTCCACAGAATGCCCCAGTACAGAAAAAAGAAAAAGGAGTGAGTTTTCTCTGCAGTATGGCTTGTTACTTCCTGTACTTCTCTGCATCCAGCCCAAATGTGGTACTGATAAACCATACAAGGTAGAGAAGCCATGATTGGGACTAATTCTCATTGCAAAGCTGCTTAGGGGACACAATTCTTTGGCTTTACCAGTATGTGAATAGGCCTTGTGCTGGCCATCTGCAGAGGTGAATCTTTCCTTTAACAAAAGGTAACTTCCTTTTTTCTGAAGTCATGCACTGAAGCCTCAGCAGTATTAGGCTGCCTAGGCTCTTGATTTAGGATGGAGGTGCCTAGTGGTCATGCACACCATTCTGCAAGTGCTCTATTGTCTCACCTGTCCAGCAGAAAGGACAATTTGCTAACACAGGAGGGTGGAGGAGGAACTGCAAGGTACCATGGAGGACTGTAGAAGGAAACAAAGTCTGCACAGGTATGGAGTCAGTCCAATAGCACATAATGGCAAAAGCTGATAACAAAGGAATAGACCCAAAGTAGCCAATAGGAAAAGAACCACAGGCTTGCCTATGCGATGGCGATGGAGAGTTCAGGCATCAGGAGGCTCAATCACCCACTGCCCATAGTCCCCTCATATATGCCCATAGGCATACGCCATACCTTGAAGTAGGTAACTGAGGGCATTGCAGGTTTGTCCCCATTGACTGCACCAATCTCAGGAGGAAAATATATAAAAGAAATCATTGGCTTTTCTCTTAATTGCTCTGCCCCACAAATACTCCTCTTTAGAGCTGCCAGGATTATATTTCATTGTGAATAATGCGTATCATGAATTTAGCCCTTAATTCTGTCCATGAATTAATCTATTTGTCTATGAATATCTTTGTAATTCATAATAGTTTGCTAAAAAGCTTATGAAGACAGACCTCGACCTGTCATTGATTTATGGACCACTCATTTTAACTAGCCATTATTCACTGTGTACAACTGGCCACCTAAGTCCCACATGTTTTTTTCTCAATTGTACCTTTTTAAAGAGTAGGAGGTAAACAAACCAAATGAATGCCAAAAAAGCAGAGTATAAGGAATAACAAACCCCAGGTGAGTGCTGTTGGGAAAATATTGTTCCCATTAACATTTATAAATTAAAAACCTTTCTATGAATTATTAGCAAGCATCCAAATATTCCAATAAATATTAGGACAGGGAGCTGAACTCATCACTTTTATTCATAAAAATATTCATGAGTCTCTCTTTACTCAGCCAGCTCTATCTGTATAGCATAGATCTCACTGCCAGAAACCAAAAGCTCAGAGTTCATTTGTTTTCCCCTGGTAGTTAACCCATAAATAAAAGTAGATTAGCATAACTGGTTCGAGGTCACCATGATCTACAACCCAGAAAAGCCTGTTCTCAGAGGCCAGTCCAGAGGACAACTATGTTTTTCATTAAAAGGGGAGTACACTGAAAACATTTTATTGGGCTGTCCCTGGAAAGCTCCTCTGTTACACCCTACATTGGCATCATTGTACTATTTGAGACTGCAAGCATCAATGGGAATCTCTAAACATAAAAAGACCTACTTAGCTGTGTTAATCTGAAAGCAGGGTAAAGTGGCACTTTAGAAACTGCTGCCTACTAAAGCTTATGCTGCAATGAACCAGTTAGTCTCAAAGTACTGTATGTAAAAGAAAGACATGGCTTCATGCTACCCTAGAAAGATAAAGAAAGGTAGAGAGTGGGAACTGCCAAAGCCCTGTGTCCATGGGCAGAGCTAGGATTTTGAAAAGCGGGGTGCAGGTGGTATGGTGCAACATCACATATAACACAACCCACATTTTTCTCCAGGCAAAAAGAAACTAGAAGCTTTACTTAAATGCTAGGTGCCTAGGGCTATATTATTCCGTTTAAAACCAAGCAAAAATGAATACGACTTCATTGGAATATGCACTAATTGCTAGATGATATAATAAGTTTAAAAAACACAACACTAAGCAAAACATAGTCAAAAGATACTGTTTTATTATTTGTCCTGCCATAATCGTGAAATGTATATGTCTTATTCAGATTTGTAAAACAAAATCTGGCCTTTTTAAGCACCTTGACAGTGCAACTAACACCTCATTGTCAGTCTCTTCCACATGTGAGTTACTGTTCACTTGAGTTAATGTTACCATGCCCAAATTCAGGTTTTTAGCTAGGGCTAAAAACAGTCTGCAGGGCTGTGAAACTGAAAAAAGATATTACCAGGCATGGCTAACAGACACCAACACTGCAGAAAGAAGGATAACTTGATAAATGGAACATCAAGACTATTAAAAAGTAGAGAAGTCAGCACTGCCTGAATAGAAATGCTGATGCCCATCCCAGGCAATTGTTTTTAAAGTTTAGATGGAGAAGGAATCAGAGGTGCAGCGCTGCATCCCCCTTGGATCTGCCCCTACCTATGTCTGAATCGGTAGGAGCACTGCTGAATAAAATGGATCCTGGATTATTAGCAAGAGCTAGGGAAATAATGATGAGTTGAGGAGGAGAGGTGTGTAGCAAACTACATGTTGATTTCAAGTAAGGCCAAGTATTCAATAATCGCAGGCACATATGCTCAGGACATAAGTGTTCCACTCTGCTGTAATGGTTTTCACACACCCCAGTCACAGCACAGTGCAGGTACAGACTGCTCAGTGCAAATGAAGTGCGGCAAATGAAGGGTGCTCATGAAATATACTGTCAGCTGCTAAGTGGATGGGGGAAGTGCCACATGCTGTATAAATCAGCAGGAAAATCACACATTTCATAGGAAGAAAACTATTTCAAATTAGCTTTATTATGCAGCCAGGTATTTCTGTCACCAAGCACAATGTAGCATGCTTTAGAGTTTAGAGACTGGATTCTAGCTTCTGACAAGACTGATTTGCATTGCCTTAGTGGTGCAAGGCAGCCTTAAATCCATTCTCACAAGCCAGCTGGAAACTTAGAACCTTCTAAATTATTTCAGGGGTTGAATTAGTTCATAGCAGCCCTAGGGACTGGGAAGCACAGAGATGGTTTAAGAACATTTTAACACCTATTGTGCTCAGTGGACCTCTGGCATACTTGAAGAACTGAGCCTAAAGAGCTATTCCCTGGTTCTGGGAGTAGTAAGTTACAAAAATGTTAACATATGATGGCCAAATCCTTGGCCAGAGGAGATCAGCATAGCTCCATCACCTTCTGTGACTTCATTAGGCTACACTGATGTCCCATTACCAAGGATCTGCCCAATAATATTTAAAGGCAAAAGAGAATGGGATTTTTGCACAAGTGAAGCAACTTTTCTATACTAAGAACAGCATTTAAAAGAGCCTTTTTGCAAATATATGATCTGATCTTTCACGTGACTACTTTATTGACCCACTTCTGCCAGACTCTGATAACCCTCAGTTTCCAGTGTTAGGGGTTTTAATATTTCCATTATTGGCTTCTGGAGAACAATACACAGTCATCATTTTTTTAACTTACGTTGTCTGAGGTTTAGGGCCTCACATAGAATTACAGTCTTCCTCACAACACTTTCCTTTGCAGAATGTGAATTGATGGACCACCATTTTCAGAACATGCTTACTATTCTGTTTTCTGACTTTGTGCAGGGTTGTCTGGTGACAAAAATTTTCATCCATTTTCCACAAATAATTTATCTCTATTGGCAATATTGTCACTCTTCCCCAAGTGCCCCACTTCTCATTTATTGTACAGACCCAATGGTCCAGAAACTTAGTGGTGGCCATTTTGGTTTTGCAGGAGCCATGAGTGGCATTCTCTATGATGGGGCAACCTGCAGGATGTGTGCCATCAATGGCATGGGTAGCTTCTGTGTGGGGTATGTAGCAGACTGGGAAGGAGACAGGCAGCACAGCAGCAGATAGAGAAGGAGGCAAAAAGCAGAGCATCAAATAAGGTAGGGGAAGGGAATCAGAGGGCACCTATACACGAGTGCTGTGTATTGTGTAACAGGGTTCCCGCACTTAAAAACAGTGGTGGGGGCACTTGAACTATAGCTTATCAAATGAGCTTTAGTTCAAGCACCCTGTCCCCATTTTTAAGCACAGGGAAGCTGATACAGGAGACTCTTGGAGCCGCTCAAGTTAAAGTGCCACCCTCCCACCCCTGGAGCACATGTAAAAGTGCCCAGAGTGACACGTAGGAAGTTGCAGGGCTTAATTTGTGGCACACCTGCCAAAAAGGTTGGTCCCCGCTGTTCTATAGGACAAAGTGAAACCAAAGACAGAACAAATCTCCTATTAAAGAACAGTTCTCTGAAAACAAGCTAGTTTAAAATCTCTGGTCCTGATGGGCTATTTTCTCAAAGACTTCTAAATACAGAACAGGAAGAACTTTCTTCTGCTTATTTCTCCCACTTCCACCTGGACAATTGAACAAACACTCCATTTTAAGTATCTGCAGACGCTGTATTCTCCGCATTAGGTCAAACCTTTAACAATATTCTTGACATTCAGTGACCTTGACCACTAAGGTCTCTAAGAGATTTTTCTGAAAGAACTTGATTTTCCCAACATGGGTGCTTCCATATGCTGCAGGCTGAGAAGTGAGAAACGAACAATACGACTGGCAAGCAACATGCATTCATACCCAGCTTGCCAGTTTTGTGAAAAGGGTCACTCTGGCTTTGGCTTCACTTCAGTCTAGACGGAGTATTGCCAAGATTCTTGTCCTCAAATCTGCTTGTTTCACAGAGAAGGTTGTCACGACCCATGGACTTGTCTAGAAAGTTCACACAGCCAAAATCAACCCAAAGCTCTCATTGCAGCTATGTCCTTGACTGCCTCCTGCCTACTCACTTCTGGGCAAGTTCCACATGCAAGTATCATTCACCCAAATTCCTTCTGAAGCATGGGAGAAATACATCATTGTAGTCTTTTATGGGAAAAATATATGGAAATCTCCTTAAGTAAACATAGTGCTGGACTTAATATTATCTAAATTTTCTTCACATTTGCCAACACACCCTACTTGCCAAAGCTCTTGGACAACTTAATCCTTTTTGTGCGGAAAAATATATTTTTTTCTCTCTTGATCAGCTAATATTTACACTTGGAGCAGGTCTTTGGGATACAAAGGAGTAAATGAATGAGCTACCCAGTGGTAGGATAATATAATGTTACTGAATTATTGCATTATGTTTTGCATATTGTTTCCAGATTCCAAGCTGCAGTCCCAAATACTAGCATTAAATGAATTTAGCCACCTAATGAGTATGAAAGCTACTGAATTACATTTTGTGGTTTACGCACAGTTTCTCTCTCTCATTTTGGTGCTTAGTTTACCAATTTGGATCCAGTCCTTAGAAGCCCAAGTTGCATTAAAACTTAGTCTCTTAAGTTACCTTTAAAAATGGGTCTCAGGCAAAGTCCACATTGGATGTCTTTTGCCTGTATAGTAATATCAGTAAGAGGTGTATTTCTCTGTAAACAGCTCTATACCACCAAGAGTCCTAGTCATATTGGCATACAGAGGAGTAGAGTATAAAAAATGTGCCCTGAGCAGCCATCTCTCTCCATTTCCCCCACCTTCTCTCCAGGCAGTGTCGGGGACTGCCAGATGTTCTGGAAACTGTAGTTCTTTAGACAGGCAGTGGAGTTTGCTGCTGCTGGGGGGAAACTTTTACCGCATTTTTTGCCACTGAAGCCCATGTCCAGAATGCAAAAAAAAAAATGCTGAATTCAGCAACAAAATACAGGGCACAGTTTTTCCTCCCTTCCCCACTCCAGGGGCAGCAGTCCCTTGCTGCTCTAAACCACTACAATTCCCAGAAGGCCTTATTATGCTCTATGACACACATAGCCGGTGCTGACTATGTGCCACAGAGGCAAGTGGGCAACAGGCAGGCAGACAGACAAGCAAGGCAAGTAGCCCTGGGGTAAGGCCTCCCTACTTTTTTTGTCACCCCTCCTTTTAGGTGACACCCAGGGCACATGACCTGGTAGCCCATCCCATTTTATTGCTACTGCTGGCATAGTGTTACTTTTTTACAGTATGGCTTATTTTGTTTAACAAAGTGACAACCGCTTTATCACCAAAAACACTTCCTTGCCAGCATAAGCAGTATCTTCACAAAGGCCTATGAGTACAGCTGTGCCAGTATAAACACAAACAAACCTCTTCTAGCATAGACCTAGCTAGTATGGACCTCATATTTTCTAAAGGAAAATGACTCCAGAGTGCAAAATGCAAATGCAAAGTTTAGTCCTGCTCAGTTGAACAGATTGCTTCTTTGCTTCCAAAGCTAAATTAAGAATAGGATTGCTGTATTTTGTGTATGGTTGTAATTCAAGTCACACTCTTCAGCATTCCCAGGAAAGGAGAGGAGGAACGTGTGAGTTGACACACATTACGGTGGGACAGTCCATTTGACATTAAGGGCCACCTTTTGATGAAGGAAGGTCTACCTCTGTGTAATCACTGCGACTGCACACACTAGTTAAGCTATTTAGGTACCCAAACATCCATTTGTACTTGGGATAACCACCTCTCTCTGATCTGCATATACAGTCTGAGTTATTACATGTGCAACTGTAGGCAGCAAGCATTTTCATGCATGGACCTTTGCATTTGCAAACTTCTATATAAATTCGGCCCTGGCACATACTCTTCTTCTTTCAGTCTCAGACCACATTGTTGAGAATAATTTCTCTGACATTAGTACTGAGAAATTGTAAAATACACAAACTACAGTAGTGTTATTTTTACTCTGACTTTCAAAACAAACTCAATCTGCTTAACTGAAGAGAACTTAGGTCTGCACTCTTTATTTCTCAAGTTATTTCCCTTCCCTAAGCCGCCAGATCAGTTGTTCCACATAGGAATGAGAATGGCATTGAGACTATGCAGATAGAAATAAATATGGCTTTCCTTCATTCCTCTCAATGTAACGTGCTTTACTTTCTTATACTAACTCCTAGTAAAAGATCTTCATGAAAGGGCAACAATATCTAGATCATAGCATGGAAATAATTTTGTTTCCCCCATTTTTGTTTTAAACTCGAGTTTTTCTCTCCAGCAATTTTCATCATCTGGGAAATAGCATTAGTGAGGAGAATATTTTTAGAGCCTTGTTCACTTGTCTGGATGTTTCTGTGCTCCCAAGGGCTGACAATGGAGGAGGGGAAAGAGAAGCAGATGGGTACAGTGACATCCTGAGACTCATTATCATGGTGGTGTCTGTGGAGGAATGTAGCTACAGACTTTCAGAAACTGCAGCAGTACAGACTTAGTTTCTCTCCCTACACTCAAACCAAGGCATTGTAATGGAAGATATTATACTCTCTTTTGCCTTCACTTTTGGTAACTCTGTCACCCTCCTGAATCACTTGGATATCATAATGACAAGTGCAGTATAGAAAAGAGAGGCAGGCAAGGTTCTTTGGGTAACCATGATATCTTTTATTAGACTAACTAAATAGTTGGAAAAAAAGTTCTTTGCAAGCCTTGGGCACAAACACCCTTCTTAAAGCGATGGAAGACTGATAGACAGACATAGGACTGACCTCCGTCCATTTGAATGAAATATGATGCTAGCAATAGAAGCAAAGTATCAAAACTAGAAAACATCCAGAAAGCTGTAAAAACTCCCATGAAAAGCATCATATTCATTCAAAGGTACAATCTGGATGTATGTGCCCCTATGTTTATCTGCCAGGAGCCAATCTATTTGCAAACCTAATGTAAAACTCATAACACTCCCACTGAAATGGCAGACCTAAGATGCCCTTCTAGGTTCTGTTTACTGTGCCCTGTTCAGTATTCTATCCATTTGCACTAAGGAGTTTGATTTTACAGCCTTCATTTCACATCTCCTCATTAACTTCTCCAATTTTATGGCCTTTTATTGTAGTGCTGTTAACCTGTTTCAGTTCCTCCCCCCGAAAAACGAATTGCAACCCTGCTCCAAACACAAAAGGAACAAGAGCATTTGGAAATCCCAGGACAGTTAATTGAAGCTTGGAAAAAGGTAGTGATAGTGATTCGTTTGGAATAAATGCTTTCCATACTATCCTCCAACCATACCTATAGCTGCTTCAGGTGAGAGGACCTTGACCACAGTGGAAGGGGAAAGAATAACAGAAAGACATCACATGTGAAATAGATGCTATGCCCATAGGCAACTTAGACCTAAAGAAGAAAAAAAGAGAAAAGAACACAAAATCATTAGTTAGAAATTCAGGCAAGAGCAAGGGAAAGACATACGAAGTACAAGTGAAGACAGTGGTAGAAAACAAAACAAGTCTCCCGAGAATGCAAATGGAATAAGTTTTGATGGAAGAGGGGAAAAGATGGTTTTAAAATAGAGCAGAATGTAATGTGTGTTACATCCGAACGCCTATGTCAAAAGGATGTTAAGGTTGTGAAGTCAAGCACTCAGAAATGAGAATGCTAGAGATAAAGTTGCTCATGCAAGCTAAATTCAGGTCCCCTGTGTTTATGTGTTCAGATAGACTCTTTACATACCATGCACACTCCTGCCCAGCCCATCCACAACTCCTCATCTCAATCTCCATCACAGTCTCTGCCTCCTTCTCTCATTTCCTGTCTCCCTTTCTAAGACTGAATTTTCTTAGTGGATGTTAAGAGTCATGAACCAAAAAGATGACAAAGCCAGCATGGAAATACAGAGCACCCGAGCAAGGGACTAACATAAGGGGGATGGGGATGAGGAGGGGAACACAACTATGTTACAGAAAATACACATGTATCTACACCCAGGGAGTGTCCAGATGAGTGCGCATGTGTGTTTCCCCAGGGACAAATAGCAGCAGCACATAGTTGTGCTGCTGCTACTTGTGCCTGGGGAACACCCACTCACATGTGCTCTGGCACATGGCAAGTTGCCTTGGGTGGGGTATAGAAGGCTGAGGCCAGTGCCTCGTCTGGCTACAGCAGCCTTACCCAGGATCCTGAGGGCTTCCCAGGGCTCCAGCAGCAGCAGTCCAGGCACGTGGAGCCCAGCCAGAAGCTGGAGTATGGTTCTGGCAGGCCAGGCTCTGGTTTCAGGCCGCACATGCTGCTACTATGTGCACCGCTTTTTTCTGCTGTGGGTTTTTTTGACACTGGAATCTCTCCTGCAAATTAGCAGCATGGCAAATGCCTAAATGTGCAGCATGTGCAGTTTGCAGCACCACAGACAGGTATGCAGCACTCCAAACCAGGGATCGAATTACACTTTGACTCTTGTGGGGGAGGGAAGCTGCAAAAAAAGTTAAACCAGTTCACTGATTAACAAGTCCACCTAAGTGAAGGAGCAATCCAATCAGAGACACCCTGCCCCAGTTTATATGGGGAGCTCTCCTCTCTTATGGGGGGGGTCTCAGCCCCTTCCCCCTCCCCCCGAGCTTCTCCTCAATTTCCACCCTGCTGCAAACTGCATGTGCACACTCATCTGGACACACCTCCAGTGTCCATTCAGGTTTCTTCTCCCAATCTCCTTTCCTATCCAGTCCCATTCTACCCTTCTCCAAGAGCTCCTTGCCTAGTCTGTTTTTTTGCTTCTTAGTCTATATCTCTGTCCATCAGGCTTCATTTCTCCATCTTCAGCTCTCTTTAACTCCATCCTCCCCAGCTCAGGTGTGGCTCATATGCTGCCTGTATTCAAAATAGGTTGTATCTCACCATTATGCTGCTGTCACGCCACCAGAAGGATCTTTGAGAGCACAAAGGAGGCATTCTCTCTGCTCTCTGTTTCGGTGCTCAGTACCCTACCAGTTCCAGTAATCATAAAAAACAGTTGCAGAGAAAATCAGGCTCAAGCCTTACAGATTCCCCAGCTGGAACAGCATTTAGCTGGCAGTCACTAACAGTATCTCATAAGCATGTGTAAGCTAAAGTGTTTAAAAGCATATTATAACTATGCCAGATTCAGGCAAATTTTCATAGTGGCCACCAAAGAACACCTTCTGGCCAAATTTCAAATTCTTGCTCCAAAGCATGGAATTAGTAGAGCTTTTCTGTTAAATAGGTCTAAGATTTTAGCATAGGTAGAACAATATATTTTCCTCTAATCTTATCCTCAGAAACTGCTAAACCTTCTTAGCTGAAACTTTCCCAAGAAATTCAGCTTTGAGGCAAATACCCAGCATGGAACATTTCAATGTGAGCAACACATTTTTAGCAAAATTATAAACAAGTGAAAACACAATGTTCTAATGGGATATTTCAAACAGCCTTAATAATAGATAGGATAATGGCACTGCTTATACTATCCAACTATGAGCTACTTCTGACTGGGCATGTCTACATGTGCATTTACACTGGCTTAAATTTACTGTGCAGCAAGTTACTACACACGGGAATAGGCCAACGTCTACACATGCAGGTGTTAAAGTGCATTAGTTCTGTGTTTAGACTGACTTGGGACTAACTTTAGTCCCAAGTCGCTCCACACACACAGTGCAGTATAGCGTCTATACATGCATTACTGTGCAGTAACTAAGTGGGTGTAAATGTGATACCTGCATGATGCAGGTGTCAAATTTACACTCAAATTGGTGTAATTCACCATATTTACTGCACAGTATGGATGTGCACGTGTAGATACGCACCCGTGGACATGCCTAATGAGAAGGGGAGGCAGCATAAGGTGCCAGGTACTGCATATGTGTAAATGCATAGATACTTTACATGGATGGAGGAAGGGGTCAAAGTCAAGGTGTATGCACATGGTTTAAATATAGTCCACATACAAACACACTGCAAATCCTCAAGAGTATATAGTCATTCCTGTGCTCCCAAAAATAGCAAGAGAGGCTGCATTGAAGAGCTTTATAGAGAAGTGCTCCTTAATAAATCTGAAAGACTGTTTCCTGTTTCTGCTAAAAGAAATGGCTGACAGAAGAGCGATCCAAAACTTCAGAAAGTTATACCCAATGCTCCTTAGAGCGGTTGTAATCAAATACAAGGTTCTTTGTTTCTGGTCTCTGTAACTCCAGAAGAATGAAGAAAAAATAATCCCTAGTATGCTCATCCAATCTAATTCCTGTTGCTCTTTTAGTGGTAAAGGCTTTTCTACATTCAAAGACCAACTGGGGTTCTCCAGAAGTCTCTCCTAGATCTAGTACTGTTCAGTATCTTCATTAGTTGGAGGATGGAACTGGGGATGGAACTAGTTGGCGGATGGAACTGAGTGCACATTTTGTACATGCACAGATGACACCAAGATGGAAGGAGTTGTAGACACTTTGGAGAATAAAGTTAGGATTCAAAGTGGCCTTGATAAACTGGAAAAAAACTGGACAAAATACATCAAACAAAATTCAAGTAGGACAAGTGGAAAGCACTCCACTTTGGATAGGATGATCAAATGCACAAATGCAAATTGGGAAATGACTGGCTAGGCTGAAGTACTGCAAAGAAAGACCTGGGAGTTTTAGTGGATTGTAAGCCAAGTATGGGCCCACAGTGAGCTACTATTGCCAAAAAAAGCCAACAGTATTGTAGTGTAGTATTATACTAAGAGGAATGTTACCTGCAAGTCAAGGAAAGTGATTCCACTCTATTTGGTACTCGTGAATCCTTCTCTGAAATATTGGGTCTAGTTTTGGGCACCTCACTTCAGAAAAGATGAAGACAGGTTGAAATAGAGTCCAGCAGAGAACAACTAAATAGATTAAAGGTCTAGGAATTATGACATACTAGGAAAGCTTGGAAGACTGGGATTATTTAGCCTGGAAAAGCGAGGGAATTCAGTACCAGTCTTTAAATTTGTGATGGGCAGTTATAAAAAGAATGGTGACAGATAGGGGGCAAAAGAAGAAGTAATAGTCTTAAATTGCAACAAGGTAAATTTAGCTGGAAACCTATTAGGATGAACTTTCTAACTATGAGGGAGGTTAAGCCCTGGGACAGAGTACCCAGGGAGGTTATAGAATCCCCATCCTTGGAAGTTTTTAAGAGCAGATTGCACAAACACTTAGATGAGATTGTTTAAACAGAGCTGATACTGCCATGAACCAAGGGGCTGGACTAGATGGCCGCTTCAACTCTCTTCCAGGCTTTTTCTATAGATTCAGAGTTTTAACTAGGACCTGAAGAACATTTGTGGATTGGGGCTGTAATATTCCAATCTGAAGTAGTTGCTACCATAAAGCAATCCATTCAACTGATTGTGTGGGTGAGTGAACATAGTTGGGGCAGCACTAGCATGTCTGCATATCTCAAAAGCACATACTAGTAATGGTATCAATGCATCCTGCAATCAATACTAAATGTTGAAAGGTCAGGCCCTATGTTTGGAAGGGAGACTGCCTTATCCCTCAGGAAAGTTCATATAGCTACAAATGGAAAGCAGGAAGCCCGTTCCCTCCCTCTTTCATTCCACCACCCATTCCAGAGGAAAACCTTATCAGCAGGTGCATATGATTTTGCTCTTTTCTTTTTAAAGTAATCTAAATATAATATTTCCATAAGGAAATCTAGTATTTCAACATCTAAACCTAGGTGGTATCTTTAAAGCATACAGCAAAGGTAAACAAGCAGACAGCCGCCTGGGAGAAGCAGCAGCTAGATAAAGCCAAACATAATTAAACCATGAGATAAAATTCTGTGAGCCTTATTTTAATGCTACTCAATAGACTGGGACAGGACTCACTTTTATAGCTCCTTCTCACTGGTCAGGGGAACATAGCTAAGCTTGGGTACCAAGTGTTCTAGTTCTGACAGTGCAACTGACTGCATTGACAGCATGCTTACTCCGAAACACAGAGGTCACAGTCTCTATGGGTCGGCAGTGTTTTACTCCTTGGCGCACGCATAGCTAGAAAAGCCATGGATGGTATCACTCTCATTGGGCACACAAGCATTCCATCCCTGCAGGCTCCTAGGGGAGATAGTCACTGTGAGCCAAATTCATCTGTAGCGTAACTCCATTGACTTCAGTAGATTTACACCCATATGAATTTAGCTCAGTGTCTACAGTGAGCTGTTAAAGCAGAGTACAATGTCTTCCCTTTTTCAGTAATAACATAGCTCACTGTGCAAGTTACATAAGGGTCACAAATTGCGGAACTGTCTTCAATGCCTCCTTTCTCTTTCTGAGTTTTCAGTCGGTAATAATATCCCATCATATAAATATATCTATAAAGGAATTTCTAACGGAGTCTCCAATGTTCCTTCAACTCCTGCAAAATTTAATATTTCTCCAACGTCATTCCCTATGATCAGTAATTAGTATCTCCATATATGGAAGCGGAGGAATCTTGAGGCTTTTCTAATCCAGTCATTAGATTTAGTTTCCTGTTCGCTCCATGTGGATGCAAGGAGCAGTATTTTCAGCATCTAGATATAGTCAATGTATGTTGAAAAGTAACAGCCTGGTAAATGCAATCCCTGTAGCAGCTAGTCCCATGGAAGATGGGGCTGAGCATGTCCTACCCACCCATTGCCCATTCAATTCTGCTGACATGCTCTAGATCTGGAAGTTCATCAGTGATGATACTTCAGGGGCATCCCCAGAAGCTGCTACAGCTGCTTTCAAGGCTGTCATAGACTTTGTGCTCAAGTATAGGTACAGGAAACAAGCCTGAAGCAGTTTCACTAAACAACTGCTGGCTCTAGAGCATGCCTGAAGACTAAAAGAGTCAAGTCTAGCACAGCATAGAGAGTCATAGAGAAGTAGGGCTGGAAGGGACCTCCAGAGGTCATCTAATCCAACCTCCTGCCTGAGAGATCATCCCTATCCAAATTTTCCCATACAAATCCATTGTCTACCCTCCTAGCAAAACAGCAGAGTCAACCCAGACACAAAACCAGACATAATACTCTAATATGCCACAGGTAAAGCAGAGGGACCACAGAGGTGAACATCCTGCTGCTGCAAATGTTGTTAAAATACTCTCAAGATTACAGAAAGAGGGACATGCCTCATGTTACAGAGGAAGGCAAAACTGCCCACAATCCATACTTATCTGACTGGGGTGAAATTCCTTTCTGACACCAAATATGGCTATTGGTCTGACCTTGAGCAGCAGAGCAAGACCCTCCAGTCAAGAACCTCAGGTTTAAGTCCCAGCAGGTGTGCGGGCACAGACCAGTCATAATCTCTAGCCTTGGTTGTAGCCAACACCCAATGCTTATGAGGAAAATATAGCAGCATGAGGAGGAAAAATTCCCTCCCAGCCCCATTTGCCAACCAACAAAGCCCAGAAGAATGGAAAATATCCACAGTATAGCAAAGGCATAGCTGCAAGATCATCCCTGACCAATACCTGTCCAATCTCTTCTTGAACACCTTCAGTGGTGGAGATTCAACTGCTGCCCTAGGCAGTCTATTCTACTGGCTTACAGTGAGGAAGTTTTTTCCTGCTATCCAATTTAAACCTACTTTGCTCCAACTTCAAGCTATTGGTCCATGTCCTACTCTCTGCAGCAAGAGAGAAAAGGTATTTTCCCTCTTCTTTATGGCCGCCTTTCAGATATTTGAAGACTGCTGACATGTCCCCTTCTATCATGCGTAGGCAAGCTCTAAAGGACAATTTTGCCTAGAGGAAAGTGTCATTACACAGAGACTTATCTTTCACATGTTAAGAAGGACCCAGAAGAAGGGCCCACTTAGAGTTGGCTCTGTGTAGTTTTGTGTGCCGAACACTTTGAACCACATGATGATGACTAATGCCACTAGTGTTCACAGAGATTTGTAAACTGATAGGGCTCAGAATAACCTTCACTCTCTTGTATGTTTTGATGAGGGGAAGAAGCTGTTCATAATCAGTATATGTTGAGGCAACCGTTTCAGCTGTGCTCTACCAAGGGTGCTGAAAACTATAGACTCCAGAGTGATTGATAACTAACAACAGGATTGTACAAAACAGTGTTACATTCGACATGCTTCACCCCTTCACACAAAAGCACCACCTGATAGCATCACCTCTGCTGCACCTTTGAACAGAGACTATATACTAACACATATTGGCCTCTACAAAATAGTTTTTCTTTTTTGTTTAATACCCTGTCTGGAAAATGTCATTGGCACCTTCCTGCAGGTAGACAAGACAACTCTCACCTTGCCCCATTCTTACACAATTCCACTTGTAAAGAAGTGAAATTCAAGTCAGAATTTAGTTAAAAACTGCCCTCCTTGCTTTTAATTTTTTTGCAGACTTAACTCACCTCTCACACCTAGATCCAGACCCTCTAGTTGAGCCCCTCTACTAAACACCCCTAGTAAGCAGTGTGTTCCTTAAGCCAGTCTATCTGGTCATGACTTAATCACCCCATGTGGTTCTCAGGGAGTTTCTCCCATTATACTGTCTCAGTAGCTCCAGGGATAGTGTAAAATCTGTACCCCCACTGCTGCCATCCTGATTGCTGACATAAGGGCTGATGGGAAAGATGAGCAAAGCTTCCTAGACTGGTGAATCCCAGCCGTGGTAATCATTCCTCAGGTATTTCATCCTGTGAAGTGTTTCAGATTACAGCTTCTATTTGCACAAAAGATACTATTCCAACTAAAGTTGCATTAGACTGAGGTTACTGTATTCAAAATTTATAATAAAGTGTGTCAGGGTTAAATAGATACCACTGAATCTCATTACTTATCCTTGGCAGTAGTCAGGTTGCTATGTTTAGTTTTGTTTGTCTCAGAGGTAATAATAAGCATTACATAATGGTTTTAGTTATAACCCCGTAGTGCAAATGTTATTACTAATGAGTAACACCTATCTCCTGCATCCCTAAGATGTTTCTTATATTAGAATAGTCTGAAATATTTGAATTTCTTTAGGGATGGGCATAAAGGATGAGACTGATGTCCAATCATAGAAAGGTGCATGCATCAACATTCACTAAGCCCATATAGGCAATAACTATATAGTAAACTATAGCATATTATGCAGGCAAAATATGGTCTGTATTCCACTTCTCAGATGAAGTAAAAATGAAAATTGGAGTCTGCATGAACCCACTGGGCATCTTCATCTACAAATGAAAAAAGAATTAGGCTCTTGAATCTCAAGTGAATGGAGAGGTCTATATGCAGCCTAAGATAAATGCCTCCATTCTGGAGAGGGGAGACAATTCAGAAACACCACAGTCTCTAGTACTATTTGGCTACCTTAGAGAGCCTCTGCATTTTCTGGATTGCTCTTTGGAGGCACCCAAGTCTCTCCCTCACTTGTATAAGGACCCAACACATTTAAACCCCCTTAACTTGGACCACCCTCCTGTGGAAAGGCACCTAACTCCTAGGTCAGTGATTCTCAACCAGGGAAGCATTAGCATTGTCAGGTATGCAAACATGATTCACAGAATGAACCCAGGGATTTCAAATAGGAACCCATAGTGTTAAAAAACATTTCTGACCTGTTGTGGTATTCCTAAGTACTTTGCAACAGAAAAAGTTTCTTTATTATTTTTGTATAGTCAGAAAGAGAGTGAAAACTAAGAGCTGGCATTTGCTGAAGGGTGCCTTGAACCTAATGAGGGGTGGCTCAAATCTAAAAAGGTTGAGAACCACTGTTCTAGGTGCTCCAGCACTTGATGGTAGGGGCCTATGTGACCATTCTGGATCTGTCCCAAATGTTTAAGTACATGTATATGGTATTTTCCATGTAATCATAATGTTCAAACAGTATTATTGGTTGATTATCAATAAAACAAACAAGAACCTGAGTGGCAGAAGCTGGATAGTGGCTATTAGGGGGGGGAAAAAAGAAAATAGGTCCTGTTTGTATTTGCAACATGAATTCAATGACTGAGTCAAAAGCCAAATGAAAGGGAGTTGACTTGTTTTCCTTTAAGCTACTATATAAATCAACATGAAATACAACACTGTTTAAAATTAACAGGCTGTCTTAATCCTTGCTAAAATTACACTCCTTTTCCTTGTTACAAGGTGTTTAGCAGAAACTGCAGATCCATGGAATCTGACAGGGCTGCACCATGAGCACTTTGCTGTGGCCTCAAACAGAACTTACAACCTCTGGGCCATCAACCATGCAACCTAGCATCTATGCCACCCAAGCCCTCCTAAATTATGCTGAAATCAATAGAGTCATGCCAGGAATTGAATTAGTCTTCATCTCAACTTGCCACTTCTACCATGCTGCACTTTACTCAACCAAAACTCAAAAGATGTCTGTCACCCTTATGCCTACTGTAGCCATAAAAGCTAGAATATCTGTACAACATTTTGAGGGGTTTGTGATTGTATCATACTGCAAACATGTCTGATGGGAAGAAACTGCAGCTGAACTGGAATATATGTCATAAAAAAACTGGTGATAGAACATACCTAGTAGCTCAGGAAATGCATCCTGCCAATACATAGTTGTATTGTATACATACTGTATATTTCCATATGCTTTGTCCAGTTTAGTTTCAATATCTCTGAGGTCAAGGCATACAACCATCTACTGCAGGGATTGGCAACCCCTGGTACATGTGCCAGAGGATGCCACACAAAGGCATTTTGCTTGGTACATGCATTGTAGGGCGGAGGGTGGGGAAGGGGCCTGGGCCTGTGCTGCCACAACCAGGATCTGGCCCCTCACAGTTCCCCGACCATCTGCCAGAGGCACGTGTGCACTTGCCGCAGGCAACAAGCCAGAATAGGGTTCTGCAAACCTTGGTGCAGTTCAGAGCCCAAGCCAGCTGTGGCAGGCAGCCAGGAGGCTGCAAGCAGCTGCACCGAGATCTGTGGAGCCCCGGCCCAGCCTGCTGCTAGCAGCGGGTGTGCATACGCCTTCAGGCGGATGACAGGGAAGGGGCTACACTGCCACAACAAGGATTGGGCCCCTCCAAGCTCCCTTGCCGTCTGCCCCAGCACACTAACATCTTATAAGTCAATGTTCAGATGTTTTTGGCACCCCTAGTCTACTGTTTGCTAGCCTGTGAAAAAAAGTGTAGAATATAATGAAATAACTGCACAAAAGAACAACTGTGTGTAAGTGTAGTGATGAAAATGTCAGCAGGTGAATCTTTCATGGACATGAATCATTAATCAGCTGATCAGTGTTTCTCAAGATTCAACATCATTATTAATATCTTTACTGTACAGAACTGCTTCATCAGGAATTAGGTACCAACAAGCACCGTGTGACACAGGGTGGTTGGCTGAATCAAATGCTGTCTTGTTCAGTTACCTGCACTCCTCCTCCGCCTGTGTTTAACCTGTCTCTTGGAAGCAGAAAGTTGATAGGGAAATACTCTCTTTAAAATTTAAAAGTCCTGGCAGCAGTTCACTTTTAACAGGGATGATTATTACAGGCAATTAGGCTGCATAATTGCCCTAAAGAGAGGAAATCATCTGCTGCTGAGAAACAAAGAAACCTTAGTTTCTAATACCAGCTGACGTGCAGTGCTCTGAAAAGCCTTCCCCGTCATTCATGTAAGTGTGTTTGGTAACTTAAATTGCAGCAAGATTCAGTTTTCATTTCAGTAAACAAAGTGCTGATGGAAGATTAAAATTATTACAGCAAAAGCTGAATCAGGTGGCTTCCTTCTACTGCACTTTCCTAGCAAAACAAATGTATAGCCAGCTTGTGGAAAGAACTGTGGCTTTTTATACCTTCTCTTATTCATCAAGTTTTACCCATATCTCCAAAGAGTATTTGGAAATTCATCCATTTTTGGCTTTTAAGGTATAATTGCCATTCATCACCTAACTGAATTAGCTGAGAGTTGGGGATCTTCACAGGATCAGTGCACAAAGAAACCTTCTCTCCTTTGCAGTGTAGGCCAATGTTGCAGCATTGGAGCTGAAGTAGCTTTCATGTCCTGTGCACTCTACATTTGAAAGACAAGTGACTTGTGATGAGCAGGGATCCTGTTTTTCTCTGATAAAATAAAAAAAAAAAAAAATCACAAATTCTCTGACGAAACCACCCAAATCCGTTATTAAAATTAAAAGCCCCCTGCGGTACCCCCCAACCCTGCTGGTGCCTCTCACTGTCCCCCACAACAGCCCCCCTTCCCTACTCATGCCTGTTGCCCCTCACCCACAGCCCTGCCGGAGGGGGGCCCCAGATGCAAGGGTTATGAGGTCAGGGCCTCTCTGAAGTTTCCTGCCCCCAACAGCAGGCAGCTGCAGCAGAAGCAGCATGGAGCCATCTCCCCCACTGCTGCCTGCTCGGGTGGGGGCAGGGCCAGCTCCTGGTTCCCCCCCCAGCCCTGCTGGTGCCCCAGCCATGACCTGCAACACCCCCACCCTGCCAGAGAGGCCCCCAGCCCCCTGTGAGCCCCATTTACTTCAGGCTCCAGGAGAAGAGTGAGACTGAGCTGAGCCAAGTGGAGCCGTGGCTGACTGAGAGTCTCAGGCCCTGCCCTCCCACTCAGGGCAGGGCTGGGGCTTTTCCGCCCTGTTTGCAAAAAGCTTTTGCAGGCTGGAGCTCACCAAGCCTACAGAGCTCTTTGCAAAAGTGTGGATTCCGTGGGTTTTCCTGCTAAAAGGAGAAATCCACATTTTCTATGATAAAAAGGGGAAATCCATAGTTTTCTGTTTTTTCGTGGGAAACAGAAAACCCAGATCCATGGTGATGAGTCTGGCAGTCTGACCCATTTTCCCCTATGACCCTAATCACTGAATATGTCCATACAGGGAGCCTTCGTGGAAGTAGGCACTCATGAATCTCAGGCAGGCTCCTTCGTGCCTGAGATAATTCCCCACCCCTTTTCTGACATGATGGACCTCTACTAATTGTGTTCTCATGGACAACTGGTGCCTCTTGAGTCAGGGGGGCACGTTCCCCCTCAGCAACAAGGGGGTGTTCCCCCACACCCAATGTCACTCATCAAAAAGCGGCCACAGGACTTCCAGAAGTGGCCGCAGCCATGGCCGTTTCTGCTAGTGGCCCCAGTCCCTGGCCAGTGCTCATGCACCACCTGGGAGCATGGCTGCTTCACTTGGTGGCCCTGCTCCCCAGCCAGCACAAACGGGGGGGCACTGGCGCTCCTGCCTGTCCCTCCTGCCCATCTCCTAAGCGGCGAGCACGACCATCAGGGGGTGCACCAGCACTCTCAGGGGGTGCATGTGCACCCCCTACACATCACCGCTGTGTGTTCTGTCTGGGACTCTGCACCAGTAGAGGTGCTAAGTGAACTCTGGCACCTTTGGGAGGGAAGGTAGAGAAAGAAGGTGCATCTACACGAGATGTTTACTCTGTGGCTGCCTCATATCTACATCTGTGGCCCTATTAGGCCATGGGAAACTAATCAACTCCACTACAGGTTAGTACTTGTATTAACAAGTACTATCCTGCAGTGCTGTTTTTTAGTGCCTAGCACCACATGTATAGACACTGATGTGGTTGGCTGGGGCACAAGGGTGCTTCAGTGCAGGGCTGCCTGCCAGTTAGCCCCTCACTGAAGGACCCTCATGCCCCAACCGGCATGTTGAGCCAAGTCAGAGTAGTCCCAGGCTGGCAAGCTTAGGCCGACCCCCTCCCTGACCCCCTGCCAGCCGGGGCTGTTCCAACCTGGCTCTATGTGCTGCAGTCCCAGATGCACATGAAGATGTGGCACCCAGGAGCAGTAAGTCGACACCGGAATTTATTGCTTTTCATTATTGCATGTGAGAAGCCCCTGGAAAGTGCAAAAATTCTTCTTGGAAAAGAGCCTGAACAGTAAAGGCTTAGAAGGTAATGTTGTGATGGTACAGTAAAGTCAGATAAAACAGGGCCCACATCACTATATCTCTTCTAAGGGCTTCTGGCACATCTGGCACATGTGGACTTATTACCATCACTGCAGCTGATTTAAAAAGGACCTTACAGAGGGAAAAGTAATGAGTAAGCTATTAGTGATGACTCCTAAGACTGAAAGTACATTAAGACCATTAAGGGCATTTATTTCACATACTTTTTTGCCCTGCAGCACACCAGAGATCTGCTGCTTCAGAGCAGACTCGATTAACAACTGCACACGACGCACTGTGCTGCATCACGTGCAGTTGTATAAATGGTGAAATGCATGTCAGCATGCAGAAAATGGTGGCAGTGCACTTTTGAACTGAAACACTTTCTATGTGTTTTAATTCAAAAGTGCACTGCTGCCATCTTCTCAGCGCTGATGTGCATTTCGCTCCTTATACAACTGCAAGTATCGCAGTTTGAAAAACACCCAGCACTGTGACACTTACATATGTAAAAATGCCTTAAGTGTTTACTTCAGTAGGCAAAATATTCCAATAGTCCTAAGCTTCAAAGCCATAGAAATAAGCATCCTTATCTTATACGAAGCTGCAACTGAACTGTAAAAATATCCAAGAGCTTATTAGAGATCTTCACAAAAGATTCACTGTGGCAACCACTAGGCATTTTTAGGTATAGATCACTTCCTACTACAACTAATACCTTAGATGATCACATCTGATCCCTTTCTTACTCCCACATATACATGTGTTTCTCAAGTTTGGTATAAGAAAATAGTTGCTTCCCCACTCAGCAATGCCCACTGACAGCATCATATAGAAGCTGTGTTTGTTCAGGCACATAACACCCTGTAATTCTCTATATTAAGAGATACAGCAGTAAATCAGGAAAGTTAAAAAAATATATTGTGCTAAAATGCATCAGATGATATCACCTTTAAGTGCTTTGCATGAAAAATTCTTGCACACCTGAAGAATTTGAAATAATTCCCTTCTTCCCCAAATACATTCTAGGCTGCTTCATTTGCTTCAGTACCTGAAATGCTTAAATTATGGTCCCTAGTTACCAGTAAATCAAAAATTCTTAAGGAGTATGGCAGGACACACAATTTCTTCTCTTCAACTGTAGTCCAGATCTCATGGGCAAAGGTAAGATGCAGGGATAAGGGAGGTCTTTGAGTTCAGTAAATTGTATATTTGCCATGGACCCCCATAACTTTTCCGTTTGGACAAGACAGTGTTAGTGACAGAGCCAGCATGTCACAACACTGCATCAGGTATGCTTTTTTAAATAAGCAAGACAGTTTGCAAGAAATGGTAAGGCAAGGTATTCCAATTTGTAGCAGTTTTCATTGGAGACATATCTTCTGACAAAGGACAGGCCAGTGCACGCTGTGACCAAAAGCCTCAGTTATGTGTGTGCACACTGAATAACCAACCCTCTCCTTTCTATATGCATATGGAATTAGCTATTCTGATAATATAAATGCATGCTTGTGTGCAAAAATGTGGTTTGATGACAATATGAACGCATGAATTTTTTTAACTGAACTCATCGTTCCCGTCTGAAAATGCATCTCAAATGTTTTCCACATTATTTGAAAATACAGATACACACATGCTACATGTATGAATATATGTAAATAGTCTGTCCTGTACTTAAGACAGAAGGATCTCTCTACCAGTGCTCAGCACAAAGAAAGGCAAAGGTATATGTAAGTGGTGCCAACCTTCCATCCCCATAGGCTGGATGAGTGGTGTGGGATCAATCCACAGGCTGGATCCCATTTGGAGTTAGTCTGCAGGTGTGATCCAATGCAGTAGCCCAGCCTTGCATGCCCTATACATTGCAGTCTGACCCCATACATTGAATCCAGCTGCATGCCAGCCTGACCCCACATGCCAGATCCCACTGTACACTGGCCTGACCCTACACACCAAATCCTGCCACATACCAACCCAACCCTACACACCTGGATATGGCCATAGAGTGCCCCTGTGCATCAGTACAACCATGTGCCAGCACAGTCTAGCATGCAGGGCCACATTATCCAGTCCATAAGGATCTCCACAGGTCCAGAAATTTGGCAGCAGGGAGTGGCAATTAATGATACCACTGCCAAATTTCCTGACCCCTGGGGAGTCCTGCAGGCCAGATAACGCAGCTCTGTAAGCCAGAGGTTGAGCACCACTGGCATAGGTGTAAGGGGATGGAGCAGAAAGGATCATTGTCCTGGGCCATCATTTCTATAAGGACTGAACAGCCTTATGCCTTTACAGCACATGGTCCACACAGCTGGACACTGCTTCCAACAGCTCACACTTCTACAATACGGTACCATCACTTTAGAGAGCTCCACATAGTACTGTAGCTAAGTGGGGAGTGACCAGAGCCCTGGTCACCACATTTTTTGTGTGGTGGTGTAGCAGGCAGGCTGAGACAGGTTTATAGCAAGCTGCTACACATCAGGCTGTAGCAGTCTCAAGGCTTGCAGCGGCTACAGCTCAGCTGCAGGCAACCAGAAGGCTGCTTAGGAAGATTGGGTGAGGTGATACAGATAACTGGCTGGCCACAGGAAGTTAAAGTTTCTCAGGGACGGGAGCTAGGGGACAGACAGAAAAATAAATTGAAGGTGAGAGAGAGACAGCTAGGAAGAGAGAACACTCTGAGGTGAGAGATTGTAGTATATAGTTGAGGTGGCCCTTTTTGGATCTGGGAAAAGATTACAGTGAGAGAGAAGACTACAAGGCTAGAAACAGAAGTGAGCCAGGGAGTCCTCTTACGGGGTCTGGGAGAAGACCCAAGGGTTATAAGGCTGGGAGTAGCAGCCCCATGACAGGACTGGAGTCAGAACCAGACAGCAGACAGTGGAGGGAACAGCAGTGAGCTGGAGGTACCTTCTCAGGGCTGGAGAAGACTCGGGACTGCGAATGCACTCTGCATGAGCTCTGTTAAGTTTGTCTAAGAGGATGGATATGTGAACCAGTGTAAGAAAGGGGTTGGGTGCCTGGGACAACTGCCTCACACAGAGGCAGCAGTGACTTCTGGTTGCTGCTGCCACCAAGATTGCAATCATGCAGGTACAGTGAAAACTTACTTTTTTTTTCTCCCTCTTCCCCACACTCCACCCCAGTTATTCCTGTCACCACACCCTAACTATGCTGCTGCTGAATTCACCAGTTCTGCAACATTCAAAAGGAGACATTGGCATGGAAAGGGTGCATGAGATATAAACATTAAATAAGTAGTACCTACCATTTCAATTAAGTATATGCAAGTAAAAACACATGGAAATCTCATACTTGGAAACCTTTTTTTTTGAAATTCCAAAAGCAAGCAGGCAGCAGAAGCAATATGCTGAAATTGTTTTAGTTAAAGAAACCAGATTCCAGTTTAAAAGATGATGCCTTCCAGAGAGCTTGGTTACAATCATGTAGGCTATCCCAGCTCTCAGCTACATTCATTAAGTCAGGTAGGCACAAGTCCTAGCATAATTTTTGTAATAATCAGTCCATGTGCTCCTGTTAAATGTGTGCCTTAAGCACAATCAAGTGCCTGTTAAAAACCTGTAAGATTCAGTTTCTTAGCCAGTAACCTATGTAAGGATAAGCCCAGGAATCAATGGAGGTTACTAATTCTTAGAACAGAACAGACTGTACACAGTCCGTCTATCATTTCTCTTCAGCGTTCCAGAAAGTCTAATGTTCCAATAATCTAATAATTTAGAACAAACCGTGCACTCTAGTTATTACTTTTTTCTTCAGGAGTTTATTTTGAAGTACTTTGTAACACTGCAAAAATGAAGCAGTGAGGAAGACAGAGAACATTTGTATCAATGACTGCTTCTGTAGGAAAAAAGTGAAGTATTCCAATATCCTCCTCTTCAAGATGTATCCAACCTTTGCAGATTTTACTGCTAACTTTCAATAGATATTAGACCTTCAGAGGCCATAAACCATTCACAATGATGGTTTGTTTCTGATTTTTTTTTTTTTAAATACAATCATTCACAAAGGGGAAAAATGAAAAGAGCATCGATATGCTTGCTTTGAATAAGGGACCACGCTTTTATTTATTTAGTGTATGCCACAGAGGGAAGCACCAGGTGCCCATGCAGCTCAGGCAGGCAGGCTCCAGGGAGGGAAAAAAAAGAAAGAAAAAAAGAAGATCAGGGTTTTGAGGGGTAAAGCCTGGTTTCCTGGGCTGCCTGCAGGGCTTCCTGCAGAGTTGTGGAACCGCACAGAGCCGGATGCTTCACTCCACGGCTCAAAGAAGTTTTAGTTTGCTGTGCCCCAAGTCATTTAAGGCACATTATGCCGCCAGATTTCCCACAGCAGCTGGGATTAATGCACAATATGCCGCTGGGGTGTGCAAACACCAACACCATTACAGTGGTGCAAAACCATTTAGCCTGCTTTAAAGCATTGTGCACTCATGGCTAAAGGCATTTGTTGTCACTGGGTGTGTGTAGACAACACAGGGGCCCTAAATTGAAGCGGTGGGTTTTTAAAAGCACACCAAATTTAAACCCGCGTGTCATGCACGCACCCAAACTTATCTGCCTCTCCGGCAGCAGGAGGGAAGGGGGAGCTGCCAGCAGGTGGAGTGGCCCCTGGGCTGCAGTGGGGACGTGCTTCCCTCTGCAGCAGCAGTGCCCCCCACACAGCACCCACCCACAGGCACTCAGCTCCGGCAGTCCTGAGGGGCACTGCAGCAGTGGAGGGAAGCACCAGGCTATCACGCAGCTCAGGCAGGCAGGCTCCAGGGGAAAATAAATACAAGAACTTGGGCGGAGCCTCCCTGCCTGAGCTGCTGCCAGGCTACCTGCACCGGCTTCCTACAGAGCCGTGGAGCTGCATGAAGGCCGGTGCTTCACTCTGTCGCTGTAGGGCAGCAACTAAAACTCCTCAGAGTCGTCTGTTTGCTGTACGCCAAGTCGTTTAAGGCTCATTACGCCACCAAATTTGCCACAGCAACTAGAATTACTGCACAATACGCTGCCAACGCGTGCAAACACCAACACCACTGAAGAGGTGCAAAAGCATTTAACCCACTTTAAACTGTTGTGCATATATGCCCTTCATTTCATCTACACGTGACTATTAGTATGGGTTTGAGGCACAGTGACTCTGACCACTTAAAACACAGATATAAGCAACTGGTGCCTCCTGATACTGGGGGTCATTGACGACCAGGGGGGTGCCCCCAGTGACCGATTGCTGACCAGGGGAGGGGTCTCCCAGTGGGAAGTGCCAGCAGCAAACCCAGAAGTGCTACTGGTGCCTCTCTTAGCACCCCCACAATCTTGGGGGGGGGCACCAGCCATTGCCCTCCACTCCCTGGCTGCTGGGGGCCAGTCTGGGGGGGGCACATGCCCCCCCCTCCACGCACGCCCTCCCCTACACATCACCTATGACTTCAGAAATGGCATGGGAATGGTAGAGAATACAGATTTGCAATATATCCCACACAATTTCATAATTTCCAAGAAAGGATCATTAGGTTATCAACCTTGACCTTCCAACTTTCATAAGCCATTTAACTTCACCCAGATATCTCAATATTGAGCCCAATAACTTTTCACTTAAACTACAACATTTAGGGCCTCCCAAAACATGCTGCATGCAAGTGGCAGAAAACAGAAGAGACCAAAGGATTACCGGTACCTCTGACATGAGGAAAGGATGTTTCCTAACCACAAATCTGATGATCAGTTTGATCCCCCAAGCCTGTGAGCATGACATAGTAGCCAAGTCATTTTCATAGCTGTCCCCAGTTTCCAGTTTTTCACATCCTTCTTGAAGGATGAATATCAGAACTGAACACTATATTCTTGCTGTGTTCTTACTGAACCTGTGAATAGAGGCAAAATTACTTTGCTACATCTACTTGACATTCTCCCTTTATACACCCAAGGATTGCCTTAGCCATTTTAGCCACTGCGCTACACAGAGAGCACAAGTTAAGGCAATTACCTACAATGACCCCCTAAGCCCTTCTCTGAGTCACCACTTTCCAAGTCTTCAGCCCTGCAAGTGTAACCTACATTCGTTATTCCCAGACGGGTCTACTTTGCATTTAGCTGTTGGATTGTGATCACATAATCAGATGATTCAGCTAATAATCCTCTTCAGAGTTTACAATCCATTATTTATAATGTTTGTGTCATTTGCAAACTTGATACCATCATCTGGATTTAAATAAATATTACTGGAACAAGAACCAATCCTTGGGTGACTAATTCTAGACCCAACCCTTTAAAAAAAAACAAAACAAACCTCAAATGTGTTGTCCTAAATGATCTTTAATTGTCAGTGTAAGGAAAAGAATAGCTTTAAAATGATGTCTGGTAATGAGTGCTGTCCTGGGCATCCGGTAGAGTTTTTTGGTTGGTTGTTTCTTTTCTTTTTTTTTTTTTAGGAGGGGTGAAATTCTTTAGGGCTCCCCTCCATCTGATAACCTGAAAGTTGATCATGAGTCAGCTCTACAGAGTTTATCAGACTGGTAAGTATTTGACTCCTTTGTTCTATCAAGGAAAAACAAACAAACCAACTAAAAAAAATCCACTTGCAGAGAAGCGTGGGTGGGGGAAAACAGTCCTTTGCCAGAGTAGTCAGAGGGTTGGGGATTTCTCAGCACAACATAACCTTGACATCTAGGAGTTTCTCAGCATGCAAACCATGTTAATACAGATAAGGATATCAACATGCCCATATTAAATACCTCATATACACTCTTACCTGGGGGTTCTCAACCTTTTTTTAACTCAAGGCACTTCTTATTAGGCTCAAATCCCCCACCCGCCACCCCAATCCAAAAATGTTAGATCTTAACTTTCATTTGTTTTGACTACAGAAGAATTAATAAAGCAATTTTTCCGTTGCAAAGACCACAGCAGGTCAGAATTGTTTTTTACGGATTCCTACTTGAAATCTCTGGGTCTGTCTCATGAAAAATGCCATCTAACAGTGTTAACATTGCGGGACACCCCACAGCACCCTTTGAAAGGCTCTCAAAAAACCCTAGGGAATCACTGATCTAATGCTTCTAACAGGATACCAGGCTGCAGAAGATTGATGAAACAGTAATAATATTTGCTCATTTACTGCAAAATACTCACTTAGCTTCTTCAATAAACTCTGACTCAATGATACTGCAATGTTTAGCAAGCAAGAAAACCATTTCTGTAATGACTGTATACCCTCATGTCATGAATACATCTCTTCTCTCAGATCTGCCAGCATCTGGAGAGATGCAGCAATCTATTCTTTATATATTTCCTTTTGGACCCTCCATCCTTTCCAGTCAGCTGCAGAATTTGTAGGATTTCAACAGCTTAGTACTCCATTATTTACACACACACACACACACACACACACATTTGGATAAGAGTACCAAGGTACTTAAGAAATAATTACAGTATTATGACTGACACAGCTGGAGAACTCAGCGACAGGGTCACTAGCTACATTTAAATAAAAAATGTGAACACCAAACAATTATTTAGAGTGATGCATAGACAAATGTTAGGAGCAAGTGAACAAAAGTAAGGAAAATAGACTGGATATCACACGAAATTCCCTGAGAGCAAGCTCTATTCAAGAACTGAATAGATACTCAAGGGAAGTAATGGAAACCCACCAGTTGAGAACTTTTAAAACGGCACAGGGGACACAACGGTGGGAGTCTACTACAGACCTCCCACTCAAAGTCCTGAGCTTGACCAGGAGTTC
>NW_017728950.1:7008491-7020558 GCF_001723895.1 Crocodylus porosus | reverse complement strand
CTGCCCTTTGGGCAGGGGGCTGGACTCGATGATCTCCCGAGGTCCCTTCCAGCCCTAATGTCTATGAAATCTATGAAATCTATGAGACTTTAAAAATCATTTAAGTATCAAACAGCACTAGCAGAAACTTGGATTAGACAACCTAATCATACCTTTTGATCTTTAATATCCGTGTCAAAAAGATAATACTGAAAATACTGGGATTTGATCATCTTGCAATACCCAGGTGAGAAGTATTGTAGAGATGTGCAAGCAGAGGGTTTCCCCCTCCCCCAGAACTTTTTGGCTCAAAACTTTTCCCAAGCCAAGAGCCCATCACCTCACTATAAACCATGCCATAATTCCAAGTTTAGCAAATGCCTCCCAAGTGCCTTATCCTCAGTAACCTTACCCAATCCCCAACTCTTCAACCATACATATATGTACTACTAGCGCTGCAGAAACAGTGGCAAAAGCAAAAAAGGAACTTTTTTGTGGCTCCAAGGAGTAGGTGCAAATGACCCCAAATGTTGCTACAGTGGAGCTAATCTGGAGGTCAGTCAACTGGAAGTCATTCAAAGTATCCAGATGTACTAGAGCTTCCAAAGACTGAAGTAGCCTCAGATCTACCTGGAATTTCCCAGCAGTCAAAAATGCTGCAGTAGAGCAAGACAGCCAATCGGTGTTACAGCATGACTGATACATGAGGCATTAGAGATGCTAGCCCTACAACTCTGTAAGAATCAATGACCTGATGCACCTGGACAATGAAGATGTACAAGTGTAATGCATGTTTGCAACAGCTGGACAGTTGTTTCTTGCAAAGTACATGTGAGAGAATATATTTGAGCATATAAAGATGCCTACTCACTCCAGTCAACATCAGCTGATTAATTTTTGTTCCATTAAATAATGCCCATCATTAGAAATACTTGCATCAGTGCCTAACTTGCAAGCTATAAATGTCTTTGACTGCTTTGCAGTAAATATCAATCATTACAGTACATTTTAATAACTAACCCAAGAAAAACTGGGCTTAATGTTATTTGCCCTGCATCTAAATGTATCAGTGCTCATCAACAGCAAGATAACGCTCACAAAAGATTGAAACTGCACTGCTTCATGAGGCACAACTACAGTTTATGGGAAAGGCTAAGGGCACTCTCTCGCTTTTACTGGACTCTAATGCAAAAGTCTTCTCATGATTCTCCAGTGTGTGCTTTAAATGTTAAAGTCCAGGCTTTGTCTTGCTTTGTTAGTTTTATTATTATTTGGAACCCCATACCTCTTTCGCCATAGGTGCTGAGGTAGAGCGCCTAGTCACAAAATTAAAGTTTCTGTTACTTACCATGCCATCTATCAAACCAGCCAAGGTATGCATTGCATTAGAATTGAAAAAAATACACCAGTTTAATAATTTACTTCTGTTTTATCTGATTTACAGTTTAAATCATTCAAGGCCTTAATTTACTGCTCATGGTTCATTCGAAGACAGTTCATTTTAAGCTGCTCTAAGCCATATACTGATTAGGTAAAGAACAAAGCTTGCCAAGTTCTGTTTCTTCAAAGCTCTAAAATTCTTGAATGTGATGGTGCATGTATTTATCCGGGTAGAAACACTACTGAGATAAGACATTCTGTACCTGCCAGAATGGTTGCAGTGGAAGCAGTCTTTTTATGTGCAGGGTTTCTCTCATGAAATCAAGTTCCTAGAACCTTAGGAATAAGTTAACAAGTAACTTTTTTTAAAGAGTTCATAAATCTCCTTCTACAAAACTATTTTTAATCTATTTTTGAATGTAGTGAAGGAGTTGAAACTAATTATTTGGAACTCCCATCCACGGGTGAACTGCTGGGAGTTCTATCCTGTGTGCATTGTCATGCTGCTCTGTCATACTACATACAGACAGAGACTGAACACCACTTCTTATCCCATCAGATGAGTGCTGTAAAACTGGGCGAATCCAGATTGCTATTATTCAGAACAATAAAGTTGTAGTGCTTGCTCCTAATGAAGTCATCAACTCTGAACTGATGAGCTGTTCCATCTCAGAAATACCACATCTATAAGCAAAATGCTAAGATGTCAATCATTCACTTGGAGTGGGGGCAGGGGGAATGTATTCTAATATTGCTTTAGCTGCTACGGTATTAGTGTTTTCTTTTAAAAGGACACACAATTCATATCCATTTTAAGTCGCTTTTTCTATACCCTTTCATTGTGCAAAGCATACACAGACTCAGTTGCATGCTTTGGGCATGGAGATAGTAGGTACAGCCTCCTAGACAATCACAGATTGTAATAATCTTCCTACTAAGACATTATAAATAAATTGTGCACTAGTAGCCCTATTAGGAGAAAGCTGTTTTCACTTCAGTCATGTTAGCCAAGCTTATTTAAAAATTGTGCAGTCCCTAGACTTCTCTCTGCACTTGATTTGGTTTTAGCCAGGCAATTAAAGTTCCAGACAATTGGGTTGAGGAATGACAGCTTCTATTGTTCCAGCATATGGCAGACAGACAAGACAAACAACAGACTTGAAGCAGATGCAAGCTATTATATCTATCTGAAACCTGTACTCAGACACTAATTGTAATGTTTCAGAACACTGACTTCTAGTCACAAAAATGTTAAAAGAGGACACGTATACTCTTATCAATAATATTTCTGTAAGTGCAAAGACATGGCTACTATAAAAAAAAAAAAAAAAAGATTCTAGTAAGGTGGTTAAATACATATAGGATATGCAAAGCTTTTTGTTCAGAGAGCAAGCTGCATGCAACACCAGGAAGTTTGAAACCAAGTCTTCTTGGACTACAGACTGTTTTTTTAGTGAAGTAGAGGCCACCTATGACAAACAAGGTCATTAAGCATGCAGCCCTTCAGTCTTGCAAGCTGTTGCAGTAAGCAGCTGTTGCAAAGGGGTGAAAGGTCAAATTATCAGTTTTGAAGAGCTATGCTTTGAATTAAAATCAGCTAATCTCTCAGAGTTAAAGAGAGAGAGTCTTTCCCAGTAAAGACCCATTTCCACGCATTAGCTGCCAGAGAAGAGTGCAGTTCACATCTGCTAAATATACATTATATTATTATGGATGTGTGCTAATCTCCAAAAGCTTTTCCCTACCCAGGTAAGCAAGACACCAGAAGTTATTTGTCAAAAACAGTTTATTATAAAACAAGTGCTTCAATAGCAGCATAAGTAGTAATAAAAATGATTATTGCATTAAAATCAAACCACTTTTGCAAAGCGGCCCAAAGGCCTGACAAGTCAGTCTGTACAAAAGACAGTCTGCATAAGTCTGTATTGTCACAGTAAGTCTCTAACTAGGCCAAAAAGTTTTCCTCCTAATATTTCATAGATATTGCCAACAATTCCTAGTTACAATGTTGTTTTGTCCAGTCCTTCCATATGATTTTTGTCCAATTCCCAACCTTCTGTCCTGCCTTCTGGAACAGTTCCACTCGACCCTGAAACTTGCATTTTTTTCAGCTCCTGGAAACTTGCAGTACTTCCTTCAGCTCCACGGTATGCCAGCCCCTCCACTAGCCCCACTGCACAGTGGGGCCAACCTGCTGGCACGAGCCATCCTCCTTCTCTTCTCTCCACAAGAGCCCGCTTGGTGCCAGTTTGAGACTCAATCCGATCTCTTGACCAGGCTAATCCACAGAATCAGCAAACTTGTTGCACACTGGGTGAGCCAACACCATGAGAAGAATGCAACAAAAGGTTTCAGCCTTCCTAGTGCACTGGATATTCATCACTCTGGGAGGGTGATTGTGGGCACCCAGTCATTGACCTTCCGGCTTTCCTCACAAAACAAGTTCAGCTTTTCAAGGGCTGGATCCTTCCACGTATCCTCATTGGGGTTCTGCAATAAAAAGGAACAGAGCTTCCATGAGTACACGCATTCCTGGTCCTCAGAGCTGGGAGAGCATGCTGGCACAAAAGGAATGGCTTTAGCCCTTTAAGCTGGCACCTCCCCCCCAAGGGGAACAAGCAGGATCTTGCTTCTTGTGGGGCAAGTTGCATGGAGGTGGGGAAATCCATGCTAGAGTAGTGTCAGATAAGTAACCAACACACACCCTGAGACTGTCTGGGGAAGGGGTCTCCAGCAGAGGCACCTGCTAGTGTCACCCCAAAGGCACCCGTGGAAGATGCCAAGCTGCTTGCAGGGGGCAGCCACACCCACAGCACCCCCCAACCCAGCCCAGCCACTCACCATGATGAGGATGCAGTGGAGGTCTCTGGGCTCGCTCGCCTCCTCGCCAGGCCCCAGGATCTTGGCCAGCTTGGGGGTGTCATTAAGGCGCACAATGTCAATGTCATTCTCGCAGCAGAAGGCTTGGATGAGAGTGAAGTGGATCTGCAGGGCGATGTCCCCCTCATCCTCCTCATCCATGGCCAGCACGCAGAACGCCACGTTATCTGGATCCCTGCAGGGGGAGGGAGAGGCAGACATCCGTTAAGCCCAGGCTCCACGCACCAGGCAGGGAGGGAGGTGGCTGGACGGACAGAGAGGCAGCCTGGGGAGTGGGACACCGGCTGTACTTACACATTCATCAGCTTAGCAGACTCGTAGACACCGGCCGTGAGGCAGCTGCGCCGCTGCGCCGATACCAGGAGCTCGTGGAGGGCTTTGCCAGCACCCTGCATCCTGCAAGAGGGGCACAGGCAGGGGGGTCAGCGCCCAGTTGAGCAGCACGTTAGCCCCAGCAACTCAAGTGCACCTCAACCCGCGGCTTCGCAGTCCCAGCCCCAGCGCTCACCTGTCACCCGTCTCCGGCACTGGCTCCTGCCCGTGAACTTCCTCCAGAGTCATGATGCTGCTGCCGGCAAAGGCACAGACCGCGGGACTGTAGTATCCACACGCGCCGCTCGCAGACTGCTCCGGCCAGCCCCGGCCCGCCCTACCCGCGCTCAGCTCCCCAAGCACACTGATGCTGCCGCAGCGCCGCCGCCGCCTTTTATAAGCCGTCCGGCAGCTGGCGGCGCCTCCGCGGCGCTGATTGGCCCGCAGGCCCGAGCATTCTGATGCAAATCGGGGGGGGGGGCGGGGGGGGGGGCGGGGCTGACTCGTGCCGCGGGGCCACGTGGGGGGCGCTGACACGGCGGCGGGTCCGGCTGCGGTGCGGGTGTTGCCGGGCAGACTGCGGGGCCGCGCGGGGGGCGCCGCATCTGCACCCGCCCGGGCAGCTGCACCCTGCACGCGCGCGGCCGGGGAGAGGGGCCTGCGCATCAACGCACACATGAATCGCTGCTCCGGGGGGGCGGGGGGAGAGGGGTGTTGCCCCTTTCCTCTGCACGATGCTTATTTGATTTGTAGTTATTGACTTTTTTTTAAAAAAAAATCCTTTGTTTTTTATTTTCTTTTCTTGACCTTTTGATTATTTCATTCTTACTTTTTCTTTCTTATTTCATGTTGATTATTGAATGGTTTTATTTTGTTACTTTTATTTTGATTGTTTCATTTTATTGCATGGTTTCATTTTGATGATTTCATTTTGATTACTTCATTGTTTGCTTTATGACTTTTTGGTAGCGCTTATTTATTTTTAGTACCATTTATTTTATTTCTGCATCTTGGTTTTTTATCTTATTTATAATATTTGATTTTATGTATGGTGTTTGACTTCTTTTGCTTTTGTGTCATTGCATTTTATTTTATTAACATGGACTTTATTTTATTTTGCACAGTTTTTCCTTTTTTTTTCCCTTCAGTTTTCTTCTTTTCTTTTTTAATGACTTTTTTTCCCCTTTTCTTCGTTGCCCCTGTGCCCCACTGCTGAGATGCTCCCCGCAGCCTGGAGCAAGGAGGGCACCAGGCCTGCATGAGTAATGAGCCGCTGCACAGAGCAGATTGTGGATGGCACACGCTGCTGCTTTGCATCTCTATAGCGGGCGCACAATGGCGGAGGTCTGGCGTGTGGCAGTTTGGAGTTCAGACAATGGATTCTTTTTTTTTTTTTCCCCCTTCATAGCAACACTGTCCACCTGCCTCGGGGGTGGGGATTTGCTGCTGGGCTGCAGGGGGGGAGCAAGGGGGAAACAATCGCTTTACTCTCTGGTGCTGTCCAAGCTGTTGGTGCAGATGAATGTCTCCACTTGCCCACACTTCCATGGGGCAATTGAAATTGAATGTTGAGACCTGGGGAACATACGATCGTCTCCAACTTAAAGACTTGACCATTTACCCCTTTGTTTTAACCCTTATCTTTTAGGAAACTGCAGGGAAACCAGCAAGATGAGTCTGAGAGAGATAGGGGAAGAAGGGACCTACAAAGGTCACCTGGTCCAACCTCCTGCCTGACGCAGGATCATCCCTATCCAAACCATCCCATAAATCCAGAATCTAAATTATATAAGACTTCTGTCAACCCTGACGCAACACAGGCCTAGCAGCCTAACCTGCCACAGGTAAAGTCAGAGAACCAGGGCACCCAGTGTCCGCTTTGATGAAACGTTGTCAATATATACCCAAGAGGTCTTGGGTAGGTTGTCATGCCCCACCACTACAGAGCAAGGCAAAAACCCCTACAGTTCATACCAATCTGACCATCTATCCATTTGCTCTGTGCAAATAAATCTCCCCCCGCCACCCAGGTGCAACAGTATGTGATAGTTTTTGTGGACACCAAAAAAGTGGGCAAAGTTTGTAGCAGGGTTGGGCTTCTGAGCTCAGGCTGGGCCAAATGCACCCGCTTACCTTGAAAATCTGAGTCTCTTTTTATGAGTTCTGCAAGTCATTTAAGTTCATAGAGTTTAATTGTTCATTTCCCCTGAAATCCCTGTTGCTGCCTTCTACTTTGGCTGCATTGTAATGCTGGCTAGTAGCGCTATCTACTGGACACGTAAACACCAGCAGCTAAATTAGAATCACAGAAAATGAGGGTTGGAAGGGACTTCAGGAGGTCATCTAATCCAACTCCCAGCTCAAAGCAGGACCATCCCCAACTAGATCATCCCAGACAAGCTTTGTCTAGCTGGGTCTCAAAAACCTCCAAGAATGGAGATCTCCACCGGGCTTTTTGGGGAACTTATTTCAGTGCTTTACTACCCTGTTAGTGAGACAGATTTTCCTAATAAGGCACCTAAACTTCCGTTGCTGAAAACTGTTATCATCTTGTCCTTGCTGGAAGCACTGGGAAGAAGCAGCAAAAGGATTTACTGGAAAAAGGAATGAGCCACTGAAAGCAAACACAGTAAGGGACATAAATTATGCTGTCATCGATGAGCAAATTCTTTGAAGGTGATGTCTAATTCCCCGTGCTCCTTACAGAATACAGGGGCAGCTGTTTCTTCACACAAGATTTGCATTTTCTAGGAGAATGGTAATAATCAATATTAAAGTTGAACTGCCACCTTGTGGCTTCAGGTTGTAATAGGAAAAAAAAAAGGAGACAGTTATTTTCTTCTGGGGAAAAAAAACCATGGGGTTAATTATTAAATGCATGGAAGCCACTATTTGTAAGTACGACACCCATGCTACCTAGATAAGCAGAATAAACTGATACAATACTCATATAGATTTTTCAGAATATGCTTTAGTTATTCACTTAAATCATATATTGCAACCCCCTGCCCCCAACATACACATTTCTTTTCATATATTATACTAACACAAGTATATATACCCTCATTCATTTTGGTTAGTAAAAATCAGTTATGTAACTTTTTATTTAAAGGTTTGGGGCTGCGATATTTTTTTCCAAGTGTAGTAAAGTAGCAAAAGGTTATGTCTACACAGACACTGACTGCTGTTGTTACTGCACAGTCATTTAGTACTTGCATACCCAAGTACTTAATGACTACGCAGTAACCGGCATTACTGCACAGTTGTATCCCCACATAGCTTCCTGGTGGGGCTGGCTGCATGGTGGTAGCTTGTTATTAGTTCGCAGTAGCATCATGTCACGGTTCGTGCCACTCAACACTACTGCACAGTCATAACTAGCTACTACGCAGTAAACGTCTTGTATAAACGGGGCCAGAAAGTTCTAAACGCATTCAGTGCTTTGCAATCTGATGACTGTAATCACAATTTTAATGAACTTTGACTTATAACTAAACTAGTGTGTGTGTGCTGGAAGGAGGGGAAGAAAAGGAATAGAGAATAATTTAACACAGATCCAGATTGGTTGAAGTAATCTAGAACAAAAAAAGTGTATGTATTTAGGTACGCAGTTACTGAAATGGTCCATCTGCACATATTCAGTCTTCCAAGTGTCCCTTATCATTTCCAATTGATATTTTTTTTTAAATTGTATGCGTCTGCACACACATTAAAATACCAAAACATTACTGTTTTGACATCCAGGTACTTAAAGGCCTCCTACCCTCCTGGTTCTCAATTCATTCCATTGTTCTTGGGTACTATAGCACATATGGTGCATAAGACAAGAGTGTCCCCAAACTGCTGCTATGGTCTGCTGGGTCAGAAGGAACCATTAAAACCAGGACTTCCAGTTTTTGCATTGCATTTCCTTGCTACATTTTCTATGTACTATTTGCAGTGGAGTGAAATGAATTAAGAACGTTTGCTGAGGAATTAGTGTCAGTGATTAGGAGACAGATTAGGATTTCAGTCCTTTGCTGTACACAGCCAACTCGTGTACTCTGAGCAAAGTAACACAGAAGTGCAGTGGAAAAGCCAGATGGGGAGGAAGGAAGAAACAGCTTGGAAGTGGGGCAAAGGAAAGAAAGCCGGCATAGAAGATATGCAGAGGGACAATATGAACCAAAGGTGAAAGGTTAAGCCCCACCAGGATGCAGACTGTTCAGTTTTGAAAGGCCATGCCAATGCCACCTTTAATGTCTAGTTTTTAAAAAAAGCTTTAATAAAGCCTGGCCCCAGTCCTTCATTCATGATTCTGTCATATCCTTGTCACTCCCCTGTTGGTTTTAATTAAACTTTGTAAGAAAAAGATCACACATCATTTTCAATTTACAACATAACTTGAGTAGGTTAAGTAAAGAACAAGGATTCTGAATATTCTGCTTTTGTGAGTTTAAGTCACATCCTCCAGGTTCACTTTAACCTTGGACATAAGCTTCTTTGGACACAAAAATTATCTTCAGGGCTCTAATCATTCTCAGCACCTAACAGCGATTCATAACTACAACTACAGATGGTTACAACTTTGTACTTTGCAAAATCAGTATTGTCAGTCCATTCCCACCTACCCTTGGCCCCTTCCCTTGCACCCAGAGGTGTAACAAGCAAGTTCTGTGACCTGGCCAGCAGTGACAGGGGCTGTAGCAGGCAGGCTGGCAGTAGTGGCAAATAACCTTCTTGCACCCCCCTCTCAGTCAGTGACCCAGAGTTGATTGCCCACCCCTACACTACTGCCCCCCTACCAGAACTCGCAATTATATAAATAAAACATAGAAGTATTTTTCACTACGTGTGATGTACTGAGGAGGAGCAGATCTCCATGGAATCAACAGCTGAGGGCTTGAAGCTTTAGACAGTCTGTGGGGAGCCCCATGGGCCATGACCCTAAGGATTAGATCTAGCATGCAGGGTGGCTTGGAGCCTGATCCTGACAAGAAGGGTTGAGCAAAGGCAGCATGGGGCCCCAGGGCTCCAATCCTAGCACATGGCTTCCAGCAGAGATAGCATGTACCCGAAGCCAATCCCTGCATGGGGCACTGGGCGTAAGTGGCGTGGGGCCCCAGAGGCTGTTATCCACACATGGGGTTGGGTGGAAGTGGTGCAGGGTCTGGGGCCCCAACCCAAGCATGGGGGGGTGGGGCTAGGTGGCAGTGGAATAGTTCAGATTTGGGTGCAGGCCTGCAGTGCAGGGTCCTGGGGCACGAGGTCCAATCCAGCTCGTGGACCAGTCCTGTGCTTCTCATTTGGCCCACAGGGCCAAAAGGCTGAGCACCAATATTTAGACATGAATAAATGAACTATACTACTACATTCATGCATGCAGAACTAGATTAAACCCAATCATCTTTTTCATAGCACAGGAGACAAGTTTTGAATAAAAACCACCCCCACACTTCTCCTGGAAATGGAGGCATGTGGGACAACTCCACCTGCCCTGTGCACCTGTTTCCAGGACGAGCATAGAGGATCTGACCAGGAAGGGCTGCAGCAGGACTGGGCATTCCTGCCTGCTGCAGGTTTATCTGACTGTGCAGTTCCACCTGGCCACAGCAGCAGCAAGTGCCTACACTGCAACACCCCTAAAAGCATCTTATGGACCCCAGTTAAAAAAACACTGGATTATAACACAAACATGTCATTTTTGTAATTAAGTGCAGGATTCACAACTATAGGCTGACCTCTTGTGGAAAGAATAAAATAGTGCGTTCATAACACAGAAGAGTAGTATCTCGACTAAAACCCACTAAAATAACCAGAACCAAGAATTTCTTCCATGTTGAAGTTCAAATATTAAACATAATAATAAGACATCCATACAAAAGCACAATTAATTTTGAAAGGGCAGATGTGTAGCTGTCCTGAGGTAGCTGCATGCAGTAGGCTGTTATTATTTTTCCTCCTGGTCAGGGAGGAGGTAATTGCCTATTTAACTTAATCAACAGCTGCCTCAGGATGGGCACAAATAAATAACATTTAAACCAATGTCACTTACAGCAGTAGGGTTTTACCCATGATTCTTCAAGGGATAGTTTTAAGCTGGAATATGTACAGTTACTCTGATTTAGGTGTTTCCATCACTGATTGCTGCCTTTTGATACAAGTACAAATGTGTCATCTCTCTGTGCCCTTAAATGTACAGAGATGTCTCGACAAAAAAACCCATCAGATACAGTAAATCAAGTTTTTTTTTCATTTCAAGAACAATTCTGTATAATGGCACTGAACAAAGGCTCTGATTAGTTGTAACTCTATCATTTTCCCCTTTCCTATTCCATATCTAGGACAAGAAGTGTCATGACAAATTTGGAGAGTGTGTTTGAGATAGCTAGGAGATACTCCATAACTTATAAACTAAAAGCATAAAACCCCTGCATGCTTCTCATGGTTATTGGAATAACTCTTCTAAATTTTGCCATTTATTCTAACAACAACAGGTAGCAGAAATTATTCTATATGGTCCTTGTCTGTCCATCTATTCAATATGCCTGTCACAGTAACACTCATCTTTCTGCTGAGCCCCTTCACAGGTTGCAAGATTCTTTTATCAACCTTCCCCATCTTTTTTTTCAAATACTCATTGCTATCTTTTGTGTATACTCACAAACACACACATCTTTTGTTAGGCTCAATTTTCTTCTCAGCTACACCCCATCCATTGATTATAACTGACTGGATCCAAATGGACACTGGTATAAATAAGAGCCAAATTCAGCCCTATCTAGAAACAAAAGCCTCCACAATTAAGTCAAGGTAAAATTTACTTCTGTGGCCACTGACTTTATATTAATTTTCAGTTATGTATATTTACAACTAATATAATAATCCACTCAAGCAGTATTAAAATTTTGCAAGCGTCTTGAAAGGGAAACAGTACGGATCAACACTTTAGACAAAAGATATGGCAAGCCACTAACCAAAGAAATAAATATGGGAAATACTGGTTACATCTACAAATGCAATAATACGAAGCAATACATTCTGGAGCAGTTTAAGCTAAAGTCAACAGTTCCTGGTTGTAGTGTCTACATGTGCACCCAGGACAGCAGTAATGTGAGCTGGGAAGGAGCAGGCCGAATGGGAACAATTCACATCCATGGTCACCATCTAGACATACGTTTCAATGCAGTAAATTATTCCACCATACAATAGCACGGTCTCCAACAGTACTATTTTACAGCAGTTAATTAATTTACTGCACCCTGATACCAGCACATGTGTAGATGATGATGCTTTACCATGGAGCTAAATAGTCTACTCCACAGTAAAATACACATGTAGATGCACCCACTGTTATTCATTTTCAGTAACTTGGGCATGTGCAGTTTTTTTGTTTATTTGTTTTTAAAGAAGATGAGAATAGGATGGGATTTAACACCAACAAGTGCAAAGTGATGCACCTGGGGAAGAACAACCAGCACCATACCTACAGGCTGGGGAACTCCCTTCTTGTCAGTACAGAGGCAGAAAAGGATCT
>NW_017728950.1:6981530-7008021 GCF_001723895.1 Crocodylus porosus | reverse complement strand
CTACTTCACTGTCAGGGCGGCTAGGGTCTGGAACCAACTTCCAAGAGAAGTGGTGCTGGCTCCTACCCTGGGGGTCTTTAAGAGGAGGCTAGACGAACACCTTGCTGGGGTTGTTTGACCACAGTAATCTTTCCTGCCATGGCAGGGGATCAGACTAGATGAACTGCTCAGGTCCCTTCCGACCCTAGAAACTATGAAGAGAATCTAGTAGGTTTTGTGCACAATTCTACTTAATTGTTGCAGAGAAAATTGAGGACTTAATTCTTTTGAAGGGAAAGCTAACTGTCAATGCTGAGTTCTGCATGAGACTCAAGTGTTGCAACTTAATCCAGCACCTGAGCATCAGCACCTTGCAAAACTCAGGCCCTTTATTCACTGAGTGTTGTAAGGATGACTTTAAGCAGAAATTGCAGAGCAAGATTGGCCATCGGCTTGTTTAACGGAGACACATGCCATGAATAGCCTGATGCTAATTTGAGGGCCCAATTCAGTTTTGCTATTAAATGGTAATAGAATTGGACAGGATAAGCCATGCTATGTAAGAGTTCTATTTTTTTATTTCTTGATTCCTCTGTCTTTGTAAGGGTCTAACATTGAACCTTGCCATTGTCGCAGTTTCCTTTCTCCCACACATAAGACACTGTCCCAACATCATGCTATATCTGGCCCTTTCATTGCTTTTCACCAGAGTCAGTTAGCCTTTTTAGTGTCTATGCAGGCCCTCCCTACAAGACTTTTTACAGTCTTTTATCAGGGGTTCCCCTTCTTTCTAACCCTGCTTTCAGTCCTTAACAATCCTCCTACCCAGGTTTGACACCCACCAGGCTTCTCCGCTTAGGCGTCTCTCTTAACACGCCCTGCACCTTGCAAGTCTCTCTCCCTGACCTACTGCACAGATGTTCTGAAAAGGAGAGCCCCTTCATTTTTTCAGACTAAGCTCAGGCTGCCCTTGATGACTTGGCTTTAAGTCACATATTCCCAATCATATTACTTTGTTTTCATTCCCTTTACTCGGGGAGGTGAGCAATGGCTGGCACAGGTTCAGCCATGTCCCTCCTTTAAAGACCAGCTCACTCTGCACTGGTGCACTTTAACTATAGATGCACCAGCTGCCAGTAACAATGGCCCACATACATGGGCAGGTAGTGATTTTGACTGAAAAAAGGACTCAAAGCAAAACTTTTTGTAGCAGCTTTTCCTTTAATTTAACATTGCACACACTGCAAGTAATATTTCTCCAGCTGACCTCAAAATGAAGCTGTGTAAACACCAGAAAAGCTTCATCTGCAAGAACATTTTACTGTCCTGTTCAAAATTTAATGTACATAGAAGAAGAACATCCTGGTGTTGCATTATATTGAAATAGTGTTGGATGACTTCAATTAGATACACAGAGATTTAAGAAGGCAACTACTGCAGCTAGGCATGAAAATAGAGCCCTTGTTTCAGTCATTTTTATAGCTCCCCAAGCTGTAATTCATCCTAGTGAATATCCTAAATAATTTTAGCCATCCAGTGAATGAAGAATTGATGGGGAAAATCAAACCCAGACAGTCAGCAGATTCAGGCAATTCATCTTTATAGATGGTTTATAGCAGGGGTCAGCAATGTTTCTGGGCAGAGTATCAAAAAACCCCGCAACCTCAACTTATAAGATATTGGTGTGCCAGGAGCAGATGACAGGGAAACCCAATCTTTGCTGGGCCCAATCCTTGAGGGGCCCAATCCTTGTTGTGGCAGCACAGCCCTGGCCTCTTCCCTGCTGTCCACCCTGAGGCCTGTGTGCATCTACCACTGGCAACCAGCCAGGCCAGGGGTTCACAGACCCTGGTGCAACTGCTTTCTGTCTCCCTGACACCTGCTGTGAGCAGCCTAGGCTCCATGGCAGGTGGCAGGGGCAAGCACAGAACCTGGGCCAGCTGTGGCAGGCAGCTGGGAAACTACACGCAGCTGCTCCAGGGTCCACCAGAACCCCAGTCCAGCTTGTTGCCAAAGGCAGGTGCACTCCTGTGTTGCAGCAGATGGTGAGGAAGGGGCCAGACCTGCACTGCCACAACAAGGATCGGGCACATCGTGGCTCCCCTGCTGTCCACTCCAGGGGTTGGCATACCAAGCAAAATGTCTTCATGTGCCATGCATACTGAAGGGTTGCCAACCCCTGGTTTATAGTCTACAAACAGATGTGTGCATATTATCAGCCAGGCATCTACATTGTCAGCCACATTCACACCTGAATCTGATATGCGCAGAATAGTATATACAATACCTGCCCATATCAAAGATAATATTCTATATTTTGGGCATAGCTCTTGCACAAAACACAAAAGCATTCCTTTCCAACCCTGGCCTCTACCTACCAGCTCCACATCAGCAACCTTATTGGTTAGGCTCTTATCCTCCCTCCCATTTTATCACCTGTTTCAAAACCTCTGGATCACAAAAGTTGCAGTACATTGCTCCCTAAGCTTGCCTTGAAATAGTGTCCCATTATAGGAAAAAAAAAAGTGAAGTACATTCTAAAGTCTGAAAGCTTAAATAGCCACAAAGGCTAATTGAATGGAAAATGAGCTGTAAATGGGAACAGCAATTAAAGATCACTGTGCTCTTGAAGGAAATAATTGACTCAGCTGATAAAGCAACTCAATGATTTACTTATTTGGAAAGGTAGGAGGTGATAGAAGATACTGGGGGAAGAAAGACTTCACTGACCATCTCCATATGCTTTACCCATCCAGTTTTGAAATTGCTGGCCCAAGTGATTTCCCTATGACCACACAGGAAGGCAATAGCAGAGCTAAAACTCATGTTTCTGCAAGTAACTCATCAAGCTCTAGCTGATCATAAACACAGAAACTCAAGGATGATCATCACTCCTTTATGGGCTATGTTGTTCCTTAAAGAAAAGGCTGCACAGTGGGACAGGTGCAAAGCTATGAGGTATTTCCTTCCAGACCTACTGAGCATAGGTGTAAAATGTAACAGTTGCACCACCCTTATTACCCTCTGTTCTGTGGGGCCTTGGATCTACTGGCACGAGCAGAACAACTGAGGCTATGCACTCGCCTTGTCCTGTTAGCCTTGGAATAGCTGGCTTCAGGAGTTTGACAACACCAAGTGGCGAGGACATGGCTGGAGCACCCCAGTGGCTGAGTCAGATGGGGTTTTTGGTCACCCCATCTGTGGCTGCACCAAGTCGCAGAACCTCTTGGTGAACCTCCTCCTGGCCCTGGCCAAGTGGGCCCTGTACTTGACCAGGAGGGAGGCTCTGGCCAGAAAGGTGCCCATAGATTGCGGGGCTGCTTTCCTCTCACTTGTCCATGCATGTTTCCAGACAAAGCACCAGTGGGGTAGAGTCCACTGGCTCCTTGGATGCCTTTGAGGACTGGTGGGTGTGGTGGAGGGGGGCTCAGCTCAGTGACCCCCTCAGGCACACTCATTTTCACATTTTGACACTTTGACCCACACAAACACTCCTCTTCTGTTTTTTCATTAGTTGTCCCAAGTATTTTGTTGTAGCATTCACCCATTAGGCCCCATACAATAGAAGCTACTCATTAGTCTGGTGGGCCTTAGGGCCCATTATTTAAATGTGACAAATAGACAGGAGTTTGACATCAGTTTTGCACTGGTGGGAACACATCATCATATGGTCTAACAGACTAGGCCACTAGAACCAGCAAATCCATAGAGCAGAACTTTCAAAGAGTTAATATGAAAGGGTTTGCATTAAAACAATGTGAAATGACCTATGAGGAAAAGAGACAAAACCCAAGCTGAGAACACACCTCATAGAACCTGTGTCTACGTTCCCGCTTCCTTGTGCTACAATTGAGAGAGACATAAATACGCATACTTTAGGGGCAGCATCCTTTTGCATAGTTGATTTTTCCCAGAATTCAATAGTACTAACTTCAGAACTCCGTTTTTGGACATGTTATAGAGCTTGTGTTATTTGTACTCCCAGTCACACAATGCCATCTGGTGCTAAGAATGCAACATTGTACTTTTCAGCTCAGGTGTGGAAAATGGGTCATGGTCATAGGCATTGATTTTGGCAGTGGCCAAAAGTAAAACGTTTTGGAAAGGTGGAAGGACTGATACCCTGATACCAACCCTGAACATTATAATTATAAAGGTTCGACAAGCTCGGGCCAGGTTATAGTTCAGTACTGACTTGATTACAATGGATTCTTGTTTTTCACTAATTTTGACACTACATTTCCTATGCTACAATCAGATGGCGGTAAACTGCAATTGTACACAAGTGCTGTATAGTACATGGAGCAGGGCTCACTATAGCTCTACTCTACATAGTGAAGTGGAACTTGATTTGTCTTGTACTGTATCTTTGCACTTCTGGATTACAACAGACTTTTTTCATCTGTACTCCACCTCAGTTCCGTGGTGTATTTTTCTGCCATATTCATTAATAGTTCTCCATTATCTGTTGCATATTGGATTGTCACCTGTTTAGACCAAAGTTACTGAGAAAAATGTCGTCTCTACCAGTTTTTAAACTTTGCTAGATGTTGCTGGCCTCTTCATAAGGTGGCTTGGCACAAAGATATGGGCTAATGGTGATAGCTTTCTTAGTGTAGATGGCTATGTAAAATTTCAAGAAGAGTTTAACAGATGGGCATAATTACACCATAAAATTAAAGGATATGATTTTCAGTAAGCATGGTGTATAATTAATTCCTTTGGAGAGTCTGATGGAAGCTTAAAAAAAAAAAAATCAATATTTAAAGGTGTTAAAGCATGGCTAAGACATGCCAGTTTGCTCTTTCGGTTATAATGAATCAACAACATGCTGTTCTCCTTAACTCAAATGCTGACACAATCATCTCCCACCCCAGACTCGGAAGACATATGTATGGCACTACCTGAATCTACCCAGATTGCCTCCAATAATCTTGGAGGTGAAGGCTCACTAATAGAACTTTTTACTACTGAGGTATGCCAGAGTGAGCAAAAATAATCTATCCCTTCATAAATTCTCTCATCATCTGTTTTAAGTACAACAAAGCAAACTATATCAGAATGAACAATCGGATGCTTAATTTAAAAGTCCTGCACAAATGAGTTCCTGCCATTGTATTTAACTCTTATCAAAAAAAGGAGGGAGAATGAGAGTATCTTATATCTGAACAACTAAAATTAAAGATGCAGTCAGATTCATGCTTTCCCCCATCCGCCCACCAAAAAGTGGGAGTAAAAGTGGGCTAAAGAGTAGCAAAAATCATAACTGATCCCAATGGATTACCTCCACATTTAACTTTGTTCCCCTCACAGATCACACTTATCAGAGCAGTCATGCCTTCCTTTACAGTAGTAAAATATAAATTTGTATTTGGAAAGTGGATACTTTTTCTTCTTTTTCCATTTAAAATAATCAGAACAACTGGATATGTTTTCCTGATGTTTAATGAAGTAAATAAGAGAAACAGTTTACTCTAGAATAGCACCTAGAATTTTTGAATGCCTCTCTCTCTGATGTCTCTTTATTTAAGTGCTTAGATACCACAGTAAGAAGTTCAGCACAATTGCCTAGTTTAACAAAAATCTAAACTATGGTCTATTATAAAGTTCCAAAAAGAAAACTCACATTATTTACTAACGTGCAAAAAAATATCCCAGCGATGTAGTGCAGCAGATTAGAGAGTGGCAACAAACTCACTGGAAGTTATTTTTAAATATTTGCAATGCACTAACAACTAATGGGCCTTAGTTTGTCACTACTGGGCATAGCTATATGTCCATTAACACGCTTTAGGTAATGCGTATTAACTCCAGTATCTCCATTGTGAGGTACTAGAAAAGGCACATTAGTCTATTTTAAATGTGCATTAGCAAAAGGGTACATTTTTTTGTGAAGCTTAGTGTGCATTAAAGCACATGCATAGACACGCCCCCTGGATTTATTACTTATGTTCTTCTCCAGACTTGTAACAAGTCAGAACTAAAAAACAGAGCAGAGGAAAAACAAAGCACAGACAAATATTTTATATGAATTAAAATTAAACTAAGCAATTAGTATGATTAAGGAAACAACATAAAAATTGTAATAGCTACTTCACAGGGGGTCGGACTTGATGACCTGCAAAGGTCCCTTCTGACCTTACCAGCTATGAAACTTCCATAATGTTGTTGCATGATAATCAGCCAGCAAGTGGGTAGCCCTCAAATTTGAAATAACTGAAGATTAACTGAGAGCCTCATCACTACTGATACTGACCATTGGAATTGATTGCTAAGGCTTGAGTTCACTCCATCCATGCGTTAACACTTAGATGTTCAAATGTCCATTATGTTAAAGAGGTTTTTGTGCACATATTAAATTGAAAACATTTTTCTCTCTTTTACAATTTTTACAATTTTAGCTGTGCTTCTTTTCCATTTTCATGGGTGCTACTACATATTGGTCATTGTGGCTCTGAGACTAATGGAAAGTGGCTTATGTGCTATATCTCATCTAGCTGAAGTTCAGTCACGATTTACTCAGTAACAGACATATTGCAAGGACATAATTCCACAGGCATTTCTTTGGATCCATGTCTTACCTGAATGACAGAGGCCAGTGAAGAGCTACACCAACTGTAGTGTCATAACACCTCCACCCTTGTACCATATGGAAGTTGAAGCACAAGCTTATCTTAACCTTAAGGAACTATTTCTTGATGTAGATCCATCAGGCCGAATATCATCCTGTATCTAATCTTTTATTCCCAATTATTATTATAGGGAAGGTTGTTGCAAGACTGTTCTTAGAAATCAAGTCTCCTTGCCTTTTGTCAGTTTGGATACTAACCTGTGTATGACAAAAAGAACACCGGTGAAAGGTGTTCAAACGTGCAGCTGAAGCAGCTCCATACCTGGGGCAGCTGTGCAACACCTGGGGTAGAGCCAGCTGCCACTGTGCCAATTGCAGCAGCATGATTAGCAGCAGTCACACTTGTTTCACCACCCCTTTCCTCACAAAGGCAGTACCCACATCTGCTGCACCAGTTGCCCCTTCTCAGTTAAACAACTGAGGCTAATAGATGATTTCCTTGTAGTAGTGGATGGAGATGTATTCACACTGACATTGTTAAATTCGTCAGCTGCCACGGATACTGTTATAGCTGGACTCTGCCTGCTTAAGTATTTTATATTAAACAATACTAAGTGATAATGCATACATAGTTCTAAGAGCAGGGGCAGAATCCAGGTATTCCTCCTCATAGGCAAGTGCCCTACACTACAGTCTCTGTCTCAATGAATCTTGCATTCTTTTCTGCACAGTGACACAGGTTATACAGTAGGGATAAAAAGTGCCACTCATTCCAGAATAGTCTAGAATTTGGTGCTTTTTCTCCTAAATGTAGATGTGGGCTTAAAAACTCTCAGGCTGAAGAGGGAATTGGACACAAGTTGCTTTCATCTTGGCTGATTGCTCTAATCACCAGGCTATGATATAAAAGCAGGACAGCAGCAACATCAACCATCTTTTTAACTAAAGACACCAGCTGCATGGTGTGTTCTGTGCAGAGTCCAATTCTATAAGAGGGTGTTAGGCAGCTTTGAGAATATCTGCTAGACTGGGTTCCTTAAGGGATGTAGGCTGGGGAATGCCTAGTTTGAGGATCCCAGTCAGGGTTAGGCCTGAGAAGGACAACAGATCTTTGAACAACTGAAGCAGTTCTGGAAATATGCAAAAAACAGTTTTAGACACATTGGGAGCCTCACTAACAAAAGCCAGATGAAATATGTAAGAAAGCTTGTAAGTGACCTTGCATGTCAAGCCTCATGCTGCTGTTTGCTGATTGCTGAGCCAGCCTTCTCTCTGTTCTGCTTCTGGGCTTTCCATTCAGGGGCAATGCAATTCACTTCCCACCTTCCAACCCTGGTTCTGAAACTTAACTAAATATAGAGTAACCACTAGAAAGTTCATTTACCTTAGTACTCTGATTTCTGAGAAAATTATGAAGTAGCTGAAGTGAGTATTCTTGAGGTAACCTTCATGAAGACTCCATTCTCTTTATTTCTACCGCAGGGACACAAATAACAACATACAGAGTATATGCTATTCTACCCGTTAATATATTCAGAGCCTTCCAAGGCAGATGTGATATAAACACAAGATTTCACAAACAACAGGTGCTGTTTGACAGAGCAGTAGGCTAATAAAGAAAAACAAACAAGGTATCTTCCAATTGCAAGAATAAATGCTAATTCCAGAAAACTAAGAAATGTATATTACAATGCAGAGGGTATGGGTCCAATTCCAGAATCATGTTCCAGGTCACTTTGGAATTCATTGTTTTAACCAAAACAGCAGATATTTAGGTAGATTTTCATTAAGCTATGGAAAAAGTTCTAATCCTTGGAGTACAGAGTGGGTCACTTTTGTGGCCTGGGAAAAAGGACACATATGTGAAAGGGACCCCTAGTGGTCAATTTGGTCATTCCCTCAAATTATTCCCATCTCTTAAAAGTATTATAGTTCCATACTTAGCCTGAACTCATCAACTTAGCATCTCAGGTAAATATTTTAAAATGAGAAAAGTAACATAAGCCACATCTGAAATACAATTTCCTTGGAATTATATGTGCATCCAAAAAGAAAAAATACCTTTTTTTAACCAAATATCAAAATTCTACTGCTTCAGAAGTATACAAAGAATTATAACTAATCCTTTGAAGTCAATAGGAGATGTAAAGTTTAGAGTGCACAGTTTTGTAGGATGCAGTTCATGACCAAATGAAGACGTAGGCACTACAGATCTCTGTCCCTGGCCCCACAGTCCTGCAGTCATATGATAATATTAGAAGCACAGCTTTCTTTAAAAAAAAGAAAAAAAAGATGAAGTTTCTAGCTTCCAAGGCAGCAAAGAAAAATTCAGTCTCAGTATAATAAATGCAGAGATGTCTGTTTCCAACTTCGATACCACTGAGACATGTGGGCTGCCCTATCAGTCTTAATGAGGGCTTAGCTTCAAAACCGAAGCACACAAGGGGCTGCCAACACCACCCCAGAAGATGACTGGAGAGAAGAGTGCTGTATCCCCCGGATCCCGCACTCAAGTAGATATAATGCTTCTGTTGCTAATATATATCCTGTAAGGTTGAAGAAAAATGCAGCTAGTCCTGCTTCTTCATGGAGGAGGAGGGAAGGGGGAAGTGGGTCTTGTACTGCCACTGTTAGAAGAAATCGTCCTTTAATTATTTTTCTCCGGAAAAGGAGGAATCCTCTGCTACTGATAGTTTTTAAAAATATTTTAGAAGCCCATTATACCAAATTTTATATTTTACTGGGTGCATCTACATGTGCTATTAATTCAAAGTAGGGTTACTACTCAGTAAGCCTACCTGGGAGCACATCTACACGTGCTCCTTCTTGGAAGCAGATTTGCTCCCAATGGGAGCAGCCAGATACAGGGCTGCTCCTGTCTTGCTCTGTCCCCACCTGCAGCAGCCAGGGGGAGCTCTAGCTAGCCTAGGGCTAGCAGGGAGCATAGGGTCAGTCCCCATGTGCATGGGGCCAGGAGAGCTCTGCCGTCTGCACCAGCAGCTGTCTCTTGATCCCGTACATATCAGGAGGGGTCCTGATCTGCATGGGCCAGGAGACAGCTGCTGCTACAGAGCACATGAGGATAAGCCCTGTGCCCAAACGAGCTTCCCCAGGCAGCTCTGGGCTGGCTAGGAACTGTCCCAGCCTGGGGCAGGCCCCAGCTATCTCTGGGCTACATGGAGAGTGCTCCCTACATCCTGGGGCTATTGCAGCTCTTTCCCAGCCCCCTGCCCCAAGTGACCAATCAGGGGCTGGGGAAGAGTCCCCTCTCTCACAGCTCTTTGTCAGCCCCCTGACCCAATCAGCTGACTGGGGCACAGGATTGAGAAAGAGTTTTCTTCCCCAAAGCTTTTTCCCAGCCTTGTCTCAGCTCCCTAGCCCTGTGCCACCTGTGGGACAGCTCTTGGCTAGCCCCTAGCTGAGTAGGAAAGGAAGTTACCCAGTCCTGGCACTGTTGAGCTACATGCTTCTGGGAGAGGAATGCAGAGAGGAACCCAGTCCCCATGCTGATTGGCTCCTGGCTCCTCCCAGGAGCTGAGCAGTACCAGGACCAGGACCCCTGCTGGTATGGCTGACCAGAAGCAAAATTTGCATGGTTACTTGGAGATGCTTTATTGTGCAATAAATTAGTCTAATGTGCAGTAAAGTATCTCATGTAGACAAACCCACTAGTGACTAAATGGTCCGTTTGGCTTTGAACCTCTGGCTACTAAGCAATATAATAGGGTCTTGTATTACTTGGCTTCTCAACCCAGAGTATATCTACACATGACACTATGTCTCTAGCAACACGCTACAGTGACATAATAATCGGTGGTCACAAACCATGATGCCACAGTTATGTTGCCATAGCAACATGCTCCCTCATTATAACGCAAAAAGAAGTACTAAATGATGGTGCAGTAACAACAGCATCATAGGGACACATGTAGACGCATCCAAAAAGTATATGGTAATGTCTACCTATGGTCATCCATTACATCAAGTGTATGTAAACATTTAGAAATAGATCTTACCACCATCTTTTGTAAAGTGAAACATGGACTTGAAGAGAATGCCTTTTAAAAATGAAGCTACCCTCCTAAGAGAAATGGGGCTGCAATACTCCTTATGTTAGAGGGCCAGGGACCTCAGATTTCCTTAATCCAGGCTTTAAACTTGATTTAAATATTTTGGTTTATTGAAGATTTTTAAGCATGTCTGTAGAACTTATTACCATTAGTGAGGGCAGCCTTGTAGTCCCATTACCAACGAAACTATTCTCTTCACTTTATACAAAGAACTAAGAGGATAAATATCTGTGCCTATGGCTACAAAAGAAGGCTGTAGCAGAGCTGGGAACAGAACCATGATCAAGTTCTCAAGCCTCTGCCTTAACCACAAGATCAGCCTTCCTCCATGGGCAAGTGCCTACAACCTGCAATTATGAAACAATAAAAACAGCAGTTTTTTTCCAGTTACAGGGAGGCTAAAATAATTTCCTTCACCAAGAGAAGAAAAAATCCTTCTCAGAATATGGAAAAGGAAGGAAGTTGTTTTCCTCCTTCACAACTAACTGTTGTGTTAGTCTTTTCTCTAAGACCCAGATTATTAAAGAAAAGGAACTAGTGCCAGCCTGCGGATTGCCGCCTCAAAGACACTTGCGGATGTTAGATACCTAAATATGCTTACAGTTGTGGCCCTTACATGCAATAGTTGCCCCATGTGGCTGATCTTAGGTACTTTCAGATGTTATCTAGAGCTCTAGATACATAAAGTCCACAATCTACAAACCCAGCAATCTGTCTGAGTTAGGTCTTAACATGTAACAGTAGCCTGTATTTCCAGCATCCTTCACTGCACTGTGCTGTACAACTAGTCATCATCAGTAACTTTCTATCCCTTTTGGTTGCAATGAAAGGCTGGAAAAAATTAACCCTAGAAGCTTAACAGAAGACAAATAAACATCTATATTTTAATTTAACTATTTTTAGGCAGCCGTGTGATTTCTCATCATTGCAGGTAGATAACAATGAGATAATGCTTCCATTCCCCCAGTATTTAACGGTCTAGTCCATTCAAGCAATGATATTTTTAGGGCAAGAACTGTCTCTTACTATCTTGCTATATAGTATCTAACACTCAGGTTAGATGGGGCGTCCAGGATCTACCATAATAGAACAGAGGACCTCCATAGTAAGGGAGCCAGTGAAAAAAGATTCTTGCACAGTAAGAAAGTCTTTAAAACAGCTGTGAACTGGTTGCAAGGTCTTGAATAAAGCAGAAACCTGCAGTCAGCCCTAGTTGCTCATTTTTTGTACATTTTGGTGAGCACTTACCCACGTAACTAAAAAAAGAGGGCTGTTGACATGAAAAAATGCTCAGCAGTGTGACTGTGGATTGCACAACCAGGTTAAAAATGTGTGCCAGAGTTCTTGAAAGTAAAGAATTGCAGTAATCAAGCCTTAAAGGGAAGAACTCCACTGTAAAATTACCTTCTGAATTTGGCATCAGGAACTTTCTATTTATTGTTGCTCTAATCCCATGTCAAATGTGCTCAGTTTTCCAGGGTGTTTTTCCCATCATAAACAATGAGAAACAAGTATACCAACTACATCAAGACCAGGGTCCAATAATAGAGTGCTGATAGACGTGCAGTGCCCTGCTATAACTCATGATGCTTTGCAGGAAGCACTATGAGTTAGCGCATTCCCCCTGACCCAGCAGATGTACACTGTTGGGTTTGGGAGGCTCCCAGTTTGGACTCCGGTTTGGAGCAGCTGCATGCAGATGCTTTCCTCTCCCCTACCCTTGCGCCCTCCTCCCCCCAAACTCTGGTGCTGTTTTCAGAATGGAAGGGGGGAAAGGAGGGAAGGAAGCTTGGTCTGAGGTTCGCCCTGTGCTTGAGGGTGGGGCAGGTGAATTGGAACCCCCCCCTCCTCCCTACCCAGGGGGACCCCAATCCACCCAACCCACCCTCCAGCACAGGCTGGGCAACCCCGGTTGGAACTCTCTCCCCTTCCATTCTGAAGATAACACCAAGGGCAGGGCTAGGCTAGGTTATATCAGCCCAGCCCTGCTCCTGGCACACACTGACATAAGGCACTTCCAAGTGTCTTCATCTGAACAGTCATGTAATGTGAGTTCAGATTGTCATATGATCTGGCTCTTTTAAAGCACTCTGCAGCTTTCAAGGGGCTGATTGCACAACAAATGTAACTTCTGTCTGTGCCCATAAAGTATTTTTTTAATTTCATTCCTCTTGCCTCCTCTTTCAAATTGCTACACAATCAAGCTAATCTTTCTCTTTATGCTATTTCATAATATTCAAAACTCTACTCATGAACAATAAAAAAAGTTAAACTGAAAATGTATTGAACATTGCTATATCAAAAGCATTGATTTAAACTCTCCATCTTTCTTGATAAGCATCACTGTAAACTTGTCAACATCCCGTACATGTCAAAATGTTGTAACAGAATGGAGATGCAGATTCATCAGCAGGGGAGGCTGGGGAGAAGGTCAGTGCCATCCTGGTGGACCTCACTGCTGCATTCTACACTGTCTGGCTCCGTGGCCTCTACTACAAGCTCCTCTGAATGATACCTGACAAAAGAATTGTCAGCTTTATTATGCTTATGCTTCAGAATTGCAGTTTCACTCTCAAGACCATTGATGGACAGGACAGCCACCCTAGAAGTCTTAAGAATGGTGTCCCACAAGACTCAGTACTTTCTCCATTGCTTTTTAACATGTACATTGTCAACTTGCCTGACACCCAGTCCAAGAAGTATGGCTATGCTGATGACCTGGCTCTCACCAAATCAAGCAAGCAATGGGAAGTCAATGAATCCACTTTGACATCAGACATGAACACCCTTGCTGACTATTTCCATAAATGGCATCTCCAGCTCAGCTTTGCTAAAACAGTTGCAACAGCTTTCCACCTAAATAACCAAGAGAAGAAAGAAATAAAAATCAAGATTGGTGACTGGACACTTAAAAACACTGCTATACCATTGCTTACTTAGGAGTCAGGTTGGATTGGACCCTTATCTACTGCCAGAATCTAGTAGGGGTCCAAGGTAGTTTCATAGTTTCTAGGGTCAGAAGGGACCTGAACAGATCATTAAGTCTGACCTCCTGCCCTGGGCAGGAACGAGTGCTGGGATCATAATACCCCAGCCAGATTTCTATCCAACCTCCTCTTGAAGACCCCCAAGGTAGGGGAGAGCACCACCTCCCTTTGGAACCCATTCCAGAGCCTGGCAGCCCTAACTGTAAAGTAATGTCTCCTGATATCAAGTCTGAACCTACTCTCAATCAATTTCTGGCCATTATTCCTTGTTATCCCAGGTGGTGCCTGGGGGAACAGAGTCTCACCTATTTTCCACTGGTCCCGCCCCCGGTGAGTTTATAGATGGCCAAGTTAACAGCAGAGAAGCTCCTATCTGTTGCCTTGCTGGCGCTACCTGGGGTTGCATCTCCACTTTGGCACTTGCATATGCTCCTGCTGAATACTGTGCACCAGTATGGGGCTGGAGCATGCACAGTAAGTTAGTGGATTCCAGCCTTAACAACATGATGAGAACCATTGCCAAATGCCTTATGCCAGCTCTGATTGACTGACTATTTTACTGTACATTAGAGTGTAACAGCAAAAAGCATACTAATGCAATAATGCACAGTAAAATCAGGGTACTGCACATTAAGCATCACTAAGAAGTGTGCTTTTGCTACTGCACATTGGGCAGCCTAATGCACATTTAGTACCTCACATTAGAGGGACTGAATATAGCGTGCAGTAGCAAAAATGCATTAATGAACATATAGATGTGTCCAAGATGACTTAGTGCTGCTGGTCTCTTCTGTACTCCCGTCTTGTTTCCCATGCAAGGCTCTAGCCCATGGTGCTACTGCAGCACAGCTAGTTTTGCAGCACAGCTAGTTCTGTGGTAAGTGCTTGCATCAGGGAACTGCCCCACTACCTGTTCTCTGGCAGCTCATAATAAGCTCCTTTCCCTGCCTGAAGCTGTGTCTTCTGCTCCTCCACCCTTAAAGTAACAGGAGCCTTTGGGTCTCTGTTACAGAGACAAAGAAAAGAAATGTTCATATTGGCAGATGGAATCACAATTATACATTAATGAATGGACTCATCAGCCTAGGATGGTAGTTCAGCAGTAGACGAGGGCTGATAATCAGAACTTCTGCTTTGTTTCAACTTCAGTTGATAAAGCTATGGATCATGCATTACTAAGCAAACATCAGATGAATATACTGGAGTATCTCCATCACTGCAAGCAAGTATATAATGCTTCCTTGAAAGAAAGAGTTGGTATGACTGATGTATAAGCTCCATGCAGGAGTAAGATTTTGAGAACCTTCAGCCAAGAATACATAGGGGTGGCTTAACTAAGAATGGGAAACAGTTGGGGGATCAGCATATACTGAAGATAATTGCCATAGGAAACTGATCTCCAGGGATTCGGGTTCTCCGTTTCCCACAAAGAAAAATGCAGGTTTTTCTCCTTCCCAGAGGAAACCACAGATTTTTCATTTTTTACAGAGAAACGTGGATTTTGCAGTTTTGCAAAGAGCTCTTGCAGCCTGGCAGAGTTCCAGCCTGCAAGGGGCTGGCAGGGAGCAGGAGGAGGGCACTCAAGCAGGGGGCACCATGTGCATGTATATACATGTGGCCGCCAGTCAGCCTGGAGAGCAGCTCCTACAGGTAAGTGGCAGGGCAGGAGAGTGGAAATTGAGGCCTCTATAGTGGGGAGGGAGTTGGGCGGGGCTGGGGCTGCTGCCCAGTTGATTGGTGCATGGGGCTTGGGACCCAGGACTGTAATGTGTGGCTGCAGGACCACAGTAGGGAGCAGGACAGAGCCGCGGGGAGTTCATCGGGGGGGGGGAGGGAGGGGCTGGAGCCAGCTCCCTGCTGCTGTGCACACTCTTGAGGGGAAGTGGGAGGGGGAACCCATGACCCCCAAATCTGTGCATGGGGCAGGGGTGGGCACAGACTCCCGGCTGCAGGCTCAGGTTCCCCACCCTGAGGCCCTCCCTCAGGGCCTCTGCAGCCAGTGCCTGCAATGGTGCTGGACGGCCAAGGGGGGCATCACCAGGGCAGCACGGAGCTTGCATCAGCAAGTAGTTTCCCTGTGCGACTCTGCTGTTCCCTGCAGCACTGGGCTGCACCTGTTAGGCTGTGGAGGCCCCAGGGGAGGGCTGCAGGGCAGGGAGCCCAAACCCACAGCAGGCAGCCTGCACAGATCTGGAGGACATGGGTGTCCCCTGGCCCACAGGAGTGCATGTAGCAGTGGGGGGCTGGCCCCAAACCCCCGCCTGAGCTTTCAGCAGGCAGCAGGTGTGGGGAGCCGGCTCCACTCCGCTGCAGCAGCCACTGCCAACTGCCAGGGGCAGGGGTTTGTGGACATGGGTCCCTGGTGCTGTAGCCCTGGTGAGGCTCACAGGGGGTGCACCACCATGCTCACACAGCTCACCCACTATGACTTCTATGCAGGTAGGCACATATCCTATCTTAGAAGCTTAAGCAGCTGCATTCCTCTGTTCTTGAAGGGGGTACAGCTCCTTCTTCATGCTACCCTGTGCTACCTCTTAGCCTGAATTTTTTTGCAAAAATCCAGTTGGTCTAATAAAAAAAAAAATATCACCTCTACCACAAGTTCTGATTCTTTTTTGCCTCTAGACCAATATGGCTACAACCTGAATATCTGGCCTCTTAGCCTGCAGATTTAACAACGCCCAAATCAAACATGCATCTGCTGTTCTGCAAATCACAATGACCTATGGCTCTCATCCTACAAACAGCTCAGTGCAGGCAGACCTCTATGTGGTACTGTATAACTGCAGTGGGGCTTGCTGAAGAAGGCAACGTGTGCAGAGCTTGCTGCTGACTGGGGCCAAAGTTCAAACTTGTTTCCTGCCCCTGGCATTGTGAATAAATCACTGAAGTTTCCCACTTTAAAAAAAAAAAAAAAAAAGAATCAACTGCTAGCTGAAAATAATGTTTTAACCATCAGGTGGTGCAACAGCTCCAGGTTTTCCTAGGGACAGTGGAGCTATGACAGTGAAATAAAATGTACAGAAAGTAATAGGCAAGGATTTCTTAGGGTGATATATCTTTTATCAGACTGTAATGGGACCCAGGTTGAAGGGTCACATTAGGGTGGTGCCCAGGTGCCATACTCCCAATGGATGTTTAGTTCCCTTTTCTATATCCCACCTGCTGAGACTTGTTAATGAGAAGGATATCAGGAGATGATGGTACCTGACTGTAGTGGGGTACACTGAGGTGGGTGCAGGTCTTGTTGTCTGGGCATCTTCTGGGGGCCTCCCTTATACCAAACCCTTTTCCACTCAGGTGTTCTTGTGATGCTATTGGGGTAGGCGCCTGGTGCCCTAGAAGAAACAAGAAAGATCCAACTTGGAAACAAAAGTAGAACCTAGGACCAACATGAGCTGGCTGGGCCGTGCTGCTCTGGCAAGGGTTTACTACAAATGATGTCTATACTGTACAGAAGTTAATAAAACAATACAACATAAACAGTCATGTCCATTGTTCATTCATGGGCCTACCTTTAGCTTTAAAGTATACATCTGACTTTTCATAAGGTGGCTAAGGCTCTTTAGGGCATGCCCCCAATTACAAGCCTGATTTAGAGGGCTGGCCTGTATCTGGGACCATGGGTACTATGAACTCGTGAGGCCTTGGCAGGTACCCAGCATCCAGCATCTGCAGGGTTATCAGGTTCCTATCATGGGAGCAATGGTCAGGCTAGCCTCCGATGGGGCACACTTAGCTCCAGTGGAGCGACACAGCAATCTGGTCCCTATGCCAGCATTCCACCCATCCTGGTGCTGCATCCCTCTATAAGGGAAGTTCCAGGTTAACTTGAGCCAACCTGGACCCCTGCAGGCTCCCAGGTGCCATGCTGCCACTGAAGGGAGCTGAGATCCCCTGCTGGGCTCATCATCGCCTGCATCTGTGGCTCCTGGGCTCCAGGTGATGCCAGGTATTTTCATCGCAGCCTGGGCTCTGGGCCTGTGAGAAGCCACTCTTCTTTCTTCCACTCTTGCCCAGGGGACAGGCAAACAGGAAGTGCATCACCTGCCATTCCCTGCCCTGCCTGGGAGGTGGGCGTGTACAGGGGGGTTGGGGGAGCATGCTGCCTGCCCACAGGTCTGCTGTTTGCCACTGGGATGATTTAGGATCCTGCTGGCTGCAGAGCACCCCAGCAGCCATCAAGTGGAAAGCCAGATCAGGTCCTTACTACATGAACCAACTAGGTAGTTGGGATAAAGTTAGATAAGCTCTTAAACACAAAACAGTCCTCTTCAGATCTGATATCCGTCAAAGAATGTCACGCATTCAAAAGCTTGTCTAACTATATTCCAACTACATAGTTGGTGCAATAAAAGATATCATGCATAGAAAACCTTGCCTCTTACATAATTTCTGAACCATCATGCTACAACCTCACTCTTCACTACCCATAGGTATTAAGCAAGTCTAAAAAGGAAAATGGACATAGCTAGGGTAAGTGAGAAATGTGTTTTCTGGCCTGTCATTATAAAAACCACCTAGAAAGGCATAAATGTCAGATTTTTTCATATTCATTCACTTTTTATCATTTCTGCTATTTGCTTACTTTTTAATGTTCAACTGTACTTGGGAAAAGAAAATAAAACTCTTCTGTTTCATGGTTGTTTGTAGTAGGCATCACTTTCTAGTTCCCACACTTTGACTGGATGCCTCAATCTTTTAACTGTGGGACAATGTTTAAAGTCAACCAAGTTGCTTTTAACAAAAACATAACAAATCGCTGGTTTAAAAAAAAAATATTTTAAAAAAATTCTACTAGTTCTGTACTTCATCTGTGGCTAAATGGCCTGTTTATCTTTCAGGCGCTTGGGTGCTAAGCATTACAGTAAGGTATTAATTACATTGTTTGGCTATTCAGCATAGAGCATATGGCCACGTACAGTCATTCGTTACATCAAGGGCACATAAACATTCAGAAATAGACGTTCCCACCATCATGTTTAAAGTTAAACATGGACTTGAAGAGATTGCCTTTTAAAAATGAAACTGCCATGCATGTACAAAAAGGCCTTAATTAGGATGGTTGTGTTCCATTATTAGTGTGAAATGGGCTGTATTCAATTCAGATTTGGCCCAAATCAGGGACAGTGATTTAATTAGTTGATTCAGCTGAATCTGAAGATTGAATGCTGATATGGAAATTCAGCAATTCAGCCATAGACACAGCTTTAAATGTTTTTCTACATACCCTGAGGTACCAGGCGTGGCTTGTGAACACTGCGATAGTGGGGTGGATGGAGCATCCCACATGCTCAGTGGGAAACCCAAAAGTAGACCAGAAGTACTTCTGGCCCACTTCCAGGTCTGCTGCCAAGCACACTGGGAGGGCTCCCCATGCACCCCTGGCTCAGCAGTCAGCCATGGGGGGGCCCCAGTTGCCCCCCGCAGACCCAGGAGGCATCAGTTGCCAAGCCAGGGCAGTATGAGGGATGGGCCCCGTATGCTCCCCTGCAGACCCAGAAGTGGACCAGAAGTGCTTCTGGTCCACTTCCAGGTCTGCTGCCAAGCGCACTGGGGATCCCTTTGTGCTCCCATGGGACACTCCACCTGCCCCACCATTACAGCATTAATGAGCCGCGTAGTAGCTTGAGGTATGTAGAAAAAACATTTAAAGCTGTGTCTATATCCGAATCACTGAATCTTGTCGAATCTCTCTGAATTTATTCAGAGGGTTCCAGTTCGATTTGGAGAAATTAAAGGGTCTCCTGCTTCAATTCAGATTCAGAGATTCGGTCATTGAATCAGGGACCAAAGCTTTGCACAACCCTATTATTTAGTGTCACAGATATTCACAATGCTCCATGAAACCAAAAACTGACAAAAGTAGAATTTTCAAAAATCCTTAGTTCTGGCTTAAAGTCTGGTAAGTCTCACTTTGATTTGTGTGTGAAGTTTGCCCTGTACTGTGAATATTTCTGGGCTATAACCAATCTGGCTAATTTCCAATATAAAGATAATTATTTCAGAAAGTGACCAGAACTTAGTGGTTTAGATTCAGATGTCATGGGATAAGAAATGTATAAATAGATATTAATTAACCTGAGCTATATGCTATTGATCTTGCAATAAAATAATTCTAGACACAGTATTCTGGTTTCTATAGTACTGAATATACCTTAATGCAATAGAAACCTTTAAAAGTTATTAATACTTCTGTTACAACAGAATTCTGAACCTGCAGTTACTTATGTTCATGTTTCACTTGACATGTGTATTACATAGCTTTACTGTACTGACTGCAATCGGAACTTCTCATTTTCATGCAGCTAAGCAATATTTGCAGGCTCATGATCAGAGAGATGGTTTCTTCTCATTGTTTTTACCTATGGCCTTAGCAGTTCTCTGACCTGTAGCAAAGCTATAAACAGGTTAATAGTTATCTCCACTGTAGTCAGACAGTCTCAGATCACTATGATTAGATGTTGTCGTCCAGTGGATGCTTATAAAATGTCTGAAGGATTCTATGACTTCATTCATTTGTAAACCCACAATCCTGGCTGAAAATTATAAAATGAGCAGGATAAATGTTAGTAATTTCTCCCAATAGTTAGTTTAACAGAAAAAGAGACAGAGCTATAGATTTTAAATATCCCAGAGTAGCAAAAAGGGTGATTTGGAAGTTTCAGCAGAAAAAAGAAGCAAAGCATTATAGCTTACTAACTCCCCCTCTTCCTTTCATCTCTGCTACACACTCCAAGCTTTTCCATGTCACTATACCCTTACAAAATTAATTCATTCCCTAGAGAAACACAACAGTCCTCTTCCCACGGTACATATTTATTCCCATACATACAGCAAGCTATGTTTTTCAGCACTTCAAAAAACAGACCTTACATCAGCATTCAGGAAACCAAGAACAAAGTTGCGGCTAGAGTTGAAGAAAATGTCATAACATTTTATGTAAATAATGGGGAAAGGTGGGAAATATTTTCTTTTTCATTTTATGTACATTTTTACAAAGTAGTATTATCTCCCAGAAGATGACAATAATCACCTTACATGGTTAACCTGTTTCATGTATGCAGATCCTTGTGCCCTCTTGAGTACAATGAATCTTCCATCCATGAGGATCTAGCTAAAGGACTGTGGCCTATAATCACAAACGTTATTAACACACTGAAATATAATGCAGCCTTTCATCATTTTGACATGAATGGCTCTCCAGAAGTCTGTAACGAAAGTATCATGAACTGTTCAGACCGAGTTTTAGGACCCACTTACCTCCCTCTGCAGTGCAGAGGAAAAGCAATATGGTCCCAATTTCTGGACTTGGGATGCTCCTGGCATGGATGAGCCCCCATTTACTGTAAGTTGGAACATCCGTTTGTTTTTCCAGACTCCCCACTGCCCACAGCCAAGATGCAGCATTGACAATAGTAGTTAATGGTGTTGGGGAGGATGTAGGTATGGCTGTGCTCAATGGGAAATCAGTCTGCTAGGAAGTGTTGACAGCCAGGACCGTAGGTAGCTCCAGCCACTCGCCACCTCTCCTCCCCCCACTCCATGCTCCAACTGCTCACTGCTAGTGTCCCCCCCACCCCAGGCCTCGCGCAGGCTGATATGCCCGGGGCCCCACACACCCCTGGGGGCAGCTCTGAGGCTAGAACTTGTATTTACAGACCTAATTAGGCAGCTCCAAAGTAAATGTCTCATGTAGACACAGCCAGTCTGTTTTAAGAGAGAGAGAGAGAGAGCAAACCTGAAAAAAATTGCTGTTTATCACGCAAAGAGCTGACTCAGCCTGTGACTGAGATATCTGGGCCAGCTTCACAGGTCCATACAGGAATAGCATACACTTGCCTGAGGCAGAAAAGAATTTATTAGGAATGAAAAGACATTTATTACAACATCAGGGAAGATCCACCTTCTATTTAAAAAAAAAAAAAGCATTTCCTATCAGTCAGACTGGGTGGATGTCTAACCTTTTATGACAAAGTGATGCACAATGAAGAAGTAAACTGCCTGCAGCCTTAGCCACACCTCATCTATGGACCTTGCTGCACTTAGGCATGTTTTATTTAAATTGTAGTAAGCATTACTGTGCCATATTAAAAATTAGAAGTTGTTAGCAGCTGCACAGTAAAATCTTAGCCCAGTCTGGACAAGGCTAGAGCCAGCAGTGTCTACATGACACTGACCCTAGCACCAGGTACTGTAGCTGCCTCTGAAGGCATGCAACCTCCACACTAGAAGTGCATGCCCCCTCCAGTGAGGGTTCAGCAGGCTGAGGAAGACACAGGGAGTCGAGCCTGGGAGAAAGTGTCACTCGTCCTACTGGATCTGCACCTGCTGCTAGATCCATGGAGTGAGCCAGGTCTTCGTCACTGGCAGTCTTGAACCAGCTCTGGTGTGGTGTTGGGGCTTGTTGGTCTCAGCCCTTGCACCACACCAGAATCTTGAACTCAGATTACCTCTGTGGAGCAGTCCAACAATAGCTGAATGTGTTACTTAATACAATCTGAAGATACTCCTCCCACAAAAAGGCATAACTCTGCTACTATATGATCACGCTTAGCAGTTATTTTGCTGTTTGAATGTGCGGACGCTTGTGTTTTAATTGCAGTGAAACCATCCTAAATGGAACATGTGACAAGGTACTAAGTCACGTTCGGTGGGGTGCACCCCCATGGGACCATACTAATCAATCTCCAACCCTATTCAAAACAGTGTTATATGGCTTACATAATATTATTTAATCCATATAAGCAGAAACCATTTTCTGAATCTAGCAAAGATCCCAAGCCACAGAGTTTGGCTCCAAAGCTGAAATCTCCCAAAGTTTAAAGGTGATTGTCACACTAGGTTGAAAATGCCCAGTTGTGGCTAGGTCGGTGGGCTGGACATCAATGAGGATGCAGTTTATGATTAATATGCAATATTTATTTGGCTTCAACCTATAAAATATTGACAACTCAGCAAATGATTTCCTATATAATACTAATCTATGACAACATACAATAATCAAACAATCAAAGCTGGGGAGCGATGTCCGTTGGGTCATGAGGTTCGGGTCAAGGCCCCTTGCTTTCAAAACCACGAGTGGTTTTGGTGCGGCTGGCCAGGGCCCTAGTCTCAGACCTGGTCAGCGGCTCATATTTCTTAAAAGGTCATTTAACAATCAAAACATAATCAATCAAAATAACTACAAACAGCTGAATGGGAAATTACATCCGTTGAGTCACGGGGTTCAGATCAAGGCCCCTTGCTTTCAAGATCGCAGACAACCTTGGTGCGGCTAGCCAAGACCCTAGACCCAGACTTGGTCAATGGCTCATGTCTTTTACAGGAAAGACAGACAAATACAAACATAAACAACTACAGCCTTATATGCACGCTTACCACTACAGCAAACAAAAGGAGCGGCTTCGTGGCTGGGGACGCTAGTCTCTTCACAGAGGCCTCAAGAATGACCCGAGGCAGTGCTCGGGGGGGGCAACCCTGTGTGTTATCAGTCTGTGGGCCCTTTGACGCTTGAAGTTACGGTTCGAACTGCCCCCGTCAGGGCCTCATGGCTCTACCCTTTTATACCCTTACTCTTTTTCACTTATTTTTACTGGCCAATTGTGTCACCTTCCTGCCAGCATTTTGTTCACTCCTCAGTAGCCCCTTCCTCACGCAGTCCCCTCATTGTCTTCTGCTTAGCCAGTTATGTTGCAATTTCCTTCCTGCTTCGATGGCAGTTCGATGCGGTTGACTTCCCTGCCTCATGAGCGTGACAGGGGTCACCCGTCCACAGGCCTGTGTTATGGCCTAGCATTCTGCCATTTTGCTGCGGCCTGGCCATTCATCTGGGGAGATGCCCGTGACAGTGATCTGATACAGGTCTTAGTTCAGCCTAGATTAGAAAGAGGGGTCAACCATAAAGTTCAGATACAGCATGACTCCAGAACATGGGATATTTAAATTTTGATTCAAGCCCTTGTCTAATAAAACTTATCCTGGCATGGGTAAAGTTCCTCTATGTCTGAGGATAGTGATATTGAGATGAAGAACAAGTATCCCTTTGCAAGGGTCATTATATTGCTTGCCAACTAACTGCCAGTTCATTGCCTTCTACAGTTAATGCAGAGGTAGAATATCAACAAAAAATTTACTAAAAATGAAAAAAATGGAGGAGACAATGTTGCCAGGAAAGAAATGTTTAAAAAAAAACACCCCAAAAAACTGGCTAACCTTTTCACGCACTTTATGCTTCTGCATTTACAGATCACTGCAGTATGGATCAATGTTCAGATAACTGGATTGGGAATCATCTTGAGACCTGTTTCTACTGTCTCAGCCACTAACCAGATACATGACTTTCATTGCATCACTTCACTTCTCTGTGCCTCTCTCTCATCTGTCTCATGTATTTATACTATAGGAGCTTTGTAGTTGGGACTGTCATCTTTACTCTTTGCACAGTGCTCAGTGCAATGAGGATCCAGTCTTAATTACAACTACTTGATACTACAAAGATACACATAATAATATTACCTACTCCTAAGATAACATCCCGTGACCAAAATGTTCCTTTTTTATGTCATTTTTGGTTGGAACATGTTTTGGTTGGTACTAGTATTTTTAAGTCTCAAAGATTTTAGCTTTTTTTTTTTTTTTTTTTTTAACTGGTAGGTGGGAAATAATGGAACAAATGCATCATCCTATTTGTGACAAGGGGCCATCCTGGGGCCGAGTCTCAACATCGGCCCGCCCACTTGTCTTAGTAAGGCAGTCTACCCAGTCTCACCCGCCATGACTTGCTGTTCCCAAAACTGGTGTATAAATGTAGGGGTCTGACTATTTAAATGCCAGGGGGCACTATCCATGGCTCCATACCATCCCTACACCATGGCCCATGCCTCACAGATGGCATCCATGTTGCTCCAGTGCCCCACACTGTAACCCAAGCTCTGGAGTCTCACCTGGGACTCTCACCCCCCACTGATGCCGCAGACAGTGCCCTCATACTGGGCAGTTCTTGACCTTTTGACCCAAACTCAGCCTCACAATGCCTGAGAGCCTATTGGGGCTCCCTCTGATCCAAAACTCAGCCTCACCACGTCCGAGGACTTACCAGGGTCTCAACCTCTGGCCCAACTGTGGCCTCAGGTGTCTGTAGACTTACTTTGGCCTGACTACCCCATTCCTGGGGTTTCAACTTATGCCCTCCTACTTGGGCCTTCCACCTGTGCCCTCTCACTAGGGCCTTCACTTCCATGTATGCCCCCACACTAGGGTCTTCAACAGGGTCTTACCCTCCTATGGGACTCAGGTGTCACGCAGGTATACCTGGCCCCTCCTTGCCCCCTCATTGGGACCACTCTAATTATCTGCCCCCTTTCTCACTAAGGCCTCTGGGGTCTTCCATCCATGGGGCTCAGGTGTCCAGAGACATGCCTGGCCCCCTTGCCTGTCCCTAGACTCAGGTATCCCACCAGTATGTGGGGGCTGGGGTTTTAAGGCACCCCTCCTCATCTTTCACTGGGGAGGCAACTGGCCTGGCACTTCTGGGGAACTCCCCCACCACAGGGAGTCCGATCAGGTCATCCTTCCCCAGCAGGATGCAGTTTTCTGTCATACCCACTACCAGTGGAGGCCTACCTGCCTTGGTCTTATCCCTGCTGGCTGCCTCTCTCTGGCCCAACCCTTCGTACCCCTCCTTGAATGCCTCCCATCCAGAGGCTGAGTTTCTGCCTCCTTCATTTTTGCCTACTGTATTCCTGAGCCTTTCTTCCCCTAGACAGTGTTTTCCCCCGCATTGAGGGGACCTTCTGCCCCCTTAGGCTCTGGTCACACCTTCAGGTGAGCTGGGGTGCCAGATAGCCCATCATGGCCCAGGCCAACCCCTCACATTGGGCTTCAATGCCCTTTGGCCTTCTGGCCCTGGTCCTCTTACATTAACGAGTCAGGGTACTCTGGTCCCAGCATCACAGCAGCTGACCTCCTTAGGCAGCAGGGGTTCCCTTCTTGGCCACACCATACAGCCATCTCACACAGCTTATTAAGATCTCTGGGGCTCTACACAACATAGCTGTAGCCTCAGCTGAGCTTACCTGAGCCCCAGGCCTCACCCCTTCCTTGTTCTAAAATCAGGGACTTGCCTAGCCCCTGTGCAGGCCCATAAGTTGTGAGCCCACTTTCTAGGCTGAGTCTTGCTCTCTTTATGCCCAAGCCTTCTTTGGGAGACTCAGGATCCCACTGGGCCCTCAGGAACATCCTGTGATCCCCATCCCTGTGATCCCTCCCTTACCACCAGAGTGCTGTGAACACAGCTCAACCCAGTATTACCCTTCAGCTGCTTGCAGCAGACTGCTGCCTCAGTCCCGAGACCCTGGATCTAACATGGCCACCTCATCAGGGCTGGCCCACACCTGCCAGCTGCCTGCTTTCAGCCTTAAAGTGACAGATACCAAAAGTGCTCTGCCACACTAATGGGGTTTTTTTCATTTTTACAGCACTCAAAAATGGCTGATTGGATTTTACAATCCAAGCAAATTCACTATTAAAGAGGCAAGTCACTAATAACTATAGCAAATATGTGATAAGATTGCATCAGTGCAAGTATGGCCTATATTCTTTGTTTGTGACTTTCTATTTTGTTATATTAAAATGTTGTTTAAATTAACCCAGCAACTTGCATCTGTCTGTTTCATTAACCTGCACCTTCAGTATTTGTCACTTTACCAAGTTTGAAAATGTCACTAAGAATTACTTTATATTTTCTGTAAGATAAAGACATTGAAAGGTACTGGGTGAAGAAAGAGTCACAGATTTCATAGACATTAGGGCTGGAAGGGACCTCAGAAGATCATCGAGTCCAGCCCCCTGCCCAAAGGGCAGGAAGTCAGCTGGGGTCATAG
>NW_017728950.1:6958355-6980950 GCF_001723895.1 Crocodylus porosus | reverse complement strand
AGCTAGTTGGAGTTCAGTTGCAGCCTTGGCTTTCCTGGTTTGCTCCCTGCAGGACCGGACCAGTGCAAAATAATCCTCCTTGGAGGTGAATCCCATCCTCCATCCAGTCCTCTGAAAGCCTATGCAAACATATCCACTGAATGACATTTCCCTTTTTACTATTATTTTTTTTAGATTTAGCAGATCAACACTATTGGCTCCAATAGCTCTTTTGCCAAATCTTGGAAAGTATATATACCTACAGATTCAAAGATCTTTAACTGTATTAATTACCATCTTCCCAGATACATGGGGGGCTCCCCAGCATGCTTGGCAGCAGACCTGGAAGTGGACCAGAAGCACTTCTGATCTATTTCTGGGTCCACCAGGAGGCGCATGGGCCCCCCTGATGCACCCCTGGCTCAGCGACTGGTGCCTCCTGGGTGGGGAGGGGCACACAGGGTTCCCCCATAGCCAATCGCTGAGCTGCGGGGCAATGGGGGGAGGCCCCCAGTGTGCTCCCAGCAGACCCAGAAGTGGACCAGAAGTACTTCTATTCCAGTTCCAGGTTCGCCACTGAGCATGTGAAGGTCCCCCACTTCCCCCCCACTCTGTCTGATGCTCCATCCGCCCCAGCATCACAGCATTCACAACCTGTGCTGGTACCTTGAGGTAGAAGAACATTTAAAGCTGTGTCTATGGCCAAATTGCTGGTTTTCCGAATCAGCATCAAATCTTCAGATTCAGATTCAGCTGAATTGAATGGGCACAGTGATCCGAATCGACTAATCGAATCACTATCCCCAATTCAGGCCGAATCTAAATCAAACACAGTCCATTATGCACACCCCTAGTAAATAATAATGGAACACACCCATCCTAACTGAGGTCTTTTGTACATGCACGGCAGTTTCATTTTTAAAAAACAATCTCTTCAAGTCATGTTTAACTTTAAACATGATGGTGGGAAAGTCTATTTCTGAATGTTTACATGCCCTAGATGTAATGAATGACTGTACATGTCCATACGTTTTATCCTGAACGGCCAAACAATGTAAGACCTTATTGTAATGCTTGGCACCCAAAAGCCTGAAAGTTAAACAGGCCATTTAGCCACAGATGAAGTACAGAACTAGTAGAATTTTTAAAAGTAATTTTTTTTAAACCAGCAATGTGTTCTGTTTTTGTTAAAAGCAATTTTGGTTGACTTCAAACACTGTCCCACAGTTCAGAGACTGAAGCATCCAGTCAAAGTGTGGGAACTAGGAAGTGATGCCTACTACAACCATGAAACAGAAAAGTTTTATTTTCTTTTCCCAAGTACAGTTGAACATTAAAAAGTAAGCAAATAGCAGAAATGATAAAAAGTGAACGAATATGAACAAATCTGACATTTATTCCTTTCTGGGTGTTTTTAAAATGACAGGCCAGAAAACACGTTTCTCACTTACCCTAGCCATGTCCATTTGCCTTTTTAGACTTGCTTAATACCTACTGGTAGTGTAAGAGTGAGGTTATAGCATGATGGTTCAGAAATTATGTAAGAGGCCAGGATTTCTATGCGTGATATCTTTTATTACATCAACTATGTAATTCAGCCGACTCAAACCAGGGACAGTGATCTGAATCAACAAATCAAATCATTGTCCCCAATTTGGGCCAAGTCCAACTCAAATAGGGTCTGCTTTGCACACCCCTAAAAGCTGGTTCTCTTAGTCACTGGAAACCTTTCTAGTAAGTTGCTGCTCTGGGTGATTTTTTTCCTCCCCCTTCACTGCTGCTGTTATTGTTATATTTATATTCTAATGACTCCTACGAGCCCTAATCATGCACCAGGACCACATTACAATAGTGCTGTGTACACAACAAAATGGTTGTCCTGGCCCCAGAAAGCTTGCATCCTGGGCATACATCAACCCTACTCCCATAGACATACTCAAGCTAGTTTTAAAGTGTTAGTTCAGGAGCTGGTAGTTGTCTACTGCAGCAGCATGGAACTCAGCTTGAACCTACCGACTAAAGAATGTACTCAGATTCTCAGATGAGTTTTGCTGCTAGTACTGAGCTCTATGCTACTGTGGCTAAATTATAACTGATACTTAAGATAGCTGGTTCAAAACTTGAATTCTCTAAGCATGAAGAAAAAGTCAACAGGGGAATACAAGGAAGTAATGAGTAATTTTGGTCAGCATGTCAGGTTATAGTTTCAGCACACCAGCAGCCTTTTTAACTTACTCCTCCTCTCTCTTTCTTCTCATGAGTTGTTGCTAACCTTGCCTACACCCTCACCCCATCCCCTGGAGCCTAGGTTTAAAGGACTCAAACTTGGATAAGGCATGATCTGGCCCCAGCCTTGTCCTTAAAGTACACCAAGATTTTTTTTTAAATGATGAGCTTGCAAGAAGAGGGATTATAATTGAAGCTGCTTCTCCTCCCCAACCAGATTTAACTCTACCACTACTACCAGAGCACTGTTATCATATGATAGATATAAGCCTTTATATAGTGCTCTTTGTCAGTAGATCTCAAACTGCTTTACGAAAGAGATAAGTATTGTTACCATTACAAATGGGAAAATAAAGGTTACAGGACTTGTCTAAGGTCATATAGCTGGCAAGCAACAGAGCCAGAAATAGAAGCATAGCCTCCTGGGCTAGGGACAGAAGTTACTCATAAACCAGTTTAAGTCATCAGAAATTGGTTTAAACCTGTAATAGAACAGAAGTTCAGTGCACATAAACCAATTTCAGCCATTTTGAAACTGATTTAAGATGAGCTTGGTTGAATGTTGTATCAGACTCGACCGATTTGGGTCAAACCAGTTTATGAAACTTCTGTCTCAGCCTTACTGGTTCAAGGTAAATCACAGTCCCCCTAAGCACACTTTCCAGCTCAAGTTTGAGCTTTGCTGTCTGTTCCAGCACAGAAGCATGGTTGTGGGTAATGGCAAGGACTGCTCCACCCCTCAGGACAAACCCCAGGTAGGGTCTGTACTTAGTCCAGGTCAAGTTAAATGTTCTGTCCACCAAACTGCAGACAATTAATGCCTAGAGTAGGGGTGTCCAACCTTTTTGAATGTGGGTCCGGATCATGAACTTTTTATCATCCAGCGGGCTGGCGAGTCATATTCAAAGACCTCACAGGAAGTGGTATCACATCATGTCCCCCAAAACAAAAGTACAGTGTTTACTTTCATTTCCCTTCGCAGCGCCTCGGGCCTGAGCACACAGCTTGGAGGGCCCAGGCCGTATGTTGGACAAGCCTGGTCTAGAGCATTAACTTTCCTAGCTGATGATTCAGGACCACACAAATGCAGGAGATGCCAATGATGCTTTAAGAATTCTGTTAATTTGCTCTTTTTTTGTTTGCCTCTGTGTTGACAACAACTACAAAAGCCATGTCTGATCACCAAACACGTTTTGCAGGTGTTTATCTTGGCGTAAAGCATGGCAGTGTGTTAAATCAGTTAGACCCCTTGAAGTGTCTGGGTTTTCCAACTATTTACTTATTGCATGTACTTACTAAAAGTGAGCTGAGCTGTTTCTGCTAACTGTGTTAAGTGATTGAAGTCTGAGGGTCCTGTAAATCTGGTTGCCTTTAGGAGGGAAGAATCCCCAAGTCCGGCCTGGCTTACTGGAATTGTGAAGCACCGTTCAGATAAAGTACAGTGAGTAGGTAATGATAAAGTGCATTGATTCCCACAGAAGAGAATGTGTATGTAATTCCATACCATTTCATAAGGATGTCCCTAAATGACTGGAAAGGTATGTTAAGGAAACCCTAAGTCACTTATCCAGATCAGAGAATACAAACAGTGAAATAACAGGAAAAATAAAGCTTTCTAAGTGCCTTATGGCTTTGGGGCCACATTTTCCTTTTGTTACCTGGGTGTAAATCTACACTGGTTTCATTTGGCATCACTATGGATTTCAGTGGCATAATTGAAAACAGGCAACCAGTCTGATATAACATTTTAAGCTGTATATCTGAAAAGCATGTGCGTGTTTGGTTTCCCCAAGATTCTCTGAATAGATCAAGTTCTTTTTTCAACAACGCTGAGGCAACTATGGTAGTGCCAATGGATTTGCACCAGAGTAACAGACAACAGAATTTGGTTCCGTTTATATCATAGGGCAGGGGTCAGCAACCTTTTAGTAGGGCAAGATGAATTAACAAAGTTCAGTCTGAAGGCAGACCACCACTTGCAACCAAATTGCCACCTACACCTTGGCTTTGAAAGCCAGGTAAAAATTGCTGGGCAGGCCACATCTGGCGTACAGGCCATGACAACCCTTCTTTATAGATGCTTCACAATCACAAATTCCTCTGATTCTGTACAGAAGGACGTCAAAGGATGAAAACGAAGAGTTTCCACATGCTTTTCAAATCAGATACCTTTGGTAAATGCCATAACCATGGAAACTATTTCCTGTTTCATTTAAATATTTGCATACTATATAAACTAATAATTTTCTGTAACTTATGACTGTAATTTTCTGTAACTTATGACTGAGTGATCTGCGGCTGTGTGCTAGATCCAATAAAGGAATGGAGTTCAGAGTTCTTAAATAGGCACATAGAGGGCACATCTACATGAGATGCTTTGAGTGCAGTAGACCAGTTCTACTGTGTATTACTGCAGTGAACAAAACCTGTGCTAATGCACATGTAGCAGGCTTGCCTTTTGGAGCTTGGGTTGAGTCCCAGGCTTGTAATCTTGCTGTTTTGATTGGTGGAGCTCATCCCCCAATCAGGAGGCAACAAGAGGAATTCAGTCATGCCCCTTTCCTGAGGGGAGAGGGAGGGGGAGGAGTCCCTTCCCCCCGCGGACCTGATTGAAGACTGCAACACTCAGGTCTGGAAGATTTCAGGGGCAGAGCCCTGGAGCATATAAAAGGAGCTGCATGCCCAGCATGAGGGGAACACATCCGGGAGAGAGAAGAGTGGGGCTTAGAAGAGTTGAGGAGAGCTGCTCAGCAGGGCGAAGCAGTAGCCCAGAAGCACCTCTGAAGACTTCTATCAGCGGGGAATGGCAGATGGCTCCAGCAGCTAGGCTCTCAGTGTGCAGCACAGCACACGGCATCCAGACCTTGGGAGCTGCGTGAGGCGGCTCAGGTCTGCAGCCTCTGGCGTGTTGCAAGAGACACGGTGCACAGAGTAGGGCCTTTGGAACGCTTGGGCAGCTCAGGTCCTCAACCCCCAGAATGAGACTGGGAGCTTGGTGCAGGAGGCGCTCCATGGAGGGTCTGGGAGTGGACCGAGCCTGGTGCTGCACAAGGCAGCCCAGGCCTCCAACCCATAGCAAAAAGGTTGAGTCCAGAGAGCCAGATGGTGATCAGGCTACTGAGCCAGCAGACAGGGCCAAAGCAGAGGCCTCCAGAAGCCCTGCATAGTGGAGCCCTGTTCCAGGGTACAGTGACCACCTCCCCGCCAAAGCCCACTGCAGGTGAGAGGGCAGCTTGGTGCACCAAGGACGAGGACCACCCTCCAGGCCTGGGAGCTATGCCTTGCAGGGAAAAGAGGATTCCCACAGAGGAGACTCTCCCCTGGTTAGTTAAGGGCTCCTGAAAAGGGAGGTCCCACTGAGAGGGCCCCCCTGAAGTTACCAGCTTCTTTGTAGGGCTTGGGAAAAGCCCAAGGGCATTGGGGCTCAGTCCCTTGGGATTGAGTTTATTTGTTTCAGATCAGATACTTACCTGCATCTGGAGCACTGGTATAAGGTTTTATGTCATTTACCCACAGGGTATTGTTTGTGTTATTGGTTTAAATATCTTATAAATATATATACACATTGTACATTTGTTTATATCCATGTTCCTTTCCCTTGTGATAAGTTAATGTAAATAAGTATGTATATAGTTAAGTCCCCTGACTGTCCTGGCCTGGTTCTATAGAGATGGGGGGAAACTGAATGGTCTGCAGTTCCCACCTCACAGCACACCTGCCAGCTAACAATCCCCTTCAATTGGAGAAGGGGAATATATACCCAAGTTACCTGGGCTACACACAGTAGATTTAATCACAAAAATCACCACCTAAAAAAATTGTTCATTTGCACTAATACACAGTAGCACTGATTACGCAGCATTAAGTTAGTAGCTATCATTATGGGTACTAAACTTAATGTGCCATAATTACACACATTATGAAACATGTAGACACACCCAGACTTTCTCTATGCAATGCCCAGGAATAGTTGAACACCTCAGTATAGTGATCAAAAAAACCCACACACTAAAACACATGAATCAAATGCTGAGCAAGGGGACTGCATGAAATAACACTTTGCTCTGGATTTCAGTTTTGAGTCAGAACTGCACAGGAACGGTACAGGAAACCCCCACTTTTCGCAGGTTTGCCATTCATGGTTTCAAATATTCATGAACGCTGAACCAGCACTTTAAATACACTTTATACACTTACAGGAGCTCCTCAGGAGCTCTGTGCTCGCTGCCATTGGGCTACTGCCACCGTTGCAGCCGTGCCCCTCACAGCTGCTGTGGGCACTGTGTTCATGAATGCAGTGCCTTATTCACAGATTTCCTCATTCACAGGGATCACGAGAACGTGTCTCCCATGAATGGCGAGGGTTGCCTGTATTCTTCAGCATGTTTAAGAGAAGCGCCTGAATACAAGATGACAAAATGAGAAGCCAACACCCCTAGGAACAGTGTCCAATAATTAGGAAAAGTTTAAATCCAGCTATATACATTTCCACTGGAAAGTACAAAGGATATTGTTTAGAAGGAAGTCAGATTTTACAGTTTTATGATCCAATGAGAGAACCAGTGATAGGATATGCTGTGTTTAATAAGCAAAATTAAAGCAGATACTTCCAGTGAGGTTCTATATGATAGCATTATCCAATAATTATACAGAACATCTTGCAGACGGAAAGAAGCGTTTCAATGTGTACTTTGGCCTCTCTCACAATCCACATCTATTCTGTTGTCTCAGTGAGCTTACCGTCTTGGGATCAAATTCAGCTGTGGTGTAAGCAGGTGTACTGTCTCTTGGTTCTTCTGAAGCCAACTGAGTTATTTAATGGGATTAAATAGACTCCTGGCATGTAAAATTAAATTTTCTCTTCTCTCTCCAGGATTTTTGAGGGCCTGAGCATTATCATTGCTCATTAATTTACATGGAAATTGAGAATACTTGGCATGTTGATTTCGGTTTACCCTTGATCCAAGTTGATCTTGAAGCCACTGCCCCAACTTAAAAAAAAACCCACCTAGTTGTCTCATCCTGGTTTTAGTTTGGGATCAATTTAACTTTTCTGCTAATGATCCATGCTTCTAGTGACAGTAAACAGCACACTGATGCAAACTGCAAATGATATACAGTTAGAAGGTATTATAGATTTAAGTTTTGAACAGAGAAATAACACTGAGGGACCTGGATACATTAGAAATGAGATTACATACAGGCTAATAAATCAAGAGAACAATAATCTAAAACAGATACTAGTCACAATTACTTTGCACTACTCAGGCTGTGCCCAAAGCTGGGAAGGCTGCCCTGAGAAGATAGTTGGGATTTCCCTAAACAGTATACAGATGACATAAATGACATCTATCTGGTTCCCCAGACCATCTTATGTTTAAGGGACATTTTAGGTAGGAAGAGGTATGTCAAGGCTGTGTAAAGGTGTCCTTTACAGCCATCTTTTCTTGCAATAACTGCCCTATACAGGGGGGCTGGAGGTATTTAGCATGTAGCAATTCCTTTAAGAAGTATTGCAATCTTCTGCATTCAGAAGATTTTCTTCAGATTCTTAAATCAGGAATTTGAGAGGAATCAAAGAAGATATTGTCACCAAAAAATCCTCCCCAGGCTTAGGTGTCAGTCTGATTACAGGCTAGAACTTAACTGTACTTCCAGGGCATATCTACATGAAACACTTTACTGTGCAGTAAAGCTAATTACTGGACAGTAAGCATCCGCATCTATATATGCAGACACTTACTGTGCAGTAATTGGTTCTAACTGCATGTAAATTTGCTACCTGCAAATGCTAGTAGCAAATTTCCTTGGGATTAGTAACTGTGCAGTAGTGCACATGTAGGCACCTGATTAGGAGCAAATATCCTCCCAGTCATTCAGGCAACAAGGTGCAGAAGATTGCTCCCTGCCTCTAGGAGCTGCCTGCTACCAGAGCAGGTTCCACCACTGGAGCCTGGGCGGGAACAATGTCACCCTGCCCTGGCAGCAAGGAGCTCCCAGCCCTCACTCTGTGATTGCAGGGCTGATGATGGGAGATCCTTATCTCCCAGGACCAGCCCCGTGACTGCAGAGCTGGCATTGGGAGATGAAGATAACCCAGCCCAGGTCCTATGACTGCAGGACTCAGGGTGATGGATAAGGATCTCCCAGGCCCACAATTGTGGAGTGGGGGCTGGGAGCTCCCTGCTGCTGGGGCAGAGGAGCATTGTTCCTGCCTGAACTTTAGTGGTGGAGTACCCCTGGCAGCAGGCAGCTCCTGGGGGCAGGGAGCAATGTCCCAGCCCCCACCAGGAGACAGCTGTCTCCTGCCCCTGGGCTAGGACCCTGGGGGAGCTTAGAGCTTCCCCTGGCTGCTGCAGGGGTCAACTGCAGGGCTGCAGGGAGCAGAAGCAGTCTGGTGCCATGTCCCTGCACATGTAGACATGTGTCTGGGAGCATTTACTCTCAAGCACTAAACTTCTGTGCTGTTACAGGTTTAAACCAGTTTCTGATCACTTAAAAAATTGGTTTGGGTGTAACTTCTGACCCCAGCCATATTTTTGGGAACAGCCCTACAGTGACAGAGATACAGGTGTTTTATTAGGCCTTTTCTTTTGACATGGATTCCATTGTTACTGCTTATTAGGCAAGTCTGGATATCCACATGCGTGCAACATGGGACCAAGCTATGTTTTTCAGGCTTTTTCAAAATGCCAGCATGAACTGATCTCTGAACATGTCTTTTGCTATAAGCCTAAAGAAATGCTTCTTGGAGACTGGAACAGCTAGAAGTGCTCATTTTAAAAGCGATTTTCTAAGAATTTCATTTTTTCCCCCATCATAAGCCTTTAATCACTGCTTAGCCTGATAATTCAGCAGTGAAATCAAGTGAAAACTTTATTTTTCTACCTCATCAATAATGAAAGGAAACATTCTTAAGAAAGAGGGACACAAAATGGATACATTTGGCAGCTCTAAATTCCAAATTGAATATTACTCACAGGATACATTACTAATCAATCTTACTGATAACCACTGACAGACCAAGGACAAAATCATGGACAGTAAAAAAATACTGATGCTATCTTCCTCATAGGTTAAGGACAGACGTTCAAAAAGCTGAAGCCTGAATTGATTCAGTCTTTGTAGGTTAGATTGCCTAGATTGATTTGTAAGCGGATAGACATTCCCTTTTGATACTGGAAATGTAGGCACATGCCTGCAGTAGCTCAGGCTAGAAGTAGGGGAGCACAAGAATGAGCCCTGCCTTCCCTTCAGGCTGGAGAGAAGCTGAACTGAGGGGGGCATGACCAGGTCCCAGCAGGCTGAATATCATTGACTGGGGAGGGGCTTAAACCTCCACCCTGACCTGCAGGGACCACAGCCAGGGTGTGCCCCAGGTTTTGCCCCCCTGCTTGTGGCTCAGCATGGCCCAGGACCCCCAGAGCCTACCTCCTAGCCAGTAGGCAACCCCCCACTGTGCCTTCCCCTACTGTCAGGGCCAGGTTTTGCTTGGGGCAGCCCATAAGCAAAGACCCAAGGGGAGGGAGGGGGGAAGCAAAGGGCCAAGGAGTAAAGTTCCATTAAAAAAAAAGCTGCTGCCCACTGTCCTTCCTCCTTCATGCCTTGCCTTCCCAGAAGATAGTCCTGGCCCTGCAGTGGTGTGCACAGCAGGGCTCACCCCCTCAGCCCCAAGCCCTATTACTTGTGTGCCCTGGACTGCCGGGCACTGAGCTGAGCATGCCCTGCTCACTGTTCCCCTGCCCAGCAGTGGCACAGCATGGCCCCATGTGCTACCCCTGTGGTTTCCTCACTGCCATTGCTGTTGGAGGGCCCACCCTGGCCATACTGGTAGACGCTGCCCACATTGCTAAACTGCGGTAGGCTGCTGGGCAGGCAGATGGCATCAGGGAAGTCATAGAGGTAATGCTACATGCCTAGTACATGGGGTCATGCTGCACCTATGGTTTCCCTGCTGCTGCTGCCTGGACCACGGCCCGATGCTGGCTGGCTTGGCCCCCTTAAGGCAAGGGGGCAGGGAGGAGGTTTATTCCTCCCTCTGTCCCCTCTCCCACCAGATCACAGCCAAAATCTACCAGTCCTGGCTACTGCCTCTGCTGCTCACCCCCATCCAGGCAAACCCTGCTAGGGTTCCCAGGGAGGGATGGGGAATAAACTCCCCAGGGGTCATGCTGGCCAGACTAGCAACTGGCCATGTCCCTGCCCCCACTGCTGCTGCTGGAACAGTGAGGGGGGAAGGCCCCTGATGGGGCAGCAGTCCCTGTCATAGTGTCCTGGGGAGTGCAAGCCTCTTCCCAGTACAAGGGCTGTGCTGCAGGGAGTAGCCGGATGGACAGAGCTGCCACAGCCTGTGGGGAGTGAGCAGCAGTGGTGCTAGGGGGAGCTTGGGACCTACAGCCACCCCAAAATTCAGCTTTGCCCCCATAGCCATCCTCCTATCCCCACCACTGCCTGCCCCATGCAGGCTGTGGCAGCTCTACCCTCCCCCACTCTGGCCCACGGCACAGCCCCCTGCCAGAAAGAGGCTTGCACTCCCCAGGACACCATCCCCCTTAGCTGGTCCAGCAGCAGGGACAGGAGCATGGCCAGACTCTAGCCAGCATGGCCCCCTGAAGGGAAAGGGGGCAGGGAAGAGGCTTATTCCCTCCTCTGTCCCCTCTCTCCCTGGGGGACTGCAGCTGGAGTCTGCCAGGCCCAGCCACAGCCGTCACTTGCACCCAGTCAGGCAGACCGCAACTGCAGTCCCCCGGGGAGGAGAAGGGACGGGGGGGGAACAAACCCCCCTCCCTGCGCCCTTTGCCTCAGGGAGCCATGTTGGCCAGCCTCTGGCCATGCCTCCACCTCTGCTGCTGCAGCAGCAATGAGGGAGTGACTCTGACATCAGCTGTTGAGCCCCAGCCAGGCAGACCCCAGCTTGGGTCCATGCCAGTGGGATAGGGAGGGGGGAATTAAACCCCCTCTCTGGCCAGTTCACTTCAGGCTACTGCCAGAGTTGGCCACATCCCATGGCACTCCAGCAGTGATGGGGGGGAAATGCCTGAAAGGAGCTACTCTGCCCTAGCCAGGCAGACCCTGGTTGGGGTCCGGGGGGGTGGGGGGCAGGGGGGGAGAAGAGATGGAAAATAAATTCCCTCCCTACCCCCTTTGCCGTCACTTTGCAGTGGGCCATGCAGAGCAGTGTCTGGCTACGCCTCCACACCTGCCCTGCAGCCATGAGGTGTGGTGGGGGGGGACCCTGACATAGACTGCTCCTCCCTGGCCAGGCAGGCCACAGCTACTGTGATGGGATGGAGGGGGTCTCTATTTGCTTCATGCTGCTGCTGGGGCTGGCCATACCCTCCACCATTGGTGCAGTAAGTGGGGCAAAATGTCTGGCAGGGTCTGCTGTGCCCCTACCTGGAAGACCCCAGCTGGGGTCTGTGCTGGTGGGACAGGGTAGGGAGAGGGAAATAAACTTCTTCCCTGCTTTCTCCACTTAGGGGGGCTTGCATCTGGCCATGTCCCTGCCCCAGATAGGGACCAGAGGGGCAGAGCTAGCCCTGATCTGCTGAAGCAGACACCACAGCTCAGCCCAAGGCTGCAGAGTATGCCAGGGTATCTGGGGGACTCTGGTTTAACTTAAACCATGAAGGGGTCTAGGACAGAAGTTCCATAAATCAATTTGACCTCAATCAGACTGATACTACATTCAGTCAGGTTTATCTCAAACCTGTTTTGACCATTTTGGAACTTGTTTATGTGCACTGATCTCCTGTTCTATTAAAGATTTAAACCAGTTTCTGCTCCCTTAAACCACTTTGTGTGCAACTTTTGTCCCTATCCCTTACGTTCAAAATCCTCCTGAAGGCTCTAGAGAGGAGTTTACAGTTTTATTAAGCAGTGCTTGTGTTCTATCTTGTCAGTCATGATAAATATGGGGAACAGTGACTAAAATAGATGCTCTGATCAGTACTGTTAAAAGCCTAGAGAAATTGGAGGATTGAGCCAAAAGAAATCTCATGAGGTTCAACAAGAGCAAGTGCAAAGTCCTGCACTTAGGACAAAACAATTCCATGCACTACTACAGGCTTGAGACCAACTGGCTAAGCAGCAGCTCTGCAGGAAAGGATTGGGGGCTACAGTGGACAATAAGCTGGATATGAGACATCAGTGTGCCCTTGTTACCACAAAGGCTAATGGCATACTTGCTGCATTAGTAGAAGCATTGCCAACAGATTGAGGGAAGGAATTATTCCCCTCTATTCTGCACTGGTGAGGCCACATCTGGAGTATTATGTCCAGTTTTGGGGCCCCCAATACAGAAGGTAACAAGTTGGAGAGAATGCAAAGGAGGTCAGTGAAAATGGTTTAGGGGCTAGGGTACATAACTTCTGAAGAGAGGCTGAAGGAACTGGGTTCATTTAGTCTGCAAAAAAGAAGCCTCAGGGGGGATTTCATAGACACCTGAAGCGGGGTTCCAAAGAGGATGGAACTGGACTGTTCTCTGTGGTGGCAGATGACAGAACAAGGAGCAATGATCTCAAGTTGCAGCAGGGAAATTTTAGTTTGTATATTAAGAAAAGCCTTCTCACTAGGAAGTTATTGGAGGTACTGGAATGGGTTACCTAGAAAAGTGGTAGAATTTTCATCTGTGGAGGTTTTTAAGGTCTGGCTTGACAAAGTCCTGGCTGGAATGATCTAGTTGGGGATGGTCCTGCTTTGAGAAGGGGTTTGGAGTAAATGGGACCTCCTGAGGTCAGCCCTATTTTTCTTTGATTCTGTAAGGTCTGGAAAAGTGAGGTTAACCCCTTTAAGGAAATGGGACAGATTCTATTCTGATTTATAGGACTTAAGCCTCACCCAAAGTTTGTAGATGTCATTGAGAAGGCTGTCACTGATAATAACAGGTTTGGGATAAAGATCCTTCTGCAGCCCTATTGCAGCTGAAGCACAATTCATCCCTCCAAGAATTTTAAGTTGTTTTATAACCATAATCAGAGGTTCTTCCAGGGCCTGCCCACACCCCCTCTCAGATCAGCACTATGAAAGGGGAGGGAGGGCTGCTCTAGCACCACCCCCACCCCAGCTCCTGGTCTGAGCCACTGCAGGCATGTGCCTGCATTTCTTCAGTTCAGCGGAGATGTCTGTATGGTTACAAGCTGATTCGACTAACCTGCAAAGATTGAATCAATTCAGGCTCAGGATTTTAGAATGTCTGTCCCTAGCCTATTTCCTCTGCACTGTATCCAAACTTATTCTCTTCTCCAGCTCCTTCTGAAGTCCTCACAATGTCCACTTCCTCTTCACTATCCTTCCAATAGCTAGTACCTCACCCAGAGAAGCAATGATCTTGCCTTGGAAACACAGCAGCTAAGCAGTTTGCCCTGGCCATGACCCATTTCTTGAAGGCCCTGTGGCAAAGTGGGGTTCCCTGACTATACACAGCATTCACTTCCCCACCTGCCTTTGGGCACACCACCCACCTGTCTTGCCTGCCATGCCTTGTTGTTAATTAAGGCAGGAGGCTGCCGATTCTTGCCCCGATGCCAGGAGGCGCTATCTGCAGCTCCGTTTCTTCCCTACATCACAGCCCAAGCCTTGCAGATGGCATCCAGATGACACAATGCTCCTGACTTACAGCCAGGCCAACCTCAGGCCTCATTGTCAGGCCTCAGACACACACACATTCATACTTCCCTTCTCTCACTAGGGCCTTTCACACTCTACCCCCTTTCACAGGGTCTGTTTCATGCCTTGACAACTTGTACTGCATTGCTCCCTCTTGGAGCAGGCCCCTTAGGCCATAGACTTTAGCTAGCTCATACCTTGGGTGGCAGACATACCATCTTTTGGGCCTCTCCCATGACCCTCACTGGGGTAGTGGCCAGCAAATTACCTGACTGGGCCTAAGCTTGCCCTGGTCTTCCGGGGCAACTCTATACACTCATGCATACTGGGTTCCCAGCCCTCTGGTTTTCCCCTCACTGGGGCTCCTCATCTCCAGCCCCAGGGTTTCAGTCGGGACCCTGTTACAGTCACAAACTGACAGAAAAGATTTAGGCTGGATATCAGGAAGAACTTCTTCATGGTACGTGTGGCCAGAATTTGGAACGGGCTTCAAAGGGAGGTGGCGATCTTCACTACCTTGGGGGTCTTTTTTTGAGAAGGCTGGATAGGCATCTGGCTGGAATCATCTGACCCCACCACTCTTTCCTGCCTAAGGCAGGGGGTCAGACTTGATGATCTATGGAGGTCCTTTCCAACCCTAGCATCTATGAATCTATGAAACAGTAGCAATGAGAGATAGTTAACACACAAAACTATCACTTCTTTAGATAACTGCAGTAGAAGAAAGGAATAGCATAATGAAGGAGATTTCTCAGCAGTTGAACCAGAGCTACTATTTGGCAAATGTATTCAGTTAGCAAATATACTTGTTTACATACGGATGCAAGACAACTGACATAGTTGGAGTTTATTTGCAAGGGCATACTTTGTTTAAAAAATAAATTAGAAGTGGCCAGTGGGTTTGACAAAGTATGGAATTTTTCAAATATGTTTGTTATAATGGTAACCTTGGTTGAATGTAGCTATAGAATGTGACAAACTAATATGGGGCATGGTAGCCTCACTGGGGCTATGGGGCTTCCCACCCCTGTGGGGCTCAGGTGGCCATTGCCTGGCTCCTACCATCTCTCCTCAAGGTCTTGCACCCCACAGGGCTCAGGTGGCCACAGCTAGCCTGGCCCTCACTCGTTCTTAACCCACACCATGACTGGTGCTGTCACAGGGACTCTCACTCCCCACCAGAGCATATCATTGTGCTCTACTATAGCTCTTACTTTCAACTCACAAGTGGCCTTCCAGTGGTGAAGAGCTCATTGGGGCCAGGACTCACCCTTGTACCTCGGACTGAGCCCCCTTACTCAGCCTCTGGCCCAAACTGTGGCCTCAGGCATCTAAAGACATCCTCGACCTCCCCTCTCTGAGACTCCTCATTTCTGCCCCCCCTCACTGAGGATCCACACGGCCCCCCTACTGGGGCCACGGGGCTTCTCTCCCTGGTGGGCTCGGATGGCCATAGTCATGCCTGGCCCCCACTATCTCTGATGTTACATGACCCACCCAAAGGTAAAGGCTTGGGGTTAAGTTGCCCCTACCCACCTTTCACCAGGGTGGTAACTGGCCTGGCATTTCCTGGGGGCTCCTGCACCACTGAGAGCCCCACCAGGCCACCCACTCCCAGCAGGATACAGTTTCAGTTCATGCCCAGGACTAGAAGCCTCCAAGCTATCCCCTACAGCTCCTGCCCTTACCTCTAAGATGTTGCATGCAGCCAAGTGATGTTACTGCATAGCCTGCCAGCAGTGAACTACTCTATTTATATAGGCAGCCAGAAATCTAAAATGGCCACCACAATCAACCTTCTGGCTGCTTGGCTTCACTCTTAAAGTGGCAGGCACCAACAGCACCCTGCCACAGGCCCGTTTCATGCTTATGGTAGAAGGCATCAGAACTTGGTGAACCTTTCACTCCCTGAGCACCCATTTTCACAATGCACTGCACCTCCCAACCCTTGCATACTGCACAACAGAAAGGCTCAGCAAGCAGATAGTTTCCAGTGTTTTCTGGAAAAATGATCCATTTTGTAAAGGTTAAGGCAAGGGTTTAAGATCCTCAGCTGGTGTAAATCACTGCTGCTGCATTCACTTCAGTGATGCAATACTAATGTATGCCATTAAGGATCTGGCCTTCAAGTAATTAGAATAATAGAATCATGGAAGTCAGAGCTGGAAAAGAGCTATTAGGTCATCTCCTCTATCCCTTGCGGCCAGTGCAGAACTGGCTATACTGAATGCTTTGTGTTCAGTCAGTTTAACACCGCCTGTTTCAGAGTCTGCTAAGACATCCTACTTCTGATTTGCTAGCACTTCTGTTCTTTGATAAAATGCATTTGGAGTGAATAATTTATGCTTGTGATATTTAAAGAACAGAAACTTAAATCCTCCATTTACTTCTTCTGCATGCTGAGCTAGCTTAAAGGAAACAGCTGCAATGCTTCATTCCCCATCTCCCTCCACCTGACCCGCTGCAGACCTTAACCCTGACATAATGAAAGCACCCTCTCTAGGGGAAGTGGTTATTACAGGACTAGCCTAAGTTATTAATAAACTGGCTGTGTTAAAGCCTGGTTTGTTTAGCATGTTAGGAGATCATGTATGCTACCAGGTTTTGGTTCTGCTCTGTGCATTCTAAACAAGCTAAAAAAATACATTAGTCCCAGAAAAGACCAGAGCTCACTGTTTCTGCTGCCCTATTCCTGCCTTTGACTGAAGCACAGACTTCAGATTATGCTGTCTGATGCCATCTGGTGAATCCGCAGGGGAAGAGTAAACAATACCAAACGAATTTCCCTATGTACCAAAGGAACTTGGCTAATGTTCACATTCCCTTGGAGGTATATAATTGTCATTCTGATTGTTAACTCAAATTATATGGAGGAAAGCAGAAGGAAAGAAGAGAGATACAGGGACCTGGTTTTGCAGCTTTGAGGTCTAGCTATCAGAGAGAAGAAGGGATAATAAAAAGAACAGGTTTTTTGCTGTGTCAATGAATCACAAACTTCAGTGAAAGGGAACAGGTCTGCATGCACTTTACAGATAAAGGTATGAAAGGAATAAAGGTTGATTAAAACGATGGGTGTTTTGTTTGTTTTTTAAGGGCAGATGGCCTGCTACACATTTAGGTAACATTTAATTTACCACAGCTGTTTAATATTTATGATTTGTTTAACAATATATCAGAGCAACTAATTAAATTCTTTTAGCAAAACAGTTCAGCTGATATTAAATACCCAAACTGTTGTACTTTAAAAAAATAGCTTTCTGTGGTTATAAACAAATTAAAAAAACCTATTCAATTGTGCTGTAATTTATTTACATTTATTTATGTAGTAAAGCCCCAGTCCTGCAAAGATTTGTGCACACATCTAAAGTTTATGAAAGGTTAATTCCTATTTAAGTCAGTGAGTGCTTATAGAAAAGATAGGAAGGAAATAGGGTAATAAAGAGCTATTTGACCAAATTCAAGCAAAAGTGTACTGAGGTTAGAAACATAATTTTACACAGGTATATTGCAATCAAGTGAGAGCCATGTACTTTTCCTGGTACCATGCAGCCTTTTTTAATGAGGTTGTATTTATCTCCATTTGCTTTAAAGGTCATATTTTTTATAACTTCCTCAGCCTTTGAAGAAGTTGCAAATTGCCTCACCCGGCTGTGGGTTTTATTGTTCAAAGAATACCTCTCAATTGCTTTTCAAGTTACTTTTTAACCTCTCTGTTGTTTATGGTATTTTCCGAATATTTATGGTGAGGAGAGAAAATGTTTACAAATTCCCTGCAAAGCTCACTTACTTTGATAGAAACTCCATCTTTTTTACTTAATTTTGGGACAATTTGAAAAGTATTGGTTTCTGCTTGTGAAGGAGATATATCTGTGATTTAATTAAAAACCTCTTTCTTGTCAGTTGTCACCATTGACCAGAGGTGAGCAAAATATGGCCTGCAGGCCAGATCCGGCCTGCCAGGCCATTCTATCCAGCCATGCGTCCCTGCCAAAATTAGAAAATGTAGATTTATCTGATCCTGGCTGCCTGTCAAAGATGACAGGAGCCAGAGGCAGTAGGCCCCAGCAGGAGCTGGCAGAAGCCAGCTACAAGGCCAGCCCGGCCCTGCCCTGCCACACCAGTACCCCAGGGCCAGGAGTGTGTGTGTTCCACACTCGCACCCCACCATACACATGCACCCGTGCCCCCACTCACATTGCTATATGCACAGACCCTCACATCCATACCCCTTCACATACCCCAGCCACCCTCCCCCCCACACACACACCCACAAACCCCATTGCCACCCACACCCCACACACTAACAGCCCTCCATAAACCTATACCTGTGCCCCCCACTACCCCATGATATACAAGTGTAAGACTTCATTTTAAGCTATTGTGCAATTAGCTTTATGTGCACTACACAAACACATGTAAACCAAGACAAAAATATTTTTGAAATCAAATTAATGAATGTTCTAGACATTCAATTTTTAGAATATAATTTGGTATTTTTCTGGTTCTGAGATGGCAAAACCCCTTGCTGAAAGGAGTATTTCTGGGGGCAAGGGGAGGGACTTCTGTTAGCAAAGGTCAGGGGCTAGAGGGCGGGGATTCTGGTTACAAGATAGTGGCCAAGGTGCTGGGCACCTGTCAAAGGGTGGGGCTACCAATGCAGCCCTCAACAGCTTGCCAAAACTCAATAAGCGGCTCTCTACCCAAAATAATTGCCTGCTCCTACTATTGACGGTCACATTTGGGGGGTTGTTTTTTTGTTCTGTTTTGTTTTTTGTTCCTTAATCATATCTATTTTCTGGACTAATAGTATATTTTTTAAACAGCAAGGCCAACCTGACTAACTTTATTTCTCTGAAAATAGGCATTTGCATGGTGCTAGGAAGCGCAGCATGGCCTGATCTCTTATTCTCCCCTTTGTGGGGAGAAGAAAGAAAGCATTCTCACTTTTGTAGAGCTATGTGCATCTTGCAAAATATTTCCCACAGTTGCTAACCTTAATTTAAAAATGGTTTCTTTTCAACCATGCTCACTTCCCTTTTGTGTTGGCTTTTCTACAAACCAGTCAAGTTGTTCTAGGGAAATTCTCATGAAGACAAAATTTAAGGAGGATTGTGTATTCATTCTAGCAGAACAATTCTGTATATGAAATAGGACACCTGAGAAACAGGACTGTCCAATAGTTAAGACACTAGCTTGGGACATGAAAACAGCATTCAGTTCCATTCTCTGCCACAGAGTTGTTCTCTGGTCCTTGAAAATGGGCTTTAATTTCTCTGTGGTTCAGATCCCCCATCTGAGCTAGGGACAGAAATTACACACAGAATCATATAAAATGAGGGTTGGAAGGTACCTCAGGAGGTCATCTAGTCCAACCCCCTGCTCAAAGCAGGACCATCCCCAACTAGATCATCCCAGCCAAAACTTTGTCTAGCTGGGTATTAAAAACCTCCAAGGATAGAGATTCTGAAACCTCTCTGAGTAACCTGTTCCAGTGTTCTATTACTCTCCTAGTGAGAAAAGTCTTCCTAATATCCAACTTAAACTTCCCCTGCTGTAACTTGAGACCATTGTTCCTTGTTCTGTCAAACAGGTATAAGTGATTGGAAACTAGAGTGGCCACTGATGCATCCCCAGAGTACAAGACAGCCCCTTGGTGAGCAGCAGGCCCCTTCAGCCAAACATCAGCCAAGGGATGGGACACAGCCTCCGACCTTCCCACCCTGGTTGGCTGGCTCAGAACCCCTTTCTTCCTGGTTGTGCCATACCCTACCTCTAAACACAGTCAACAGAATCACAGGGACAAGTTACTGACATGTATTTATACCACTGAACTGAAAAACAGAACTTTTTCCTGTCCATTCCTCATTCAGAAATGGATAGGGGACACAGGGTTTAAAGAACAGGACAGTCCAGTATAAAACTGGGCCAATGGCAATCCTATCAGAAACCGGTTCAAATCTGTAAGACAACAGAAGTTCAACACACATAAACCACTTTCAAAATGGCTGAAACCAGTTTAAGATGAACCTGGATGGATGTAGAATCAGACTTAAATGATTTAGGTTACATTAGTTTATTGAACTTGTGTGCCAAATCCCCTCTAGAGTCAAGTTAGCTCACAGTCTCCCAGCATCCCAGGATGCTTTGCACCTCCTTTGCAAATCCCCCCTCACAGGGTGGGTAGGCTAGCCTTAGCCCAAGCTGTCTGCTCCAGCAGATCAGGGAAGTGTTCTCTAGCTCCTCCCAGCTTCTGGCCTGGGCCACTGCTGGCATGTGGCTGCATTTTCGGAATCAAACGTGAATGTCTTGCTTATCGGTTCAATCTACACAGTTCAGACTAATCTTTGAAGATTAAATTGATTCAACCTCAGGCTTTTTGACTATCTGTACTTAGCAATGAAGATAAAAGCTCTTCCCATCTGCACAGATGTTTTATAAGAGTAAAATATACTCAACACTGTGATAGTATTAGTTTGACGTTGTAGCCGTGACGATCTAGGAAAAATGTGAAAAGCAAGGATTTTTGTGGATGATATCTTTTAGTGGACCAACTGTATAGTTGGGAGGGACAGAGGCAAGGTTTTCAGTATAACATACTTCCTCAAGAAAGAGACCTCAGGAAGAATATAGTGGTACTGGAAATCTTCTCTCCGTCCCTCCCAATTATAAAGTTGGTTCAAAAAAAGTATCACCCACAAAATTCCTTGTCTCTAAATATTTTGAGGCACCCAGTTCTCATAGTAATGGGATCCAAATCTGAATCAAATACTTCCCTATTTGCATAGGCCTACCAGCTATTACTACTGTCTACCGTAGTGACATCATAAGAAAATTGGGCTGTAGGCCTTACTCAAATAGTCCAGTAACAGTTGACTGGAGACCTCCCAAGAACCTGAGCTGTAGTAATCCCTGTCGCTACCAATTGATTTTTTTATTATTTATGATTGAGCACTTTGGCCTTTTTGGTCAGCAACCAACATCAGAAGCACAGGTGCCAAAACAAACAAATGAAAAAAACTATGTTATTCAGACAGGGTTTCTAGACAACCCAAAGCATGAAAGTACCAAACATCTCTTCAAAGAGCTGCTTTTTACACAGTTTAAGGAGGGGAAGAAGCAGGCTTCCCTATGAAGGTTAGTAGGCAGCACACACCTGTGTGCCATAAGTACCCTATTCAGTTAACATGTGCCACATCAAAAATGGTATCTTTATAACTTTCACAGATGACAACTAGCTTTCACCAGACTCAGATTCTATATTTGTACATCAAACTGCTGGAGTTACCGTTGTTCAAAACTAACTGTAACTATTTTGGGCACTGTAGAAAAGCTTTTTTGTCACTCATTTCCTTCTTGAAAGTAGTTGAGTGAAATAAAAAATCATGTTACTAACATTCTCAATATCTTTCAGTGTGTCTATCTGTTTAGAGCACAAGCTGCTTGGAACAGAGACCTTTTTCTTCAATATCTTGCACAGGCCTGGCCACATTCAGCAAATAAAAATTATTCTTGATTAATAACAAATGACATCAAGAAACCTGACTTCAGGCACCTACTTACAAGAGCAAGAAGTGAAGCATGTTTTAGCAAAATGGTCTATCTTTTCACACTCTGGTCCTGTGAATAAGATTAATTTTTAGCATATATGTTCAATGAAAGCATTGATTTGTTTGAAAGGCAGTTAGGCCCTAGGCACAGAAAGCTTATTAGGCTACTTTCTGTTTATGGTGTTTAGTTATAGACCTGGAGGAATCATTGTTCATAAATATACCACTAGGACATGGTATGTAGTCCACTCAGCAACAATTTTAGCCTCCACCATAGCAGACCAGCAATAAATACAACATGGAATGTTAGTTATGATGCAAGCCACAATTGTTCACATATGCGGTACAATTAGGTTACACCATAATCCTTGGGGCAGGGATAAGGACTAGTCATTTCAATTCTGTGGTGCTGCATAAATAAAAAAACACCATAATACGGTTATTTTCTGCGTAAATGGTCTTGTATTATCTTCGCCACCTTGTCTTTGTGGTGGTTCCTAACAAGTTCCTAAAAGAGCAATTGATGTGTTAATACAGGGATGCCAAACTCGTCTGCCCCAAGGGTGTAGGGCTGGTCGATGGGCCAGTTCAGACCCACAAGCCAGCTCTGCATGCCTAGGGTTATCATATTTCCAGTTTCAAAAATGAGGACACCTGCCGGGGTGAGGTGGGGGGGATTAATATGATCATGGGGCGGGGCAGGGCAGTGATAGACCTGTGCCCTGTCCCTGCCCCTCACTCCCAAACCACAGCGAGTACCATTCCTGCTGTTGCCCTTCACTCCTGACCCATAGTACCCCACCTCTAGACCATGCTGGTGCCCCTCACCCTCAATCTGCAGTCCCCCCATTCCTGCTAATACCTCTCATGCCTGACCCAAAGGCCCCTGGCACAGCCTATGCCCCTCACTCCAAACCTACAGTCCCCCGTTTCCCCTGCTGCCCTACACTCCTGAGCCACAGCCTGCCCCAGCCCTGCCTGTGCCCCCAACTCCAAACCCACAGTTCCCTGCTCCCCTCAGCCCTGCAGCATCTCCTGGCTGCCCCACCCATGTGAGCACAGGCACCAGCCCCGGTACTGCTGGCCAGGCCACACAGCTCCCTGCTGCCTCCAAAGGGACCCTTGTGTCCCCTTCCCCAGTACCTCCCCCACCTCACTGGCACTCCGGTGCCTGGACAGCTTCCTCAAGTGCCAGTAGGCACCCATCCCCCCTCACACACCCATCCCCTCCACACA
>NW_017728950.1:6949267-6958255 GCF_001723895.1 Crocodylus porosus | reverse complement strand
TAGACTTACCAGTATCCAGCTGCTGGGGCTGCTCCCATCACCCTGTCTGGCTGCGTGTCAGTCATGGGCATGTGCACATACTCACATGATGCACCCTGCTGCCAATCGCCCTCCCCTCACTCCCCCCAGCCCCAAGGAGCTCTTTGCTAGAGCAAGTCAGGAAATGCTGGGAAAAGCGTTGACAATGAACAGAGCAAAATCCTGGACATTTGTTCATATTTTTAAAAATTACCTGGATGGACATCAGAGGACCCAACATGTCCAGGAAAACCCAGATGTATGGTAACCCTATGCATGTCAGATCCAATATGTGTCCTGGAGTGGCTAGCATAGGCACCACATGCAATGCAGTTTTGTTCTGACTACTCCAGGGCTATGCTGCATGTGGCAGCCATTCTAGGTGTCTGCTGTATGTAGGGGCTGCTCTTCTGCTCTGGGACATGCTAGAACAGGCACTGCATGCAGCATGGTCCCACAGAGGCCAAAGCCTCTGTGTATGATGTGCAAAGCTATCTGCTGTACCCTGCATGTTGCCTGTGGATCAGCTCTGAGACCCATAGGCAGCACTGAGGTTGGATAATAGGGCTCTATTGGTCAGATCCAGCCTGTAGGCCATATTCTTATCACCCCTATATACTGTCCATGGACAATGCTGAAATTTGTATCCTCCTACTTTAGCATTCACTTTAGGCATGAAAGCTTTTTTGAAAGCTGGTATTCATACAACTTTTATAAAGGGGGACTGTACAAAATACATACTCACCTTCAGTGCCCTATCTTTTTACAAAAGCTCAACCACAAAGGAGTTCATCCACATTCATGACAACTGAAATACTAAGTTTTTAAGGGTATGAAATATGCAATATAATATACAATATATATAAAATATATTATAAAAAGCAGCACAGGCCCCATTATAGCAGGATAAAGATGTGGGAAAAGAAGAGGGGCCATGAAGGCAGGGACAGAAGCAGGACTTCCTGAGACAAGGCTAACCCCCCACTCCCAGGAGATCTGAAGACTCCCCAGTGAGAACCTGCATGTGTTACCAAGTACTGAACTCTAGTGACATGATGGCTAGGGACAGACATTACACATAAACTGGGTTAAGTGATCAGAAACTGGTTTAAACATGTAACAGAACAGACATTCAGTACACATAAACCAGTTTGAAAATGGATGAAACCGGTTTGAGATAAACCTGGTTGAATGTAGTATTATACTTAACTGATTTGGGTCAACCAGTTTATGCAATGTCTGTCCTAGACCCCTTCCTAATTTAAATTAGAGTCCCCCAGCTCCAGCAGAAACTTGCAGGCACAGCAGCATCTGCCTCATTTCCCCTGCCCCACCACTTCACTGCTCAAGCAGGGATCCCCCCCTCCCACAGCACGGACCATAGCCAGCATGTGGTATGCTAGCTAATGATGTCTGTGTAAGGCAGACAGGACAAAGGGAGAAAGGATAGTGTCCACTTAGGGCTTTTTGGAGCTAATCAACAGGTAGCTGGTAATGTTCCTCCTTGGAATGTTCCCTTCCTTGGAAAAAGTTGTTTAAGAAGAGCTTGAACTAATGAGAGAGTCTTTTTTTTCTGATGGGATGTTAAATGCTGATAACAGAGCTGATAAATTCTCTGTTAGCAAGGGGTGGAGAAGCCCTCCCTAATCAGAATGTCCTGCCAAGGTCTGGCCACACCCCCCAGCTCAGCACTCAGGGCGGGCTGCACTGCCCTGCTGTCTGCCCCAAGGTGCTCATACAGTCACCACCAGCATGGAGCTGATGCTGGAGCTGTGGAGCCAGCGCAGCTGCTTGTAGCCTGCCCACTGCTTGCTGCAGCTGCCCAGAGCCCAGGGTGGCTACAAACAGCTGCACCAGGCTCGAAAGTCCAGTCACCAGCTCTGTGCTGGGGGTGAGGGAGACACCAGAGTTGTACTGCCTCAGGCCCCTCCCCCACTGCCTGCTCCAAGGCGCAGGTGCACACACCTGCACAGAGCTGATGCCGGGGCTCTAGCGCCTGGCACAGCTGTTTGGAGCCTCCTGGGTGCAGCCGGACCCAGCTCTGGGTAGCTGCTGCCAGCTGGGAGCCTGGCCTGGGGGGCAGGGGCAGCAGGGCTGAGGGGCAGGTGTTTTGGGTGGGGGGCAAGGAACAGCAGGGCTGGGGGTCACCGGGCAGCATGGTTCGGGGGCTGGGGCTTTGGGTGGGGGCAAGGGGCACATGCAGGGCATCTTGCCATGTACCTCCTGCCCTCATTTTGTTTTTCTGGCATCCTGGCACTCTGGCACCTTCCAAGGTAGGCATTGTGGGGGGTTTTGGCACTCCACCCAAAAAACATTGCCTACCCCTGCCCTAGACCATCCGAGCACTAACTAAATAGCTAATCTTACATTTCAACCTCCACCCACCCTCTCCAATTGCGATAGTTCCTTTGCAGCAGCACTAACACATCTAGCAGGTGCCAGGAGGGCACTTCAGCTTTCCTTACTAAGTTCCACAGTCATCCTCAGCTCTGGATCTTTCTATCTTCCTTGCATCTATGTGTTTTATCAATAGATCTACCAGTAAGTATAAAATTCCACAAGCAAAGGTCTGCAGAATTGCGCCCTGCATCAAATTACATGAGAAACCAGCTTCATTTTCTGTGCCATATGGTATTCAGCAAAATGTTGGCACTAAACAACTAATGATATTAATTATGTTTCTGTTAGAAAAGACAAGTTTGTATTTTGGGTTTTGGCTTGGCTCATGAGCTATGACAACTTTATGCCAAAGCATTTATCTTAGTTACTTGCTTTCTCTGATCTCCCAAGCTTGATTGGTATTTCTATCTGCTAGGTTACAGTTAAACGTATCATGCTGCCCCTTTATTCTAATAATATTACAGCATTGACATTTTGGCTTTGCAGGACACTTTACTTAATGAAAAAGGAAATAAGGTTTTATACATGACTACAAAGACTAGCAGGAGACAGGAGCTGGTATTAGCAACCTTTGCTGTCCTAAAGAGAACAATTGCTTTCAGGAAAATTATTTTTCCAAATGGAGATAGAGCGCTCTGACCACAGTTCACAGAACATGACAAGTAATTCCATTACTTTTGAATGGGTTAAGCCTGCTTAAGCTTATTGGCATACTCAAAAACAAACTAGCTTATTGGTCTTTAATGTTGTAGTAGAAGAATTTGTAAAATTGAGGGTTATCACAATTATCTGAAGCTCCATGAAAAAGATATCATTTGGTTGTTAGTCAATCACACCACAGTTTAAATAAATGACATGCTATTGAGATTCTGAAAACCTAGGTTATCACTTAGGGCAACAGTGCCCATTAGAAGCTCTTGAGGAATTAACATATATATAGAAAATCTATTTGATTCCCATATGTCTTTGGCTTTCAGACTTGCAGGCTCCATGGCAAAAACACATTAGTCCCATGAGCTTTGAACTGCACTGTTTTGCCATACATTATCCCTTTTGTTCATCAAAATGTATATGATTTTTGTGTGCGTGTTTCCTGATGCTTTTGAAAAATCACCTGAATGTTAGTATCAGAGCTGAGCTATATTTCACATGACAGTGTATGTATAAATGTGTATGTGACCTTAGTGCTTGTCAAGGTGCTGGATTGATAGCATTGAAAACAAAAATCCTTTGTCTTGCAGAGATGTTGTGAGAATCAACCAATTAAAAGCCCTTTGAACATCAAAAACCCTAAGTGCTAAGAATTTTTACCCAAAGAACAAGTGCTGCACTGTAAGCTTTCTGTAACACCTAAGTTTCAGTTCTAACCTGGAGGAAACATTTACAGAGATGAAGGAGCAGATAGGAAATCAGATTCATTAAATCCTTGCCATCTCTGTTCAGGCTGCATACAAGGTTACTGTCTGTGTTATTAACTTACACTGTGCCCCAAATACAACAAATCCATGCTTCACAGACGTATAACAAATGACAAGGGCTACCAACTGGACAAGCTGCAGGAGTCATAGGGTGTGAATCTCTGGCCTGTATAATACAAGAGGTCAGACTAGATGATCTGATAGTTCCTGCTGGCTTTACAAATCTATGAATGAAAAGACAGAACCGGTCAGTTCACTGAAATAAGAAAAAAAGTTTGCAAAGAACTTTTTCCCAACTATTTAGTTGCTCTAATAAAAGATATCACATCTACCCAAAGGACCTTGCCCGCCACTGAAATAAAGAGACATCCCAATGCCAGCAGTGGTGTAAGTGCTGGTACACAAGACTAAAGCATTTTCAGCACTGTTTCTTAAACCATCCTCTGATAGTGGGTGCCAGTAGTAGGTGTATCTAAACCACTACTGAAAATGGTTTAACTGCAAATAGACAAGAGTAAATGTACAACACAATTCCTGCAAGTGAAACTGAGTTGCTCACAGAATATGCAGCCATGAAATGCACTAGTAACATTAAAATTATGCTGTATTTTCCTTCATAAGCTTTAAAAAAAAAAATCATATAGTACATTAATCCTAATCAATGGACATGTTTTGGTGTCTTGTGTTTTCAAATCTGTTGTCTTACTCCATTTAAGATGTGAGAAGGGCTTAGTAAACACATTTAAGATGTGAGAAGGGCTTAGCAAACATAGATGCTGACTATGGAATGGTACATAGTATGTGTTTTGTTATTCAAAGTCTTTTCCCCCTACAACTAGGTGACAAGTGCTTACTTCTTTTTAAACAGGGACTACTTCCTGCTGCAGTTAAACTAAGTTTCCACTGTGTCTTTAAGGGGTACTCCAAAGCTTCCTTTCACATGCTAATTGCTATACTTGTCACAGGAGTTCAGTGCAGGCCAGAGTGAAAAATGTCATACTTGGTTTATTAGTTTAATTTCCTTTCTTGGCTTCAAAACATTGACATGGGGGAAAACATTAAACCCATGAACCAATCCCTAAGCTGGTGTAAATCAGAATTTTACATTTATTTACTTCAGCTGATGATGTTAACATTAGGTTTTCAACTTTTAGCATGCCATGATGGGGCCCCTTTTCTTTCTGCTTAAGTCAGTAACACAATTCTGTAAGGAGTAGTCTTGTGGTTCCACATATGGAAAAGCAATAAAGACCCAAAACAAATAGGACAGTGGGAGATGGGAGCGATGTAAATTTCTGGAAAGAGATGAGATATTTAAATAATCCACGTAGGAACCAACTCCCTGCTCCTAGTGAAAAAATGGAATGAGGGATTGCTTCCAGGAAGGTTCAGTTTAAGAGTTTCTCTCAAGTGATGTTGTTGAGACAGTGGGGTTCACTCAGACTGATCACTTAGTCCTGTCCCTTAACTGCTGCAGGAAATAAGGCTAGCCCACTCAAATGTTCTGTATCTCAATAACAGCTTAAGATCTTCCTGGAGAGATTCCGCAGCAGAGCTTCACATTTGACCTCAGAGCTATCTGGCAGGTCTGGGCCAAGTGGAGAAGTACTGCCCAGATGATTGACCAGTGACACTTGCAGAGATCTGCAGGGAGGAAGTTTACCCTTCCACTGCAAATTGTGTGCTTTAGTGAATTTGTGAACTCTAGAAAGGGCAAAGTTGCTTCTAAGGACGTGACTTTTCTGCTTCATTGATTATACAATTACAGAGCAGTTCAACTTCTACTTAGTCAAGATCTATGAGACAAAATGCTGAGGGCCTGTAAATCTACAATTTAATAGCAATGACTAGTATTGAAATATCTTTTAGCAAAACTTGGATATCTAGAAAAAGCCCAAGGCCCCCTGTTCCATGCGTCAGATGGTCTCAGTCAAACAAAAATATTTTAAGAGAATGTTCTTCCATTTACCCATCATGCCCAGAGTCTGAGGTAATGTGGCTTTTCATTCAAATTCATTATGGCCTCAGGACAATTTTCTAACACGTGGGTAATTTATCACACAAATGTACCTTTAACCCTTCTTTTATCCAAAATGATCTAACACGTAACTGTTGTTTAAAGGCTATTATTGTTTCATATGCTTGTATTTATTTTGTGTTTGCTTTGGCGTGGGGTGGGGAGGGGATGTTGGTTTGCAGATTAACTAATAGATGTGTTCTTTTACCATTTCAATTTGGCAGTAGTCCTTTATTCTGTAGTATGGGGGAAAAAAAAATCAACTTCAGAAAATATTTGACCTTAGTTCTCATGTCAGCAAGTGTAAGTTAATGTGTCTGGGCTTTAGAGGTGTAAGATGAGTGCCAATCTGAGGTTCAGGCATTGTTTGCAGACTGGCCTCACTGCACAATGATATTAATTTGAAAGAAAGCTACTTATTCACTACTATGTTAGGGGACACAGTTGTCTAAAGTGTAACAGAAGCTGAAGGGAACTTCTAAGATGAAGATCCTTAAGATTCCATTCAGACTGTTTGATTGAATTATTGATTCACATACCAAAGCATGGAAGAACTGAGCATAGAGGGAAATGTTTGTTGTAAGGTGCTATATTTTTTGTTCTCATTTTTATTTCTTTTGAAGGCATATAATTCCAGAATTTGGATCATATGTCACTAATTTTTTCCCCCAAATCTAAGCGCATTACCTGGTTTCATTCTACTAGCAACATTCTGTTTAGAAGCAAGGGTTTTGGGGGATGATACTGTTCATTGGACCAACTGCGTAACTGGATGATATTTTACCCACTTTCCACCTACTCCCTGTTGACTACTGTGACAGGGGAGCCAACTCAGGGCCAGGTCTTAACATTGGCCTGCCCACCTGTCTGGGGCAGTCTGCCTTGTGTTTCTTGCCACAACTTGCTGTTCTAAAAACTATTGTAAAAAATACAGGAGACTACCCATTTCATGTCCCAATGCCTAGGGTGTTATACATGGCTCTGACCTTCCCTATAACATGTCCCATGCCTCACAGATGGAATCCAGGTTACCATCCTGGCCCCTAACATAGACCACACTCACTGGGCTCCATGCCCCTCACTCATACTGGGCTCCTTGCCCTTAACACACACTTGGGCTCCTAACCACTAGGCTCCTTATCCCTCACTAGACTCCATGCCCTTTCCAGACTCTGGGATCCTTCATCCTCACTCATTCTGGGCTCCTTGCCCCACTCTGGCCCCCTTGGTCCTGCCAACCTCCTTGCCAGGTTACCCACCAGGTTGTGGGGGCTAAAGCTATAAGGTGCCCCATACTTGCCTTTCACTAGGGAGGCAACTGGTGTGGCATTTCCTGGGGACCACTCCACCACAGGCAGATGAACCACACCATCCATCCATAGCAGGGTATAGTTTTACATCATGCCGCAGGACCAGGAACCTCCTGCCATGCCCAATAGTTCCTGCCTCCCTGTACCTCAGAGATGTTGTAAGCCACAGCTCCAGCCAGATGGTGCTCTCCCTACAGCTGCAGCCAGCAGACTACTGGCTCCCTTGCTCAGGCCTCCTTTTATTGCCAGCAGCTGATTCCTCTTCCCCAATCAGGCAGTCTCCTACTGGCCATGTGACTCCTTAATGGGAAGTGCAGCCAGCTGCAAGCTGTTCTGCTGCTTGACCTTAGCCCTTAAAGTGGTAGGCATCAAATGCTCTGCCACAACCACCTTACACATGTTCTGACCATCAGTTAATTTTTAAAAATTTTTTTTGCAGGGTGGGGGCTCTCCTGTTACTGTTCCAAACCTTCAGACAAATTTTAAAAATATATTTTTTCACTCTTTCAAATGTGGATTCTCTTCCCATAAGTATGACACTAAGTTATACATAATATAAGGAAGAGTCTGGAAATCTAATGAATTGCCTCTTGCGTAAACAATATTAGGTCCCTTTTCAAGGTCTGGTATCATGTGGTTTCTTTTCTATTTGTCTTATCAACATGAATACTAGTGAGGAGTCTACATCTCATTTATGGGCCTCATCTATCACATATACAAACATCTCATTACACCATTTTTAAAAGTGTTGCCTTAGAATCTGAATTTTATCTTAAATGAGCTTTAGTGACTCACTGACCTCTTCTTTGAGAACAAAAGAAATTGAGCTCCCTTCCGCATTTCTGATCATCCACTCCCTTTCTTCTGCTGGAGAGAAACAATTCCTTAGGGAGACTTCACCCTGCATAATGAGAATAAGCTGATTAGAAGGAAACATTATCCTTGGTACAGATGTGACAGTTCTTATATTAAAGTCATATGAGGCTCTGCAAAACAAGTAACTCTGAAGTATCTTTTAGTAAAACAGTTCAACTCAACTGCTTTTGCTGCTCCACAATTGATAAGTTTAAAAGGCAAACACAATAGGCTAAATGCCATTATATTATTACTTTTCAACTCAAAATAGGTGGATTTTGCAAACACCCCATACCTCTAAGGCCCACAACAGAACTCTAAAACTGGAAGTTATCTGGGCATAACATGAAGTGTATAGTGCAACCAGTTTAGTGCAGTGCTGAATGGAGGACAGACAGCTTTGCTGAGAGGCTATGCAAAGCTGGATGAAAACTTTGCTTACACAGCTAAATTGCCTATATTTTCCAAATAACTCTTACGTTCTTGGCCATTTGTGCAAGGTCTGGCTGTCCAAATGAGGGATAAATAACAATTAATTAAGCACCCGTTTAAACTCCAATAGGCTAGGGACAGACATTACACATAAACTGGTTTAAGTGAGCAAAAACTGGTTTAAACCTGTAACAGAACATAAGTTCAATGCACATAAACCAGTTTCAAAATGGCTGAAACCAGTTTGAGATAGGGTGTAGCGCTCTATGTCAAGGAGAAATACACATCCTCAATGAGTGGCAGTGGGTCGGAGGAGGGGCACTCTGAAGTGCTCTGGGTTAGAATACAAGGACAAGGGGAAAGTGACTTAGCGTTGGTGGCCTACTACAGACCACCCAAACAAGGGGAAGAGCTAGACCGGGAATTCTCGAGTCAGCTCATGGAGGTAGTTAGGTCAAAGGATGTGGTCATCATGGGTGACCTGAACTTTCCAGACATCTGCTGGGAAGAGCAGTCAGCCAGGTCTGACCGCTCACAT
>NW_017728950.1:6921942-6948132 GCF_001723895.1 Crocodylus porosus | reverse complement strand
ACACTAAGATGTGGGGGGATGTGGGCATGCTAGAAGGGAGGAATAGGCTGCATATGGACCTAGACAGGTTACAGGGGTGGATGGATAAGAACAGGATGGGTTTCAACACTGACAAGTACAAGGTGATGCACCTGGGGTGGAAGAACCAGCAGCATACCTACAGGCTGGGGAACTCCCTTCTCGTTAGTGCAGAGGGAGAAAAGGATCTTGGAGTCATTATTGATGCCAAAATGAACATGGGCCGACAGTGTGAGAATGCAGTCAGGAAGGCCAGCCGTACCTTGTCATGTATTCACAGATGCATCTCAAGCAGGTCCAAGGAGGTGATCCTCCCCCTCTATGTGACGCTGGTCAGGCCGCCATTGGAGTACTGCGTCCAGTTCTGGGTGTCACACTTCACGAAGAATGTGGACAACAGAGATAGGGTCCAGAGAAGGGCCACTTGCATGATCAGGAATCAGCAGAGCAGGCCCTATGAGGAGAGGTTAAGGGACCTGAACCTGTTCAGCCTCCACAAGAGAAGGCTGAGGGGGGATCTAGTGGCTAGTTACAAGGGGGACCAGCAGGCAGTGGGGGAGTCCCTGTTCCCCCTGAACACTACCAGGAGTGACAAGAAATAAAAGTCACAAGCTGGGAGAGGGTAGATTCAGACTAGATATTAGGAGGCGCTACTTCACTGTCAGGGCGGCTAGGATATGGAACCAACTTCCAAGTGAAGTGGTGCTGGCTCCTACCCTGGGGGTCTTTAAGAGGAGGCTGGATGAACACCTCTCTGGGGTTGTTTGACCCCAGCACTCTTGCCTGCCATGGCAGGGGGTAGGACTTAATGATCTGCTCAGGTCCCTTCCGACCCTACCTACTATGAAACTATAGTTGAATGTAGTATCAGACTTAACTGTGTAACCTGGGCAGTACTCCAAGAGGTACCCCCTCTCCAATTGAAGGGATCAAAGCAGGTGCACAACCACTGTGAGAGGTGTAGGGACTCTCCTCTCCCTATAGAGCAGAGCCAGACCACCAATGGGGACTTAACCATATACCTTTTAATGAGGGAGCCATATTGGGAACATAACAGGCATAAATCAGAGGGTATAGTGGAAACTACAATGCCCCAAAGGGGCAGGATTCAACAAAGGTTAGACACTTACAATCATTGAAAAAAGACAGGGTTAACAAAATATAAAAACACAAACAGCAGAACAAACAATATGGTTTGGTGAAATATAAAAAGGCACAAAATACAAGAAAATATAGGGCCTAGGTACCTGGAGGGAGAAACAGTGCCTGTTCTACTACAAGAAGATTTGCTTTTTGTTAGCTCATCTACCCCAGTTGGGACTTGAACTCAGCTCTCCCACCTGGTAGGCAGAAACACGGCCACACAGCAACCAGCAGTAGCTCTACTCTACCCTGTTAGGGGTCTTGACTTCCTGGAGCCCTGGCCTCATGTTGCGCTGCCTGGCCTCTGATTGTAGGAGCTGGAAGCAGAGCTGGGAACTCCTCAGGTTGCTGCTCAGATCCTTGCTGGAGCTGGGGAGCCTCTCCTGCTGGCCGCAGCCTCTCGTAGGGGATCCTAGAGCCCAGTGGGGGGCCTCTCCTGCCGGCCGCACGCTGTACTGCTGAGGGTCCCACTGCTGCCTGCAGGTCCTGCTCCTTCAGGCTCTTCTGGGGCAACTGCTCCTGCCCTGCTGGCTCAGCTCTTGCCAGCTCTTTGAAGCTCCTTCCTTGTGGTCCCTCACTGGTCTCTCCTGAGTCAGCCCATGCTGCCCCTTTTATCCCCCACCAGGTGACCCTAGGGGCCAATCAGGGGACACAGAGGGGGGTGAGTCTCTGGGGCTGGATTGGTGCGGAAAGGGAATCCCAAGTCCTCCAATCATGTTTTACCCCTTCAAAATCCCTGGGCCAAATCATTACCAGATTGGTGCAGAAAGGGAACCCCAAGTCCTCCAATCATCTTTTGCCCTTTCCAAACCCCTGGGCTAGGTCACTGCCAGCTAGCCCGTCACAACTGATTGAGCTCAACCCGGTTTATACAATGCCTATCCCAGACCCTTTCCTGGTTTAAGTTAAACAAGAGTCTCTCAGCATCCAGGCATGCTCTCTGGGCTGGGCTCTCTGCTCCGGCAGAGCAGGGCTGGTCCTGCCCCTCTATTCCCCAGCCCAAGCAGAGACAGGTAGGAGGCTTAGTCAGCTGCTGGCCCTGGAAGGGAGCAGGCTGGGAAAGCAGATGGCACCCAGAGGCCAGGGCCACAAGCAGCTGCATTGTAACAGAACCCCCAGTTTTTCTTTTTCTTTTCTTTCTTTTAAATGCATTCTCTTCCCTTTCCCAACCATTTTTGACTTTGTCTCTCCCTCTCTATTCCCTATAGATAAGTATCAGTGAACCAAGACATAGGATAAGCTTTGCCATTTTTTTTGGTAGCAGTTGTATTTGTTTTGGGGGGTTTTCTCCTTCTTTATATTGTATAATTATTATGTTTATATTGATTTTTACTATTCTATATTACTGTTTTATGGGTGCTATATGATTTAGGCCTACATATGTAAGTTAGCATAAGTCATGTCAAGTTTCCATGTTGTTTCTCAAGTCTCCATCCTATCTCCACTCCTGGTTGTGTAACCCATGACTCACACCTACCCCTCCTACATAACTTGGTTCCTGAATGAATGGGGATGAATGAGGGTGCTTGAGAGACAATGGCACTAGGTTTAAATTAGCTCTCTCTAAATGATCGAACCATTAACACCAATACCTGGACTAACAACCCAGCCCTTGGAACCACCCTCAGCATTCAAGAAACAAAAGATGAGGCAACCCACCATTGTGTCAGGCTGCACATGCTCAGTAAAAATACCTGGAGACCTCTGGAACAGGACTGACATTGCCTGGACAGGCCCTCCCATAAAAAGGGGTAGTAAAGACTGACTCCTTAGGATGTCCTCTCCATCTGGACTAGCACCATGCCACACCACCTATCCACCCAGAGGCCCTCTGGGCAACACCTACTGGACAAGGACCCTTTTCCAGCCTGGATAGGTAGCTATCACACCCCACCCCCTCTTCAACCAAAGACATGGACTCTGCTTCTCTTCCCCACCTGGACTCCAACCCTTCCACTGAGTCTCTTTCTCCTGCTACCATTGTGAGTGCTTGTGTGTGTGTGAACCAATAAATTCATGGGGCTGTGTAGTGTGTTGTCTGTTTAATAAACCTGTTAGTTTGTAAGTCCGAGTTGGGTTTTTGTCTGTTTCCTGACTGCTTCCTCCTTGCCACCACTTATCTGCCCCCACAATCTCTAAGCTGTCAGCCTGTTTCCAGCCCCAAGCTCCCAGGTTTCTGCCTCTCTCTCTCTTTCCTGGCTGTGTCCTCCTTGCCACCACTTATTTGCACCCCCCATATGTCAGCTGTCTGCCTCAGTTTCCAGACCCAGTCTACCTTAAGTAACCCCAAGCCTCAGTTCCTCAGCTAGCTTCTCTCTAGTCCACTGGTTCTAATTCTGGTTCTGGCAACTTCCACTGCCTACACTTTAACTCTCTCTCTTTCATACCTTAACCTTCCCCCCAAGTATCCCAGGTACCCCAACCACACACATACATACCGTGCCATCCAAGTAAGGAACTTAACTATGTGTAGGTGGGTTGTATGTGTGTGAACTGGTGAATGTCTGTGTGTATATATATCTATATATATATATATGTCATTGTGTGTATGATATATGAATTAGTGATCTGTGTATGTGTACTGAGTGTGCTGGTATGGACAATTGATTTTTGTCTAACTTTTGGGGTGTATAGTTTATGTGCTTGAATTGGTGATAGGTATGCATGTGCCTAGGCTAATTTGGATGTGTATGTGCCTGAGTTCTTCCCCTCTATCGGGCACTGGTCAGTCTGCAGTTGGAATACCGTGTCCAGTTTTGGATGCCACACTTTAAGAGGGATGTGGATAACCTGGAGAGGGTCCAGAGAAGGGACACTCATATGGTTAAGGGCTTGCAGGCCAAGCCCTACAAGAAGAGACTAGGGCACCTGGACCTCTTCACCCTCCGCAAGAGAAGCGACCTTGTGGCTGCCTATAAATTCATGGGGGCACAGAAGGGAATTGGTGAGGCTCTATTCACCAAGGCGCCCCTGGAGGTTACAAGAAATAATGGCCATAAGCTAGCAGAGAGCAGATTTAGACTGGACATTAGGAAGAACTTCTTCACAGTTAGAGTGGCCAAATCTGGAATGGGCTCCCAAGGGAGGTGGTGCTCTCCCCTACCCTGGGGGTCTTTAAAAAGAGGTTAGATAGGCATCTGGCTGGGGTCATCTGAACCAAGCACACTTTCCTGCCTATGCAGGGGGTCAGACTCGATGATCTATTGAGGTCCCTTCATCTACGAATCTATGAATCTATGAGTTGGTAGTGTGTGCGTATGCATCCAATTGATTTGTGTGTTTGTATATGTGCAATTGTGTCATACCCTCCTGTCTAACAGCACAATATTGAGATCCTGAGAGTTGGCCTGACCCACAGGGCAACAGCATGAGGGTCTGTGGAGCCCTGACCCTGCTTGTTGCTGGTGGCAGGTGCACACGTCTCATGGCAAATGGTGGGGTAGGCATGAGGGGCCCAATCCTTGTTGTGGCAACACAGCCCTGGCTTCTTTCTTGCCCTGGCCTCTTTCTTATTGTCTGCTCCTGTTGCCAGCAACAAGCTGAGCCAGGGCTCCATAGACCCTGGTGCAGCCACTTGCAGCCTCCCTGCTGCCTCCCATGACCAGCCTGGGCTCCATGATGGACAACAGGGACCTACCAAGAGCCCGGTCTGGCTGTGGCAGGTGGTGGGAGAGGTTGCAAGCACCTATACTAGGGTTTGTCCTAGCTCATTGCCAGCAGTGGGTGCACGTGTGCCCTGGGATGGATGGCAAAAGGTGTGGGGCTACACTGCCACAGCAAGGGTCAGCCCCTCTCAGCTCCCCTGTTGTTTCCCCACTGTACCAGATACTAGTTCTCCCTCTCTTCTCCCTTCCTTCTTGCTCCTCCCTTCCTCCTGCCTGCCTACGTACTGGTTCACCCCCCCCCCCACCTCCTTATCACTCCTCCATCCCTCCTTCCTGCCTTCAGGGGCACTACATGACTTCTCTTTTCCTCCTTGCTCTCCCTTCCTGCTCTTCTGGATGGACAGTTCCCTGCCCCCATGATAAACAATAACCAGTAATGTGAACGGTTACACATTTACATGTTTAACAACTCACATCCCTAATCCAAACATCAATCCTACAGGAAAAGACATAAGTGTAGACTAGCTTGTAGGTAGAGGAGGAGGCTAAAATAATGTCATCCTCTCTGCTTGAGCAGCACTTCAGGCTGGAAGCCAACAAAATATATTTACAGGGTGCCCATGAAAATCTATGTGCCAATGGGACTCAGAGCAGCACCAGGACCATCATGTAGGTTTGTCTTTACTGCTGACCCAGGACTGGTAGGAGATAAGGGAAGAGCCTAAGACACAGCCAGCTAGAAAGACACACACACAGAGTTGTAGATCCACTCTATGGCTGCTGCCACCATCCCAGATTAGGACCAATTTTCAAAATCTAGGATAAAATTCACATTTCATTGGCTCTCTGGGAATAACAAGACACAAATTTGGGACTGTCCTGGAAAATACAGGGTAGTTTGTCACTAGGGGCCCTTTTACACATGCTCTAGAGGGGGAAGGGGGGAGGGCACTTTAATTAGAGCAGCTCCAATACTCAACTTTTCTGAAGCAGTCTCTGTACTCAGGTATAGGCACCCTAAATCAACAGCAGAAAACATAAATACCTCCCAGTCCTTAAAGAGAAACTTGATTGGAAACAACTTTATCTGGATCCTAGTAGAACAACACTGGTCACAATGTTACTAGCCAAAATTCCCTGATCACCAAGGCTCATAGATAATCCAACACAAGGGTCTTGCTTTGAACCCTCTCCTTTTGGTTTATTTAAGGTGGATACAAAAGGAGGAAGAAAATGGTGTCAGAGTAGCCACATCCTTGTTCTGCTGATATACATGCTATAGGAGTACCTAAGGCAAAAAGGTTTTGAGAGAGAGGTGTAAGATGGAACAAATTTTACTTTATATGTGGAGATTCACAGAAAATGTCAGACTGTTAAATAAATAATGATATAGGTATAATTCAATCTTTCAAGTCCTTGGAAACCTGTTTCCTTTAAGCTCTTCTTTAGCCAGACAGTTTATCCCTCAAAGCACAAAACCTTATTTCTCCCCTAAGCCATATAACAGCCAGAAATGGGACACTTTGAAAGATTCATATTGCAGTGACTGCAAGAGCTTGAAAAATCTAAGAACAATGGTCCTATTCCTCCTACTTACAAATTAAGAATGACCTTTCTTTGTGTACCATGACAAATGTATTGAACATATAAACAGATGATAAAAATGTATCTCTTAGGTCAGTAATTTTCAACTTTTTTAATACCAGGACCCATTTGTAAACATTGATGGCCACTACCGACCCAGTGCCCATCACTCCCGAGCCGCTGCCCCATGGCCCCAGGACCCAGCCCCACACTGTGTGAGGTAGCAGGGGCTATGTGTGGGGAAAGGAAAGCCCGAAGCAGCCCCTTGCAGGCTGGGACTCTGCTAGGGAAAATCCATTGTTTCCTACATTTTTCTCCTTTAAAGGAGAATCCATTTTTAAGGTTTGTTTGTGACCCTTCCATATATTTTTGCAACCCGTTTCTGGGTCACAACCCACAGGTTCAAAAACACTGTCCTAGGTCAGTATTCTCTTCTTATGTTAGCTCCTCTGATATTTTTTCTCTAAGTCTTGCAGAATTCTTAATAGAAAACAATGATGCTCAGTCCTAACTGGATACATGAACAGTCAGTGTGAACCAAAGACCCACAACAATACATATACCCATAGGTGGATTTTGGCAAATGCAGTAAAGTTAAAAATAAATAAAAAATAATTTGATATGAATGTATGGCAAGTTTCCAACACGGTGGCATTAATATATGCCCTTTTAGATGTACTGAATGCAATGTAGAGCATGTCATAAAACAGGGGTAGGCAATTATTTTGGCGGGAGAGCCGCTTAATGAGTATTGGTGAGCTGTTGAGGGCTGCAAGGGTAGCCCGACCCCTTGACACATACCCCACCCCCTGGTCGACATCTTGGGACCAGAAATCCTGCCCCTAGCCTCTGTCCTCTGCCATTGGAAGTTCCTCCCCTTGTCCCTGGAAGTACTCCTTTTGGGAGGGGAAACGGTTGTCATCTTGGAAACAGAAAAAGAACAAATCATATACTAAAAGTCAAACGTACTATAACATATTTTATTTAAAAAAATACTTTTGTCCTGATTTATGTGCATTTGCATAGTAGGTCTAGAGGTGATTGCATAATAGCTCAAAATAAAGTCTTACTCTTGTATATTGTGTGTGGGAGAGTGTGTGTGAGTGTGCGCGCGGGCGCATGTGTGTATAGTGGAGTGTGGGGTTTGGGGGGTTTTGAGGGGGCATGGCTGTGTGTGGGGGGTGTAGAGTATGTTGAGGTGTGTGGCTGGGTGTATATGTGGGGGGGTTGTGGGAAGGTGTGGGCAAGGTGTAGGTGTGGGTTTGTGGGCTGTGAGGGAGGGTGGGGACGTGTGGGCACCCCTGTACATGTTCCCCCATAGTGCACAGTCCCTGCTGCTGCTGGTGGGCCCTTGGGTTGCTCATGGCCTGCACAGGTGCAGCCGCCCAGCAGCACACAGCTCCAGCCAGTTCCAGGAGCTGTATGTGGTGGCAAGAAGCGGAGCAAGAACAGCCCACCTCTATCACATAGGACTCCTCACAGCTCATGTGGAGCTCCTGGGACTTATGTGCCATGAGGGGGAAGCCCCGCCTAATGGAGACAGTGGCTTAGCCCTGCTCCCTGCCATCACATGCAGTTCCTGGAACTCTGCTGGAAGTGGTGGGGAGCCCCTCTGCCTGCTTCCCTGTCGAGTCTCAGTAGTTGCACATGGCATCATGGAGTGGGAACAGACCACTAGCTCCATCATGCAGGGCTTCCACCCTGTGATGCACGAGTCACAGGAGTACCATGTGAACCATGGGGAGCCCTACATGATGAAGGCAGGCCAGCCTGGCTCCACTCTTTGTCATTACGTGCAGCTCCTGTGAATGCTACATGCCAATGGGCAGCTGTGCCTGCGTGGCCCATGAACACCCCAAGGGCCTGCCCTGGCAGCTGCTGCCATCAGTGGCAGGGGCTGTGCACCATGGAGAGGGCATGTGGGGGGAGGAAGTCTCCACATCACCCCAGCCTCCCTTACACCCCACAAACCCCACACTCCTATACCCAGACCATGCCCACCAAAGCTCCCTGTCCTCACCACCCCACTGGGTATGGGACCCAGGCCCTCGGTTACACACTTCTGCCAGCCCAGCCCCAGCCCCACACTCCACACTCCCACCCAGCTGCAGCTTCCCCCTACCCGCTGCCATTTACCTACCTGCTTCCCAGAGTGAGTGCTGCAGCAGGGACATGAGGAGGAGCCACTGAAGGGTAGGGAAGGCAAAAAGTTCCCCCAGTGACTGCAGCAGTAGCATGCTGGCCAGGGCCAGGGCCAGAGTGAGGGCCAGGGCCCTACCGTCTATGAATGTGCAAGTGAAGCACATGGGCTGGGTGGGATACAGTTAATTGGTGGGTGCCCACGGGCTGGATGAAATCACCTGGCAGGCCAGATCTAGCCCATGGGCTGTATTTTGCCCACCCCTGCCATAAACAAACATATGGAAACAACTTTTGAGAATATTTTCTGTAAAGTATCACAAGTGATAATTTTACGAGCTATTTCTGGCTCAGGGACACCAAAGTCTGAGTATTGCTCAGACTTGAGGTAACCTTTGATAGATACAAGGCATCCCTCAAAAAATGAAGATCCTAGGTTTCACTCATTTTTACTATAGAAAAATAATATAGTAACTCTTCTGTTACAAAGATCTCAGAAAGATCACAACAGATCAACTGTTTTTAACATTATGATGATGGATTCCTATTTGAAATCTCTGGTTTATCTTGTGAATTACATTTGCACACCTGACATTATATGGTACCTCACAGCACATTTAGAAAGGATCTAAAGCAATATATTTTACCAAACAAGCAAAATAAGACTCTCCAACAAATCAGTGCCCCTTAACCCCGTGTTACAATATTGTGTCAGAAGGAGAGAGCCAATCTATGTTTGGCTCTCTAACGTACTTTAATCTGTCTTCATACCTGTCTCAGTCTCATGAAGTCACCTAAAATCTGGTGAAGAGATCAGAGCAGGAAACAAATATAATTATTATCTATTATTTACACCTAGGAGCCAGGAAGCAACCAACCTAAATTTTTCTTGCTGTAACTTGAGACTATTGCTCCTTGTTCTGTCATCTGCCACCACTGATGACAGTGGTCTAGTCTAGCTCCATCCTCTTCAGAACCACCCTTCAGTGTGGTTCAAATCCCTCCTCAGTCTTCTCTTCTGCAGACTAAATAAACCTAGGTCCCTCAGCCTCTCTTCAGAAGTCACATGTCCCAGCCCCTGTACCATTTTTGTTGCCCTCAGTTGGACTCACTCCAACTTGTCCACACCTTTTTTGCAGTAGGGGGCCCCAAAACTAGACACAGTACTTCAGTTGTGGCCTCACCAGTGCAGAACATAGGGGAATAATTACTGTCTTCGATCTGCTGGCAATACTTCTACTAATGCAGCCCAGTAAGCTATCAGCCTTCTTGGCAACAAGGGCACACTACCGAATTAGATCCAGCTTACTGTCCATTGTAACCCCCAGGTCCTTTTCTTCAGACCTGCTGCTTAGCCATTTGGTCCCAAGCCTGTAGTGATGCATGGGATTCTTCAGTCCTAAGTGTAGGACTTTGCACTTGTTGAACCTCATGAGATTTCTTTTGGTCCAATCCTCCAGTTTGTCTATATCACTCTGAAATCTAGCTCTCCATTCCAGGATTTCTACTATCTCCTCCACACCCTTGCTTGGTGTCATCCGCAAACTAGTTTAGGGTGCAATCCATCCCATCTTCCAAATCGTTAATGAAGATATTGAACAAAACCAGCCCCAAAACTGCCAGCCACTCTACTCAATACCGACTACCGACTAGACCTTGTTCACTACCTGTTGAGCCTGATGACCCAGCCAGCTTTCTATCCACCTTGCAGTTCATTCATCCAACCCATATTTCCTCAGCTTGCTTCAAAGATTGCTGTGGGAGATTGTATCAAAAGACTTGCTAAAGTCAAAGTCTATCACCATCCACTTTTTTCCCCACATCCACAGAACCAGTCATATCTTGATAGAAAGCAATCAGGTTGGTCAGGCATGATTTGCCCTTGGTGAATCCATGCTAACTGTTCATGATCACTTTCTTCTCCTCCAAGTGCTTAGAAATGGACTTTTTGAGGATCTGCTCCATGCTTTTTTTCTGGGGTCTGAAGTGAGGATGACTGGTTTGTAGTTCTCTGGATCCTTCTTCTGTTTCTTAAAAATGGGCACTATATTTCCCCTTTTCCAATCATCCGGGACCTCCCCCAATCACCATAAGTTTTCAAAGATAATGGCCAGTGGCTCTGCAATCACATCAGCCAACTCCTTGAGCACCCTTGGATGCATTGCATCTGGCCCCATAGACTTGTTCATATCCAGCTTTTGTAAATAGTCCCTAACCTGTTCTTTTACCACTGAGGGCTGCTAACCTTCTCCCCAAACTGTGTTTGGGAGCTGACTTTGCCTGTAGTCTGGGAGCTGACCTTGCCTGTGAAGGCTGAGGTAAAAAAGGCATTGGACAAAACCAGCCCCAAAACCTGCCTTTTCCTCATTGTCTGTGATTAGATTGCCTCCCCCACTCACTAAGGGACCCACAATTTCTCTGATCTTGCTCCTGTTGCTAACATATTTGTAGAAACCCTTCTTGTTACCCTTCATGCTGCAACTCCAGTTGTGCTTTGGTCTTCCTGATTTCATCTCTGCATGCCTGAGCAATATTCTTATACTCCTCCATAGTCATCTGTCCAGGTTTCCACTTCTTGTACACTTTCTTTTTATGTTTAAGCTCATCAGAGAGTTCTCTGCTAAGCCAAGCTGGTTGCCTGTCATATTTGCTATTCTTCCTGCACATGGGGATGGTTTGTTCCTGTGCTTTAAAATACAACCAGCTCTCCTGGACTCTTCCCCCTCAGACTGGCCTCCCAGGGGATCCTGCCCATCAGTTCCCTGAGGGAGTCAAAGTCTGTTTTTTTTAAATGAAGGGTTGATACTCTGCTGCTCTCCTTTCTTCCTTGCAAGGGTCCTGAACTTGATCATCTTGTTGTGTTCATTGCTGCCCAACTTGATATCCACTTCTATATCCCACAACAATGCTTTCCTGTTTATGAGCAGCAGGTCAAGAAAAGCATGGCCCCTGGTTGGTCTCTACAAAACTTGCACCAGGAAGTTCTCTCCAATCCTCTCCAAAAAATTCCTAGATTGCCTGTGCACTGCTGTGTTGTACTCCCAGCAGATGCTAGGGTGACTGAAGACCCCAATAAGAACCAGGGCCGGTGAGTTGGAAACTTCCATTAGCTGTCTGAAGAAAACCTCATCTACCTCATCCTCCTGTTCTGGTGGTCTATGACAGACACCTACCACAACATCACCCTTGTTGCTCTCCCCTCTAACCTTAACCCAGAAACTTTCAACAGGCCTATCTCTAGTTTCATACTAGAGCTCTGAGCAATCATACAGATCTTTTACATACAGCACGATTCTTCTTCCTCTTGTCTCATGCCTGTCCTTCCTGAACAGTTTGTACCCATCCATGAGAGTGTTCCAGTCATGCAAGCTATCCCACCAAGTCTCTGTTATAGTTCATAGTTTCTTGACTGTGTGAGCACTTCCAATTCTTCCTGCTTTTCCCAGGCTCCATGTGTTCATGTACAGACACCTGAGGTAACTAGTCAATTGCCTCAGAAAGAATGAGGAGGACTCCCCTGTTGCTTCTGCCAGGTCTCCTGCTGCCCCACGTACCTCAGGACCTTGGTCTCCACCCCCCTGTCAACCTAGTTTAAAGCCCTTCTTACTAATGCAGCCATATACATATATATTTTTATTTTGGTCTTCATAAACTGATCTTGGCCATATACAGACATTCAGTTTCTATAGGTGTCAAGTACATGGGGTCTTGCAGACCTGTCTTTGAATGAGGGCAGTCAGGTCCCAAACCTGAGGAAAATAACATAATATTTCTATATTATTTTATGTTGTACAAGAAGGGTTCAATTATGTTGAGTGAGCTGGATGTAAGATGACATGCTTAGGAATAATGACTGAGGCCTGGAGTTATTACCAGGGATTTTGGTTTTCTGCTTGCTATGGAAAAATGAGGATTTTCTTTAAAGGAGAAAAATATGGGAAACCATGGGTTTCCCCTTGCAGGCTGACAGGGATCCAGCCTGCAAGGGGCTGCTTGGAGCTGGTAGGAGTGGAGAGGGTGATAGGAGGTAGGGGGTGCCATGTGCATGTGCACATGCATACGCATGTGGCAATCAAGAAGTGGTGGAGAGGAATTCTGGATGCTCCCTTAACATAAGTCTATGGGGGTGGGGTGAGAGGGGGCACAGGTGACACGTTGGGTGGGGCATGTGGTGGCACAGTAAGGGGCACTACTATACAGTCACCCACATCACTGTGCCAAATCCAAAAACCTCACTTTGGGAGTCTCCCACGGGCTGCCTACCATCAGCTGTCCCACTTCCTGGAGAATACCAGCAAGCCTGGGGTAATGCTGCCACCACCCAGGCACTGGTCTCTCTTAGCGGTCTGTGCAGCCTGGGCCACACAAACCCTGCAAGCCTTGGGGGTGCTTTGCCCACTGGTAATATTTCTGGGTGCTTCTTTCATCCTGCAGCATCCCAAGATAAACTCAGGTATGACTGCGGGAACATAAACAGACAAGATCTGCTCACTGGGCTGGGTGCAAAAAGGTTTGCCTCTCCTCTCCACAATGAAACAGTCAGGCACACTGTAACCCAATACCTTTATTGATCAGGGGAGACGGGGTTGAAAAAGGAAGTCAAAATATACTTTGAGCACAAAATAATTAGAGTCTTGGACATAATAGTCCTCTTAGAATGTGTGTTCCTAGACATAGATCCTAACTCCTGGCAAATTTCCACATTTTTACTTACAGAAATTAATCCAGGTGGCAACCTGTAGGCACTTTGCTTGCGGCTTTTCAAAATGCCTGCTGGAGGAAGAGCGTGAACTCCCCTCTCCCCTTAGGAATTTATCTGGCCCAGTCACTTGGTTGACCAGCCTGATCCAAATAGAAAGCAAGTGAGAGAGAGAGGGGTACCTCTGGAATGACCCAAGGGAGGGCAGAGAGAGAGGGGATTTCTTCACAGGGCACAGGTGACTTGTTGAGGGTGTGGGGGAGTACAGGCAATGTGGCAGAGAGGTGTGGAGCAGGGGAAGGCAACGTGGTGATGGAGAGTACATGCCCCCTGAGATTTCTGTGTCCACAACAGGTCATGGGGTGCAGGGCTGCAGCTGAGCTGGAACAGCGCTGGATAGGAGCCACCTCTGTGGCCCAGTGGGCAGGACCCGGCATGGGAGGCAGCGCTGTGTCATCATAACAACCAAGGTGAGGCATGGCAGTAACAGTGGCTCATAGTCAAGAGGGCAGGAAATACCTCATCTTGGTGGCTGTGGCAGTGTGCCACTCCCTCCTGAACTGGGTCCTGCCTGCTGGGCTGCAGAGGCGGCTCCTACCTTGAGCTAGCCTGGCCCAGCTGCAGCCCCACACTCCACTGTGGGTGCAGAAATCTCAGGGGGCATGTGCTCCCCCACACCCCACCACCATTGCCTGTGCCCCCTCCTACCCCCCACACATCACCTACGTCTATCCCCCCGCCTTCCCCACTCATACACCCTGCTCCCCACACACTGGAGAGCTGGGGGTGGCGGGGCACATGTCCATCAGCTTAGTCCCGCCCCTCAGCAAAAATTAAAGTGGTGCCTATGTCAGTTTCTTTTTGAAAACTTGAGTGTATAGATGTTCAGGATTTTCTCCCTGAGCAAAAATGGCTGCTTCAGGAGAAAAATAAATTGGAAACATCCAGGGTTAAATCATTCCCTGGAGTTTCTCCTGGGAGAACAAATGTCTGTACACATTCTTTTCTGAGAGAAACCACAGAACAGTCTTCCAGCATCCCAGAGTGCTTTGCTTTTAACCCGCCCCTCCCCAAGACAGACAGTGTGTTGCTCATTGGATTCTGCTGCTCCGGGTGAGCAGGGAACAGAACATACCCCCTTCACAAGTCAACATTGCCTCAGCATTTGAATGTCTGTTCAGGAGTCTCTGGGTTAGCTTTTCTACCAGGAAAACAAACCTGGGAGAATTCTCTTAGGTTATTTGAATGTGTGTACACAGCCCTTGTCTGCTTTTCTTGTTAAAGACCTTCCTTGATCTTTATCCCTTTTATCCTGTTCTTTATTTTTCTGTTTCTCATTCTCTAGAACAGAGAACTGTGTTCCCAAGAGATTTTTTTTGTTGCAAATTACTCAGACTGTCCTAGAAAATCCTGTTCTTTTCTGTACCATATATCCTTTTATTTAATTCATAATTGTGAAGCAATTGGATCTCAAGCTATTGTTCTCCATTTGAAATAACAGAAATTTAATAGTGGCAACTGGTAGAAAGTAAAACCTGACTACAGGGTAGGGAAGAAATACCTCTGTAACACCACACTTCAGGGGATAGTGATTTGGTTTAGTTTCAGCAAAGGGAAGTTAATAGGGCAGCTTGATTCAGGCAGCAAGTTGCATCAAGTTCTGGCATTCCTTTAAAATTGGAAGAGCAAAGATTGCATGCAAAGCAACCTAAACAATGAGGAATAAAATCAATAAAAAATGCAGGGGAAACAGGAGGAGGAGAAAAGTACGCTTTCACATTTTGTTTCAAGTAGATTGCAAGATCTCATGTTGTGGGTTTGTAGCTGTCTGAGTGATTATAGAAATTCAATAGTTTTAATTACTTGAAACATGGTTCAAGTAAGATATTAACAGCAAATATGAGTAAAGTTTTTCATCTAAGTTCTTTGCTTGTTAGTGTCCAGCCATTAGGCCACCAACTATTATTCCCACAGGTTATTCAGTTGAAGTTACTCATTTAAGTAAGAGTCAAAAGATCTGGCCATTAAATTGCTCATCTCTAAATAAACTAACAAATAAGAGAAGAAAGAACATAAGGAAGTTCCTATTCTGCATGAGAAATTAAAGTAAAAGGCAAGCACTTTATCCACGATATACCTATTAGTTATTTGCAATCAAATTAGTCAGTACAACTCCATATAATTCTATTTCTTGCACTGTGTTGGTAAAGCATTGCTTAAATGTACTGCACTACAGAATTATTGTTGAAAAAGCAATATACATTAATAACTTAATGCAATAAATTACAACAATTGCAACAAAAATTTACATATAGTTTGGGGACAGAACACACAAACCAGTTTAAGTGATCAGAAACAGGTTTAAACCTGTAACAGAACAGATGTTCAGTGAACTTAAACCACTTTCAAAATGGCTGAAACTGGTTTAAGATAAACCTGGTTGAATGTAGTATCAGATTTAACAGATCTAGGTCAAACTGGTTTATGGAACTTCAGTCCCAAATACCTTCCCAGTTCAAGTTAAGTCATAGTGCCCCAGCATCCAGGGTGCTTTGCATCCCTGGGCTGCGCAGTCTGTTCCAGCAGAGCACGGTCTGCCGCATCCCTCTGCTCCTTAGCCAGAGCACTAGCACTCCTCTGGTTGGCTGAGAGGGTGAAGGAGAAAACCACTCCCCTCTGGCTCAGCACCACATGAGAAGCGGGGAGGGGGAAGGGTGGCTTGGCTTCGTCCCCAGGAGCCCAGAGCCAGGAGCAGGGCTGGAGTCCCCCAGCCACACACCCCTCCTCAGTTTCTGGCCCCGCTGAGGGGGGGTGGTAGGAAAAGCCCACAACAGGGCTTGGCACCACCCCCTGGAGCCAGGACCCAGAAGTGGGTCTGTTGTGCCCCAGCCATGACTCCCTTCTCAGTCTCCAGCCTGGCTGTGGGGAGAAGCCTGCACTGGAGTTTGGCTCCACTACCCAGAACTGGGATCCAGGAACAGGGCTGGAATCCCCCAGCCACCCCTGCCCCCAATCTCCAAGTCCCAGTGCAAGCTTTCCTCTGGGCCAAAGACTGAGGAGGGGGGGTGTTGCTGGGGCACAAGGAGCCAAGCCCTGGTGTGGGCTCTGCCCGCACCCCTCAGACAGGGTGGGGACTGAGGGGAACAGGGCTGAGGGACTTCAGCCCCTGGCTCCCAGGTGTGGGGGGCAGAGCCAGACCCCAGTGAGGCATTTCCTGCACCTCCCCCAGCCAGTCCAGAGACTGAGAAGGGAGCCATGACTGAAGAACTCTGGGCCTGCTCCCAGCTCCAGGCAGATGGAGGAAAGCCCCCAGTTCAGACTTCCACACCCTGCTGCCCCCATGCCAGGCTGCTCCCAGCAGGGGATCCAGCGCTGGGCAGGGGGGGAGGTCCCCCACCCAGCTTCCTTTGCTGGCCTAGAAACTGAGGTGGGAGTGTGGCTGGGGGAATTGCTTGGCTCTCTGCAGTGGCCAGTAGGCTAGGAGGCATGCTCTGGCACAGGCTACTGGTATAGGCCACTGCAGGGGTCTGGCTGCCTTTCCTGTTTTAAAAGTGAACATCAGTTCACTTGCTGATCAGTTCATCTATGTAGTCCAGAGCAACCTGCAAAGATTGAATTGAGTCTGCCTTGGGTTTTTTGACTCTGTACTTGGCCCAAAGGACAAACTGCACATTTACAAATCAAATGTTAATTGATCAACTTATCAACACACTCTGCAACTGCATTTTTGCTGTCTCACTAAAAGAACAATTTTTACTTTCCTGGCTTCACATATTTCCAGAACTAGTATTTCATTTGATTTTGAGAAAGGGCAGGTTGTAGTTAAAAAAAATCAAACTGAAAATAATCTCAGTGCTTGATAGTGTTATGGCAATAGTCTAGAGATGGGGTGAACAAAATGGTGGGCCCGGTCAGCAGCTGGACTCCATTTCCCAGCAGCCCCTGCTTGCATGGCAGGGGCTGGTCTCCATGGAGACCCCAGCCACTGCCCTGTAATAGCACAAGGCTGGGGTTGCCAGGAAGACCAGCCTGAGCCATGCTGGCAGGGTGCATGGCAGAGCAGAACAGAGGTCTGCTCCAGAGCCGCTGAAATCATGCAGTAGGTGCAGCTTAGTTGGGGGCCAGGGCAGAGCTGCAATTTGCCTTCTGCATGCTCTGGGCAGGGGTGTGCAGGCAGTGGATTGCAACTGTGTCCCAGCTTGAGACCATGATGTCACTGCTGCAAGGAGCCAGGGCAGAGCTACGATTCACTGTCCATGCACTCCAGCCCAGAGCAGGTGGCAGATCACAGTTCTGCCCCAGACCCGGACCAAGCTTCTTCCCTCAAAGGTCCCAGTGGCTCCATAGCAGCCCCCTGCCCTGCCCTGCCCTGCCAGCATGGCTGAGGCCAGTCTCCCTGGCAACCCCAGCCTTGTGCTATCACAGCCAGTGGCTGAGGTCTCCATGGAGACTAGCTCCAGCTAGTGAGGGCAGGGGCTGCTGGGAAATGGAGTCCACTGCCAGCTGGATCTGGCCCATGTACTGGACTTTGCCCGCCCCTGGTCTAGAGTCTAAGTTTGGCCCTGCATTATATGTTAGAATGCCAGTCTTACAAATTGTGGAGGGATGAGAAAATATAATCTGAAAGCTCCAGTTTCTTCAGCATTCTTCCCTCATCAGGTGGTTCATGCTACTCATATTAACCCAGTCCCATGCAGTTTGTACGTGTACCTTTTTCGTTATGTCTCTTCCTTTTATAAATAAATGAATATATGCTTCATTTCCTTCTCTCCTGCAAGGCCTGTCCACAGGAAAATGGCAGTATCTGCTAATTCTTTATGTGTCACTAATGTTCACTTAGGCTAGGGACAGACATTCATAAAGCCTGAGCCTGAATTGATTCAATCTTTGCAGGTTAGTCTAACCTGGCTAGGCCAAACTGGTTTTTAACTGTACAGACTTCCCAGAAACGTAGGCACAAGCCTGCAATGACTCAGACTAGAAGCTGGTGGGGCATTAGAGCAGCCCTCCCTACCCTTCTATAGTGCTGAGCTCTGAGGGGTGTGTGGCCAGGCTCTGGCAGAACCCTCTGATTAGGGAGGGGTTCCCTCCCAACCTTGACAGCAGAGCATTTATCAGCATTATCAGCATTTAACACCCTGTCAGAAAACAAAGCCTCTCTCATTAGTTCAATCTCTTCTTAAACAACTTTTTCCAAGGAAGTGAACATTCCAAGGAGGGACATTGCCAGCTATCTGTTGATTAGCTCCAAAAAGAACACAGTCCTGTCTGCCTTTGTCTGGTCTGCCACAGCATGGACATGTGGTATGCTAGTTACTGCTGAGAGGCATCTGTATAAGGTAGATGGGAGGGGGGAACCCCTACTTAGCAGAGAGTGGGGAGGGGAGGGGAGGAGTAGGGGAAAGCCAGACCGATGCCTGCAGTCTCTAACGGAGCTCCAGCCAGGAAGCAGAGAGGAGGGGCCAGTTCTGCTGTGGAGCAGAGAGTGCTACCCAGCCCAGAGAGCATACCGGGATGCTGGGGGAGTCTGATTTAACTTAAACTAGGAAGTGGTCTGGAACAGACATTGCATAAACCAGTTTGACCTCTATCAGTTAAGTCTGATACTATATATTCAGCCAGGTTTATCTCAAACTGGTTTCAGCCATTTTCAAACTGGTTTATGTGCACTGAACAGCTGTTCTGCTACAGGTTTAAACCAGTTTCTCATCACTTAAACTGGCTTTGTGTAATGTCTGTCCCTAGCCTTAGTTGGTAAGAGTTATTTCTAACGTGTTTATTTATGCAGTACTAGAGTTAGGGAATGTCTGACCAGTCTTTTATTTTTGGGTTAAAGTCATCCTACATCATGAGTGGGGAATCCTGCCCATCTTTTCCTCTGATAAAGGGTTCCTGGCTACTAGCTCAAACAAGGATTCAGTGGCTTCCATGCTCTTTAATATCTTATATAGAACCACGAGAGAACCTATCCAGTCAGTGGCATGTATAGCAGCTACTCCATCATGAACTCTTTTTCTCTTTGGGATGTATACAGAAAGCACAGGGGAGTTATAATGGCCTGGAATGGGCCCACTTCAAAAGAGTGAGTTCTACCCTCCATGATGTTGGAAGCTTTAAGATAAAAGAGTCTTTTATTATCTGGAGGCAACACCCTTCGGCTAGTATTCTATAGCTCCATAGCCTTTGTAATCGTACGAAGTAAATGACAATACAGTGCCTTATCCACTAAACCACATAAAAGGTAACAAGAGGTCTAGGTTCTCTCTGTTCCCGACTCTGTCAATGTGTAACCTCCCATAAGTCAATTTGTCCCCTTGTACCTCAGCTTCTCTTCTGGGAAAGTGGAAAAAATGATATGCATTCTGCAAAATGATTTAAGATCTATAGATAAAGAGTGCCAAGTACTATATTATTATAGTTAACATTACTGACCTTGGAATTGTTAACAGTACATGTCTGTGGTAAACCTCTACTGGTTTTTAAATACTTTTAAAAAAAGTTTATGTTATCATTTCCAAAAATAATTTTATTGTCAGTCTCATAATTGTAAAGTGCATTTAACAATGAATATGTTCACTGGTTCCTTTTCCTTGAGGTTTGGTTAGGAATTCTTGGTTAAAAATTAACTGATTAACTGACATTCTTTATCATAGCAATAGAAGAATAGTTTGGGCATTTGGAATATAGGGCAGCTTGGAGCTTGACTTATTTAAATACATATTCACTTATATTCACTCACTCTATCTACTTATTCTTTCACTCTCTCATCCAACTTGCCCTCTTATACATTCTGTTAATCGTCTGCTTATTGCTTTACCTACTTGTCCAGCCAGTCCTCAGATGCATTTATTCCCCCTTTCATCGACGTACTATATACCTACCACCTGTTCCCTCACTCACTCACTTTTGAAGTATCTATCCTCAGCTCCTGATCTAACTTCCGTGCCAGCAGGCCAGCGTAAATCCTACTCTGATTCTCCACTACTCTCCGTGAACTTCTGCTTCTGCAGCCTGCTTTCTTGTTGGATTTATCAGATAGCTTTGTTTTAGTGAGTATACTCAAAACCCTAGAGGTTACTGTCACTTTATTTTTCATTGTTTAGTCACTTTTCTTTCTGGTATGAGATATAGATTACTAAATGTCCTTCTGATATGCTGGAGAGTGCATACTTGTTGGAACATGATATCAGAGCAGGAGAAATGTTATGACTGAGCCAGGCTTTATATATTACTTCCTTGGAATACACATGAATGCGCATTCAGAAGATTATGCTCTACTTAAACTGGAGTTTTTAAAATCACGTTTCATGCATTTCTTTGGAATCCACACTATAACAACTGCTCTTAGCTGTTACAGGACCTCACTGATGCAGCACATCTTATTTAAAAGAAGGTGATGGCATTCTTTAGCAAAAAAAATGCAGTTAACATTATTTTGGTAATCCGTAGCTTTTAGCCTTATGTCTTTATTTCATATTCAGTCATGATCATTTGTTGTAAGTCTGATGAGATGTTTCATAGCTTGTATGAAAATAGTTTCTCATTTGTGTTAAGTTTGGAAGACAGAAGGCCACTTAATAATTTGTATTGTTGGACCCTTGTTGCCAGCAACAGGACTTAATGATCCACAGAAGTTAAGGTTGATGCATGTTGGAAGGATGGTGTAACAAAGGTTGTCCTTCTGCCTATGCTCTATCTGTTCCACAGGGCTGTGCAAAGCTTTGGCTGATGAGTCAATTCAGCAGAGATATGGCCTGATTTGGTGGACAAATCTCTGAATCCGAATCAAAGCAGGACACCCTTTAATATCTCCAAATCAAATTGGAACCCTCTGAATTGATTTGGAGCGATTTGGAAAGATTTGGCGATTCAGATATAGACACAGCTTTAAATGTTTCTTCTACATACCTCAAGGTACCAGGCAGCTCGTGAATGCTGTGATGCTGGGGCAGATGGAGCCTCCCACAAGAGTGCAGGGGTCTCCCCAGCGCACTCAGCGGCAGACCTGGAAGTGGGTAAGAAGCACTTCTGGTCCACCTCCGGGTCTGTCATGGAATGAGCTGGGGGGCCCCCTGTGCACCCCCGGCTCGGTGACTGGATCTGGGGGGAGGGACCAGGGGTCCTCCCGCAGCCAACTTCTGAGCCAGGAAGGGAATGGGGAGGCCCCCAGCGCGCTCCCCAGTGGACCTGGAAATGGACTAGAAGTGCTTCTGGTCCACTTCCGGGTCTGCTGCTGAGCGTGCTGGGAGCCCCCTGCATTCCTGTGGGACATGCACCAGCATTGCAACGTTCATGAGCTGTGCCTGGTACCTCAAGGTACATAGAAAAAACATTTGAAGCTGGGTCTATGGCCAAATAGCTGATTCTCTGAATCAGCATCAAATCTTCAGATTCGGATTCGGCTGAACTGAAACAGGGACAGTGATCTGAATCAACAAATCGAATCACTACCCCTGATTTGGGCCAAATCTGAATTGAATAGGGACCACTTCTCATGCCCCTACCATTGAGTAGGTAAATAAAGGGACCATTGCTTCTCAGGCTATTATCATCTTTTGCAAACACTTCATTGGGTTTAGCATGATGCACCACCCTCTTTTCTTGGTCTGCAAATGATGCCCAAACTTCAATCTAAAAAAACTTAAGTTGAGAGCAGGGAATGAAAATCATATTAGAACAGTTGTTCTCATAATCTCCATTAAATTTTATCTAGATATGTGTAACTGCAGTGATGAAATTGTGGGACTAAATGTAACCTCTCTCCTGGTTTTCATATGCTGCTGTGGGCATTTTGGATTGATTTGCAGCCTATAAGCACACAGGGAGGTTGCCATAAGCCAGAGAAGCCCCATGGTTGTACCAGTTTATATGTAGGATTGTCTCTGTTCCTGTAGCAACCCAGAATCTATCTGATTAAAACATGGAAAGTCATATTTGCTCTTCATCCCTTGGTATACTCTTCTTTGCTGTCTTATTCAGTGGATGCAGCAGATTAGCTCATAGTTTAAGGACTTGTCTATACTAGAAAGGGTTTGATAGTAGCAGCTTCTCTTATTGGAGATGCAGATTATAAATTCTCCAAAGAAAGTAAGTTACTGCTTTTTATTTTTGTTGGCATAGTGATATAACTATAGAGTTTTTGCCTGCAGAGGTATATTAGTTTGAGATGTGATCTCTGACAAACATAGCTAAGTCATTAGAATCAGGTTTTATGAGAGCCTCCATCCTTTCTTCTAAGCTTCACCTTTTTTTTGTGCCTTTGTGTAACCATCATTTAGAAAAAACTCTAACTGTATATTTGTCATTGGCCTCTTCTAGTTCCCTGAATTAAAACTTTTTTATAGTCCATAACCCCTTTAATGTTAGCAGTGTGAGAGAATCCTTTAAAAAGGCAGGCTAGTTTAAATAAGCATGTCAGCAATATAATGTTTGATCAGGGGCCGTGGGAGGGGAATGGGATTGCTCTGTATAATAGCTGATGTGCTTTCTGTGTGTTTAACATCTTCTCATCTCTTTGGAACCCTAGCTTTTCAGTTACCTTGAGTAATAGCTTAAAATGTCAGGGTGTCTGAGTTTGCTTTCCATGTAATTTTTTTCTACCTGGAGGTGTTAGTCTGAATCTACATCACTAAAGAGACACAATTCTTATCTAATCTGAATTACGGATAGACTAAAGGTGATCTGTGAAAATACTCAACATTATTATTTTTAAAATGTGTATGCAGTGCTAGATATGAGTTTTTGGGGGGATATGGCCCTCAACAAACCAAATGCAAATTTCCAGTGAATTAAATATTTTGTTCAAACTTGCTTAGTTGGCTCCTGATGATCAGGCTAAAATAATCAAAGGACACTACAATTCCATTCCATAACGATAAAGAAGTCAGTTATCTGTGTTGGCAACACTGGTTCATTTTCCTATATAATCTAAATAGAGCAACAGTCATCAAAGGCTTGCACTAGGCATCGAAGTAATCAATAACTCATCAGTGACTCAGCTGAAGCACCCTTGGTCATATCTGTATAGTCATCAGCCTATTTCCCCCCTTTTTGTTCCCTCCATCTAAGTTGGCCTGTGCTTACAGTATGCTATAGCAATCCCAATTGTGTTTATTATTTATGAATATTGTGATAAGGCTGAGAGGCCCGTCAATATTTGGGCCCTGTTGTGATTTGCAGTGAGACACAAATCTAACCATCTAGTTTGAGACATTGCCTGAGTGAGTGGGGATGAACATAAGATAGGAAATGGGAACAGGAGAAAGGATAATTACAGTAGCACTAAAAGGTTTTGCACATTTTGTGAAGGCAAAAAATCTTTTTTTCTTCACATAGGAACATTTCCTCAAATGACAAACAGACAAAACATAAATGATCACCTGATTTTATTGTGTACTGCTACAAATATTTTCATTTCCTGTGCCCAGATTCAATTGTGATTTTATTGTTTGCTCCTGGAATCTAGAGGGAAACTGGGATTGACTGCCCCTTATGTAAGAGAAAAGAAAGCACAAAAGTAGAAAAGAAAAAAGCAGATGATTGAAAATAGCTAAAAAGGCAGCATAAGCCATTCTATTTAAATGGTGCTCTGACAGAGTAGTATCAGGGAGATGTCACTGCATGGCTCATTCCCTTTCCTGACTTTAGCTTATTGTTGGTCAGACCTCTTTAGTCCTCCTATTGTGGTGGTTGGTTTGCCAAGGGAGTAGGAATGTGCATTCATTGTGGGGGAAAGCCAGTAGGAATACAGCAGTGAAGAGGTCAGCTATCAAAGGCTATCCATATCTTAAATGTTGTGGAGAGGAGGAAATCACTGTAGTTTAAATACATAAAACAATTCAAACACATGCTTAACTGTACACAAATGTGACTTTTAAATGGAATTACTTTCATGCTGCAAGTTAAGCTGCAGTGTAAGTCTTCTAGGATCAGGAGAGCTGTTTCTTATAGTAGGTCTGGCTTAGTGGTATCTGAACAGCTGGACAATTCTTGTCTTGGTTCACAGATTCATAGATTGTATGGCTAGAAGGGACCTTGGAAGATCATCAGGTCCAGCCCACTGCACCAAGCAGGAAAGATAACTAGGGATCAGGTGACCCCAGCAAGGTGACTATCTAGTCTCCTCTTGAAGATTTCCCAGGTAGGTAACTGCACCACCTCTAGAGGGAGTTTATTCCACAGTCTGGATACCCTGTCTGTGAAGTTTTTCCTAATGTTGAGCCTGAATCGATCTTCCAGGACTTTGTGGCCATTACTCTGGTTTTCCCCTTGGGTGTCCCAGTGAACAGTTGCTCACCAAGCCCTTATTGTACTCCCCTACTGTAGCAGTAAGCTGCTACCAAATCCCCTCTCAACTTTCTTTTCCTCAGGCTGAAGAGTCCCAGATTCCTCAGTCTTTCCTTGTATGGCTTGCCCTTTAAGACTCTGATCATACGGGTGGCTCTTCTTTGGACTCTCTCAAGTTTGTTCATGTCCTTGTTAAAGCGTGGTGCCCAGAACTTGATGCAGTACTCCAGCTACAGTGCTGAGTCGAGCAGAAGAAACACCTCCTTGGTTCTGCTGGAGATGCATCGACTGATGCATGCCAGGGTATTATTTGCCCTACTGGCTACAGCATCGCACTGCCAGCTCATATTCATAGTTGATAGTTTCTGCCTTGGTTTTCCTTGATTGCTTCAAATACACAAACATGCTGCCTAGTTCTCATTTCTTCTTCTTGGATCAGGTAAATAACTTCAGCATATGTCCTGTAGGCAAACCTGTAGCTAGGGCACTCATCCACGTTCAGTAGTGTCAAACGTGAGTCTCACAGCATGGGTAAGAAAGGCTGTATAAAATGGGAAAAACTTGAGTCTCACAGGACACATCTATGTGAGACCATTGCTGCATGGTAGCCTAATAACACTGAGCAGTAGCTCGCTTGTCAAAAACCATGCTAACAAGCTACTGCGCAGTTTTATTAAGCCACCGCGTAGTAACCGTCACAGAAAAACAATGCACTGGCGCTACTGTGCAGGAATTGTAGTTACGCACATTTAATTAGTACACCTTTAAAGAAGTACCAAGCTAAATGCACAGTAACTACTGGGGTGTGGGTTGTAGCCATGTTGGTCTAAGGACATAGGCAGACAAGGTTCTTTAGGTGAATCTGGTATCTTTTGTATTAGACCAGCTTAAATAGCTGGAAAAAGAAGATCACACACCAACTGCAGATGCTTCCTCAGATTGATGAAGGATTTTTCAGAAAAATGTCTTAGAAGATGTTTTCCAGCTATTTAAGTTGGTCTAATAAAAGATACCAGGTTCACCCAAAGAACCTTGTCTGCCAGTAACTACTGCACATTAATGAATGTGTAGATGCGCTCACTGCATGGGTTAGAGGGGACTTCCAATGTGACTAAGTCTCACAGTGTGGGTAAGAAGGGATGTATAACACAGGACAAACTCGGGTGTCCCCACATGGTTAAGAAGGGATGTATAAAATGGGAGAAACTGAGTCTCATGGCATGGGTAAGGAGGGATGTATAACATGGGACACTTGAGCCTCACAGCGTGGGTAAGAAGGGATGCGTTAAACAGGACAAACTCGAGTCTCACCATGTGGGCAAGAAGGGACGTATGACATGGGACAAACTTGGGCCTGGGTGTGGTCAGGAGGGAGGCATCCAGGAGTCTTTTTGGCCTGTCTACTATTGAAGGCCGGGGGGGGGGAAAGGGGAAGTGACAGAAAAAACGAGACAAACCCCGTGTCTGTGGCAGGAGAAAAAACTGCCTGGAAAAACTTCCCCTTGCATCCCTGGCCTTGCGAGGAGTGGCTGCGCTCCTGCAAACACCACCGCCCCGCAGCAGCGCGGAGACGTAACATGGTTTCTCCCTGTGCGCCCACAGGTCTGAGGCGAGGCGGCGGCACACGCCGGCCCTATCCCCTCCCCTCCCCGGCCCGGGGGCTGGCCGGCCCTCCCTCCCCTCTTCCCCTGGCAGGGGCGCTGGCGACAGCCCGGC
>NW_017728950.1:6892603-6921288 GCF_001723895.1 Crocodylus porosus | reverse complement strand
CCCAAGGCAGGATCCTCATTTTCTGTGATTCCTTAAGAATAGAGATCCCAAGTAGGATGGCTATCACCCATCCTCTGTTGATACAAAACTGGATGCCTTTATGTCCTCTATTTTTCTCTTGAAGAGAAGAATAGATATTAAGGCATCAGGTTTCCGTATCCATAGAGGACAGAGTAGCAGAAAACCAGAATGTCAGTGGCAATGCGTAGGGGGTGCACAGGGGTGCACGTGCACTCCCTGAGAGCGCTGGTTAACCCCCTGACAGGCCTCACTCCCCACTTAGACGGCAGGCAGGCCAGAGTGTCGGTGGGCCCCCCCCCGCAAGTGCTGGCTGGGGGTGGGAGCGCTGGACAAAGCGCCGCAGCCATTTCTGGGAGTGCCACGGCTACTTCCCAGTTGGCACAATCGGCTGGAAGGAGACCCTCCTCCCCCAGTTGGCGAGATTGGCCGCAGGGGGACTCTGCTGGTCCCTGACTGGTCATTGGGGGGGCATGCGCCCCCCCGACTAAGGTGGCATCAGCCACCCATGTGAATGTCCTCTGTGATGGCCACCCTATTCCCAAGCTGGCTGTCCCTGCCTCTGCTCTGCCTTCACATTTGCAGGCAGGCAGGGGTTTTACCCCATGGTCACATTGGGACAGACTGGGGGGCGGGTTGCCTCCCTCAGGCAGGGACATGGCCCTCTACCCAGGATCTCTTGAGCATATATTGACAGCCTCCTATAGAAGCTCAATGTTGGCTGCCCTGGTTCCCTGTGCTTTACCTGTGGCAGGCTAGGGTGCTGGGTCTGTGTTGGGTGGATGATAGTCTTATGTTTAGGCTATGGTTTGGATAGGGATGATCCTGCTCCAGGGTGGGGTTTGGACTCCTAGATCAATGGTTTTCAACTTTTTTTGTACCAGGACCCATTTGTAAACATTGATGGCCAGTCCCAACCCATTGCCGCTCACTCCTGACCTGCTGCCCCCAGCTAGCCAGCAAGCAGCCCCTTGCAGGCTGGAACTCTGCCAGCCTGCAGGGGAAAAGCCACAGTTTCCCACATTTTTCTTCTTTAAAGGAGAATCCATTTTTAAAGTTTGTTCACAACCCTTTCATATATTCTTGCGACCCACGGGCTAAGAAACACTGTCCTAGATCACCTCTGGGGTCCCTTCCAGCCCTACTTTTCTGTGATTCTATGATTTGGCATCTTGCTGTCACCTTCCCTGAAGGGGCTGGGTGAAGCTGCACCAGAGGGTCTTGCCTGTTCACCTGTGCCCGTTTGCTCGCTAGGAAGGGACACTCTGCCTGGTGTCCGGTGAAGGTGCTCATCATTTGGGAAGGGCTGCTGAGCAGCAGTAGGTAGTGTTAAAAGCAGTTAAATCTCTTGTGTCAAGATAAGGTATTGGCTCTGACTTTGGATAGTGCAGTTTGCCCCTAATAACTTATTGATTAGATTTATACGCCACCCTTCCTAGCAGATGTGCAGCTTATGTTAAGAAACAGAGTAACTTAAAATCAGGAGAGAGACAAGAGAACAAAAAGTAAAGGGAGCTAGAATATCCCCCCACTAAACAACAACTCGTCCTAGCTTACAGTGCTTTTGAAAGATGTCCAGGCTGTGGCTTTGGTGAGCCTCAACAGGGAGGGGAGTTCCAGGGATGAGGAGTAGCTGTGGAGAAATACCTTCCATGTTGGCCCCTGATGGTACTTGCAGGAGTCTGCTTTCAACTGACCTTAAGGATTGTGATGGGGCATGAAAGAGAAGGTGATTTCTTAGATATGTAGGGCCTAAGCCATTTAAGGGCCCTCTGGGACAAAACTAGCATCTTGAATTGTATCCAGAAACCTGTTGGGAGCCAGTGCGGATTCAGAAGTACTGAAATTAATGTGTTCCTAGCAACCCGCCCTTGTTGGAAGGTGGGCTCCTGGCAGCTCCCCCCGGCAGAAGGTAGGTGTTGCATTCTGCACCAGTTGCAGCTTCCAGACAGTTTTGCAGGGCAGGCCTATGTAGAGCATTTTGCTTGAGGTCTAAGCCTTGAGGTTACAAAGGCATAGAGAATGATGGCCGGATGGAAATCTGAAAGAAAGAGTTGTAGCCTTCTCACCAGATGAAGTTGGCGAAAGGTGCCCCTAGCCATGACCACCACCTAAAGATGCAGGTGCTGTAGAGCACTGGTCTCCAAAGTGGGGTGCACAAGACGATCCATTGGGGTGCGGGAAGAAAATATTAGAACTTCTATTTCTATTTATATAAATATACATATATTGGGGGTGCGTGTGCAAAATTTTTTTACTGATAGGGGTGTGCAAATATAAATATACATATATTGGGGGTGCGTGCTCAAAAATTTTTTACTGATAGGGGTGCGCAATCAAAAAAGTTTGGAGACCACTGCTGTAGAGGATCCAGGAGTACCCCCGAAGAACTGGAATGACAAAGGCAGGCTAAATCCAATTACTGATAGGTGTCCCAGTCCCCACTCTTCCCAGAGTCAAGTGGCCTGCTCACTACTATCACCTGTGTCTTGTCTGAATTCAGTGTTAGTTGGTTCACCTGTGTCCAGTCCCCAACTGCAGCCAGGCAGTGGAAAAGTGGTAAAACTCTGGGGTCAGGGTCAGAAGAGGAGGAGAAGTGGAGCTGAGTTTCATCAGCTTATGGATGGCTGGTCTTCCAGTAGAAATGGAAAGACTAGTGTGGAATCTTGATATTTTTACTCAGACTTCCTGGTTTACACCCTTCCATTCCCTGGTTTACACCCTTTTTCAAGTCCCACACTTCGATTTTGTTTTAATCTTTGAATGCTCTGCCTGATATCTAAGACATCATTGTTCAGTTCATAGCCCTTCCTGATTACAGCTGGATTAGTTGGGCACTAAATATCAGAGGCTGGTCATGCACATTTGGTTGCTTCTCTGATAGTTTAGTTTAAATTCTTATAATTATTATGTACTTTTCTGATGAACTGTTTAACTATCATTTTATTAGAAAAATGCAAGTAAGGCAATATGTTGTTTGGTGAAGATCAGTGACTTTGTGTAGATGGAAGGCTTCATTTGGGCAGACACAAGTTCAGAATGGGGGCAGGGTTTGCCAAGTCAGGGTAGGAAGAGCCTGTCCTAGAATAAATTATTAACAGCAGAAATAGGGAAGTAGCAGCCGTGGTACTTTCCCTGCATGTCGGATGCTGTGTGGGTTGAGTAGGTTGTTGCCAACTTGCAGAGAGCAACTTTGAATGAACTAAGTTTTCAGAGTACAACTCAACAGCAATAGTTCAGTCTGTAGGAGTGCATAGGAAGAAAGGCTATGGGATAGGCCACTGCATGTATTGTGGTAAAAAAGAAGAAAAACAGGTGTCACACTTACTCTGGCTGTAGAAGATCTTTCTTGTTACTACTTTCTTGTTACTTGGGTAGGCAGGAGAGCTTAGCTCCTAAAAGAACCTGTACAAAGTTTGCTGCAAAATGTTTTTTGCAGAGACCTGTATGTCATCATATCTACCCTGGCAAGTTCAGAGGTGCTTTTTAAAAGGAACAGCTTAAAGCCATACTAGTTGTTTAAGCTGGAGGGAGAAAGGGCAAATGACTTTATTCACAAAGGATGAAGTCTTTGATTCCTGTTCCTGAGGTTAAGGGCATTTAGTATTTTCCACTTCTAAGTCTGGGTCACAGTTTTACCAGACATGGAGATGTGCAGGTAAAGATTTGCCTGGAGAGTTGGTTTTTTATAATAGTAAGTTGTGGCTTACTTTTCTATAATGATTATTGTTTAAGCATATTTGTAATGTTGGTTAAATCTTTTTATGCCTTTGGATGGGTACAACTGCCAGCTGCCAAAGTAGAATACCTTTAAACTTTTGGGGCTGCTTCTGAGCTTAACTCATACTAATTACTCATATGAATTGGATGCCCTGTGATTTTTTTAAGTAGGACACTTGCCATGGAACAAGGTTTCAGAAGGACTGGAAGGGGTGGTTAGCCATGCTTTCATGTTGCAGTGGATTGTGTGTTCATTCTAACTTGGTCCTTTTAGTGCCAACATGTGACCTCCATCATAGTGCCTTTTTGCATGGGCATTAGTTGCATTTTGTCTTGTGACTTTCACTGTAGTGTCCATTACAGGATATTACTGTTTTGTTTTTTTAATTAATTTCTTTGAAAATAATAAATTCTTTGAATTGTAATGAAATAACCTGCATGCATTACGTCTGGGAATTGATTATTGTTATAGCTAAACCTTGCCTTATACCATCCAGCTTGCAAAAAGTGATCAGTTGATATGTTTTGATTTTATCAAAGAAGATTCTGTTTGATTCAGCGAAGATAGTATTGATACAAGACTAGCACTCTGGAACGTTATTTAGGTTTTAAGTTCTTTTATAGATTTAATTATTTCTCTTCATTAAATAAGACAATTTCAAGGAGTAGTTGTTATAACTTTTTTTGGTGTGAAAAAGTAAAGTGTTTCTTGTTGAAACGATACAGAATGCTACAAGTACTCAAGGGAATCTTTTTTAAAATATTTATTGAAAAGTCATTTAGAACTGACAGTAAAGGAAAGCTATACTTTACAATAATTCAATTAACATAACTTGCAAATCTAGGATTTTCCAAGTCTTAATCAGAACCATATTTTTCTTTGACTTTTTTTACATGCATGTAAAGGTAATTTCTCAGTGCACAAGTCTATGGATGCTTTGTAATCTTATACTAGGATTTTCTATTAAAATTAAGTTTACTTAGTTGTATTTTTTTTTACACTGGTACATCTTTAGGCAATGGATGAGGCAGTAAAATCAAGATGGCATGATAGGATAGTGACTTGAAAGAAAAAATGTGTAATTGTTTTGTTTGCTTCTTCATAATGTCCTGTGAATTTGTTTTCACATGCACACACATTCTGTTTGTGTCCCACTAGAGAAGACCTGAATTCTATTTTGAAGGAGGAGGTATCAGGGAGGATGGCTGGAGGCATTCATTGATTGCTTTCTCTGAAATTTTCCATAGGCTTTCTCATCTCTCTTCCTTGTTAACCTCCAGTTTTGCTGGTGGCACTGGAACACTGCAAACGGCAGTCACCAATTTAGCTTTCTTTGCAAAACAAGAGCTGTTGCAATTCTGAGATTTCTTTGGAAATAAGTCTTCAGAAGGGCAGTTAAGTGTACTTTCCTGTATATTTCAGCAGTACATTTTTTGTGTTAGTAAGCAGAAGAAAACACTGATTATAATAAATGTATTTAGGGCTGTAGATAAAAGAGGTAACAAAGAATATGCTGAAATCAGTGGTTAAGGACTAACTTGCGAAACAGCTCTCCAGGATGTGAAAATTTCTCATAATGATGTACAGTCATTCTTTATTTGATAGCAGATTTCTTATTTCCCCACAAACACTTCATCCTCTCTTTCTTCTGTGTATGATAGTGAACTAACTCAGTACCCACGAGGCATGCAACATAGTGATCCTCTTAAAAATTAGCATTAGCCTACATCTGAGTCAAATCCAGGGGGGATTGAACACTGCAGTGAAATTAGTACCTGTTGGCCTCATTGCAAGGACAAGCAAAAGCCATAGGTTGGTTTCACTAGGTCATTGTCTCCAGATTAAATTTTTGGGTATGCAATATGTCCTGTGTGCCTATGCATTACTTTATTTATTTACTATTTATTTATTTATTCATTCAGTTTTATATTCCTCCCTTCCTAGCCAGGGCTCAGGAACTTGATTTCTATGTTTGTACATAACAGTTCATGTGCAATGTTGCTTATACATGTTATGGGCCGGTTATATGAATGTGTAAAGGCAAAACCAGGGACCAGTTCACAGGGGGACCTGGGAGGCTTTGACGCTTCCTGGTGCTTGCATCCAGGAATGAGGGACAGGACAGGAAAATACAATCAAAAGAGTTGGTAAACACAGGGAAGCCAGGTATTAGGTCAGGGTCTCCTGCAAATACTGTCTCCAAGCTCATAGTTAGGGCTCCAGAGAGAGAGCAACACCTTACTGTAAGCTGGAGGAAGTCTGTAGTTGTTGAAGCTGCACAATCATGGGCAGTGTGTGCCTAGCAGGAAGTTTGGCACACTCATGCATTGGTGTTATGTCCAGCTTCATGAATTTCCCTGCTGTTTTTGTGGGTCACAGATAGCTTTATAGAAGGAAAACTTTACACAAAACATTACTGAATTTAAAACAAAACAAAACAAATTGAACCAAGGCATATTCAAGGGCTGACCTAAACTTAGCTTCTATTTTTTGTATGTGCAAGTCACTTGCATGCAGATATTTTACTTATGTATGTGATAGAGTTTTGCACGTGTAAATGTAGTTGTTCATGATTTTTGTGAACAAATAATGCTGTGTGAATTCAGTTACTTGTGTACACACAGCATTCATGGAGGCAGAATTTGAAGAAAAGCTGATCCTTATTCTAATTAGCATTGAAAGAGACTGAGGATGTTTTATAGCCTTCCATGTGTTCGAATAACAATGCAGGATATAGCTCAAAGGTTCAGAGAACTGAATAGACTTTGGCAGATTTATATTTGGCTTCTTTCTCTTTCTAGTTTTCTTGTATAGTTTGAGAAAAAATAAAAAAGAGCAGGACTAGAATGTAGGGTTTTAGCTGTGGTTTTAGAGTTCATAGTTGTTTTAAAAAAATGTTACATAGCTAAATTTGGAATATTTGCCCAGAATGCTTGGCTTTACTGTGCTGCAGAATGAACTTTTTATAAAAATTTAATCATTTTAAAGTTAAAAAAGAAATGCAAAAATCCCGGTAGTATCTAATATAGAAATATATCTCTCCTTCTAATGGTCTGTTTTGATGATGTGAAGGAGCCAGTTCATAAAGCCAGTCTCAGTGCAGTTCATAAGTCCGCTTTACAAATTTTCAGTCTGTGCTTATTTACAGATTCAAGCTATAAGAAAATCAAAACCCTACCAACATGAAGTGATGTAGTATTCATAATTGTATTTATTCATAGCAGTGCTCTGTTCCATGCTTCTCCTATTTTATCACTTCTATAATTTGTTCAGATTCTGGTTATTCAATCATGTTTTCAATAAAATCTTTTAATACAACAGAAGTAAAACATGTCTGAAATCCTGCAATTCAGATGACAAATGGCACCCTACTCCCTGATGTGACGCCTGATTTCTAAGCAAACTCTGACATGTTGTGACAAAAAAAATGAGTTTATTAAGTTTTTGGGGCCTTAAAACGTACTTTTCCAGAAAAATTGCAAAATCAGCTTGTGAGGTTTCAGTGGCTTATTTGCTGTTGCTGCAGCACTAGCTTCACCATGAATGTCTAGTTACGGCTTATAATTTTTTCTAAGCTAAGGGAAATTGTAAAAATACATTAGGTAGAGGAGAAGTTTAAAAGAACATTGAACTTATTTGTATTTGTTAAATTGAAAGTAACTTTCTTGTGAAACTGCTCACTGCTACTGACTTCAGCGTTCAATTCCCTTGCCATAAGAGGAACTGATCAATTTAGATAAATCCTAGTGATGCAGAAATGGGCTTTGACAAAATACTGGAAAGTTGACTTGCTGTGTTAAATGGGAAAAACACTATATTTACAGGTGCAGTGCTATATGGAGATACCTAAACTGGTTCTAAACAGGTAGTGGAAGTGCTACAGTCACGTTACCTTGGCACTTTTCCCTAGCTGAAAAACAAAGTGGGCATTTGCACACATTTGTGCCACAGTGCTGAGCACTTCTAAAAGTTCCAGCACTTCAGTGCATGCAGTTGTACAAGTGGTGAAACAGCACTTCATGGAAAGTGTTTTAGTTCAAAAGCGCACTGCTGCCATGTTCTGTATGCTGATGCACATTTCGTCACATAGACAACTGCATGTGATGCAGCGCAGTGCATGTCAGCTCACTTGTGGAGCAGACTCTGATCCGCCAGATCTCTGGTGTGTTGCAGGGTGAAAAGGTATGTATGGTTAATTCCTGGTAGACTTGGTAGTGTGTGGATATCTGTAGATCTGAACCCTTATGTTTTTCCTGTGCGTTTGATCAGTTCTGGTTAGTGTTGGTTAGGTCAGCTGTTTTACTGCATTTTTAAAGGCTTTTTCCAGCCAGATTTAGGTTCTTTATTCTATGGCCTATCTCTTGTGGTAGGGAAATCTTGTTTGACTAGAAAACAGCGACCAAAAAAAAGGTGTTAAAAAAATCACTTCATTTTGTGACCAGCTCTGTATATGCAATAGAAATCAAGCCTTTGAGGAAATGAAAATGAAATATTTCGGGAAGGGTGAAAAATGTATGTAGACTTTCTTTGGGCCAGGACATCTTTTATTAAAATAGAGGGTGGGTTATTTAATGTCTCCTGTCTTCAATGTTATAATTTATAGCCTTTGTGAAATCCTCTGAAGACTCTATTGATATAAACTATATTCTTCATACCACAAATATTAGTACTCTTAGTTCACCATATCTTAATTTTTCAATCAGATTTCCTGTATTTGTCAGTGGTCCTAGATTTCAGCTTTATAAGATGTTCATAACTTTCCTTTTCCTTCTCCTTTAGAAAATACATCCTTTCTTACTTTAATTAGCTGTTTTTTGGTGGTTTGAATAATTTTTTTCTCCTGATTCCTAATGCAGTTGGATTATCCTAAAGAAGGATGGTTAAGTTGGGGATATGACTCAGCTGGCTTATTTTTAATGGATGCTTAAATTGGTGATAAAAGTTGCCTGTCTCTTGTTTTGCCCATCTAGTTCAGGTTTGCCTTGGCTTGGAGGAACGCAAGTTGTTGAACATGAAAGCGGCCTGGGTCTACACTGAGAAGACTTTGCCAGTCTTGTTATATTATCATGGCAAGATGCTCTTAATTTGGATACACCTTAAACTTGCAAAATTATGATTTTGTGTTCCCACAGCTCAAGCTAAATAAGGTATCTCAGGTAATGTTCAGGTTTGCTGCTGGAGGGTAGGCATTTTTGGCGGAATGCTTCAGTCATGATTGACATGTTTTACAATAGACTCCAGACTTACAGTTATGTAGCAAAAGAATATACCTTGTTACAGTTAAATGGCTTTGATTCTCTGATCTGTTTTACTGGCATCTTTACCAGGATAGCTAAATCTTAGCCTCTGAATAATTGCTTAATAAGATAGCTCAGTTTATTCTGCCAGTTTTAACTTTGTGGCCCAGGGAGGCATGGCCGTTGTTTTGAATGTGTGGGCCGGCCCAGTATTTGGATTGCAATCTGTGTAGGATCATAGGAAAGTAGGGATAGAAGGGACGGACCATCATCCCTGACTAAATGATTCCAGCAAAATGTCTGTCCAACCTGTGCTTGAAAATTTCTAGTGATGGATATTCCACAATTTTTCTAGGTAGCCTGTTGCAGTGCTTGACCATCCTTGTCAAAAAGTTCTTCCTAATTTCCAACTTAAACTTCTCTGCTGCCACTTGAGACAGTTGGTCCTACTCCTGTCTCCTTCAATCACAGAGAAAATCCTGTCTCCATCCTTTTTGTAATTGTCCTTCAGGTATTTGAAGATTGTTATCAAATCCCCCTTTTATGTTCTCTTCTCCAGACTAAAAAGCCCTAGTTTTTTGGAAAGAAAAGGCTAACCTTTCCTCCAAGTCCTGTTTCCCAGGCCCATGATCATTTTTGTCGCTGTGTTGGGCTCTTTCTAAACTGTCCATGTTCTTGAAGTGTGGGGCCCAGAACTGGACTCACAGGCCTCACTTGTGCTGAATAGAGCAGAAGAATCCTTGACTTGCAAGTGGCACTCCTGTTAATACAGCCCAATATGCAGTATGTGGCCTTTTTTTTGCAACAAGAACACACTTGGCTCATATTCAGCTTATGGTCCACTGTAGCTCTTTCTCTGCAGTACTGCAACCTAGCCACTCATTCTCCATCGCTATTTGTGCAGGTGAAAGGATATATTTAAAAAGTAAGAAACAGCTCTTTGGAGTCCAATAAAAGAAATTCTTGGGAACATTTTACTTTTTGTTTTTAGGCTTGCATAACATCTCCATATTTTACCTGACATTGTCCCCTTAGGCAGCTTTATTAACATAAAGTCCTGGTGGTCAGCCTTTAAACAAGAGTTCTTAATAATAGACTGAATAAGTATTTATTTAGCATTGCTTTTATTTTGAAACATAATTTTGCTGAGGTTATAAACGGCTACTTAAGTGGATCCACTTATTTACTTCACCTAATCAGCATCCTTGCTTTTTTTTTATTTTTAGATTACAGTCCTGTGAACAGTAGCTGAAGTTAATTAGACCCTGGCTTGAGTAATTGGCTGGACTGTGGTTTTACTATTACCAAAATCTGGAATGTCTGCTCTTAGGAGTTTGTTAGAGAATTACAGAGGCTGCTGGAGACACCAACTTGTTAGAAGTTGCAATGAGGGTGCAAGGCTGTGCATGTGTTTATGAGAGCATGAATTTGGTAGGAATTTATTGTCTTATAGTTTCATAGTTTGTAGGGTTGGAAGGGACCTGAGCAGATCATCAACCGACCCCACTGCCATGGCAGGAAAAAGTATTGGGGTCAAACGACCCTGGCAAGGTGTTCATCTAGCCTCCTCTTAAAGACCCCCAGGGTAGGAGCCAGCACCACTTGGCTTGGAAGTTGGTTCTGGCCGCCCTGACAGTGAATCAGTGCCTTCTGATGTCTAATCTAAATTTATTCTCTGCCAGCTTGTGACCATTTTTTCTAGTCACTCCTGGTAGTGCTTGGAGGAACAGGGACTCCCCCAGTGCCTGCTGGTCCCCTCTGACTAGCTTGTAACAGGCCACTAGATCCTCCCTCCGCCTTCTTTTGTGGATGCTGAACAGGTTCAGGTCCCATAGCCTCTCCTCCTAGGGCCTACCCTGCTGCCCCGTGACCATGCAAGTGGCCCTCCTCTGAACCGTCTCCATGTTGTCCACATCCCTCTTGAAGTGCGGTGCCCAGAACTGGATTCAGTACTACAGCTGCGGCCTGACCAGCGTCACATAGAGGTCCCACTGCCTGACCAGTGTCGTCTGCAAATTTGAACAGGGTGCTTTTTGGCCCCTCATCCAAGTTGCTGATGAAGATGCTGAACAGTGCGGGCTCGAGGACCAAGCCCTGGGGGACCCCACTGCCCACATCCCTCCAGGTCAAAAATGACCCGTCCACCACCACTCTCTGGGTATGGCCCTCCAGCCAGTTAGTGACCCATTTGACTGTTGTTGCAGCAAAGTATATAGTAAGAGATGAAGATTCTCTACAGTTGTATATGCCATAATTATAGGCATTGATTTTGATTCTGTAGGTGAGTGGGGATTCATCAGGTGGATTCAGTTGTAAATGAGGATGTTTGCTGAGTTCTTCAATGGAAGCTGCTGTTGGAAGCTTTATAGCAATCACAGAATATGGAAGTAGAGAGAAAATCCATTCTGAAATTTGAGCACTAGCTATGTAGGTTAATATACCTTGCCTGTATGATTTCCTTCTAACACAGAATTTTGGTGTACAAGAGTTCCTGAAAGTGCTGTTGTGGCCAGTAAGCTGAGTTGGCTACTTTTTATCTGCCATGCTGAAATTGCATAAATCTCCAGGAGGCAAAAGTTGCCCATTTCTATTTCCACACAAATGGTTGCACAACTACTGAATTTCTAGTAAGAAATATACATATTTACTTTTCCTTCATTGCAATTATAGGTGTTATTACTGCAGTACCTATTTATCAGAAAATGAACCCGTTAGTATATTAGAAATTTAGATGTGGTTAAAAATAAAAACGGAGTTGTTACTTAAGGAAATGATTAATCCTGATGGTGGGAACTGGTGAGTTAATATTAACATGCTGATCCTGGGCTTGCTGTGCATGTGGCACATGAGCCCACCGTGGACCATGTGCTGCCTGTGGTGCACAGGCTAGACCTGGTGCTGCAGGAAGCAGAGAGCCAGTTGGGGTGCTGCATAGTGAAGTGGGTTTTATCCCAGTCCAACTCACAGACCAGCTTAGCAACCCTCATGCAGCTTTGTGCCAAGTTGCCAAGACTGAACCGCTGTGCTACATTCAGGGCACATGGTGCCAGGCTCAGCCCATGTGCCACATGTAGCACAGGGTTGAGCGTGTGGGGTCTGTTCTGCATCCTGTGGGCCAGGTCATATGGGTCCATGGGCTGGAATCAGCCTGTGGGCTCTTTGACACTGTTGGGCTAAAGCAATTATATATACATTGATATATATACATATATATATTTTTAAGAGTGGTAATTGGAATTGTTTCTCCAACTGTTTTAAAGTAGCCCATAAAAATATTCTTAACATGATAAATAACAGTTTATGGTGAGATTAATTACCACTGGTATTTTATCCCTCGCATATGAGGACTGGCTTGGTACACAATAACCAATCCCAAATGCATGCTAAATCTCATGTACGTTTTGTATTTGAAGGAATTTACAATGGTAGAGATGAAAGGGTCGAAGTTAGGTATATTGGTATTTGAATTCAATTTGGATGCCCATGAATATATTTTCTGTAGTCAAAATTAAATGCACTTTCCAATTTGGTGATACTGATATTTCACAACTCATGTGGTTCTGTTTGCCTATCTAAAATTGATTCTGGAAATATCTTCCTGCTCCTGCCTTTAAAATAGGCCTCTTCTGTGTGTAAACTGATCACACAGTAAATGGTATATGTTGATATTTAAGAATTCCCCTGAGATTTTTAATAACACTCCTCTGGCTAAGCTGACAAACTTCCCAATGGGGAAAAACAACCCTTGCTTCATTACAGGTCTCCTGTTCTTTAATTTAATTGTTGGCTTTTATGAGCTTTATAATTCCTCTGGCTGTGTGTCTGCCTGTGTTTCCTTTCATAGTTCAGCCAGTATCACCTGGAATAGGATGCAAATTATTTTTATTGCTGCATTTTGGGAAGTGTTTTATCTTAGTAGAACGTAAAATGATAATTAGCATCTAATAGCTTCTTATATTCATAGATTTCTTTTTAATAAGGATGAAGAAGAATGTTAGTCCTGTTTGTAAGATTTGACATGGTGACCTGAAAAGCAGAGTCTAGGAAAAGGACTTGAGCATTTACAGTAGGTAACTAGTTGAAAAGGAACTGCTGGGACACTCCAGTTAAGGTGAATGTGCTCTCCTCTGTTAATTCTGATGGTCTAAATGGGCCCAGAGAGCCAGAGACGTAACAGAGGTGGTTAATGTGATCCTATCATTGTACATCGCTAAACAGTTACGTGAACTTAAAATCTCACAGCAGAGAGACCTTAGGCCTGCTTAGTGCCATGGCAACAACCATCATTAAAATTCTTTAACCGTTTAAATAAAGATGCAGAAGAAAGAAGGATAAACCTTTTAAAGCATTAAACATGGAAAGCATATTGAAGGCATTCGTGTAACATATTCACATTCCCTTAATTTGTAGAGAAGCTTTACAGGAAACCCCTCTGTTTGACAGGCTTTTTAGATTATTAACTATTAATTTATTAGATTATTTTAGGTATTAGCTAGAGGAAAGCAGAAAATAAAGTGAGAGAGTCTGTAGCTGCAGTTGCTGTTTTCATTAAAGTATGATCCTGTTTCACTGAAAACAGAAACAAAAGGAGACAAACCCATGGTAAGGAAGGAAAAATATAGCTTCTTTCTGTAGTACTGACTCCTACTGGCTGTCTCCCTGCTGGAGAAACATGGACCGGACACATCCACAGTGAGACGTGAAACTTGTACCACCATCAGGCCATGTAAGATACTGCTGTGATCCCATGATAAAAGAACAATGTGGCAAATGATGCAGTCACGGCTGCCTAAGCCAGACCGTTAAACAGATGGCAGAAAGAGAATTAAGAAGGAAAGGAATGTGTGAGGAATGAAATGACAATAGGAACGCTAATCTTGTTCCAGCAGGTGTTGGGGATTTAGCCAGGGTAAATGGAGGTAGCCATGTCATCTTCCTCTTGCTCAGCCTGGTCAAGACATCTTTAATGATTTGGATGGCGTAGGCCCAAGAATCCCAGATCACCAGAATAGGAGGTTGATAACAACCTTAATAGTAAAGCTTTATTTTTGCGCTCCCAGTCCTCCTGGCATCCAGGTCAAATTCAGCTACCTTCTGGCTGGCTTGCTAAATTAAGGATGTCAGGGAGGGTGGTAGGCAGAATAGTCAATCCTCTCATTTGTTTACTGAATTAGGTCTAGCTTCTGTCATAGGAATTAATTTCCAGTCTTAGCAAATTGACTTGCAGTCTTAAGCTCTCCTTTTTCACAAGGTATATGATTTTAATGCAGTTTTTGGGTAGTGGCAATAGATAATTCTGTTCAAATTAATGCAGCCTTTGCATCCTTATTTTGTGTTCACCTTTGAAAGGAATTATATGCAACAGGCTAAATAAACTGTCTGGAGTTAACAGTAGTTCCAAAGTACAGGTTTTTCAAAAGCAGATACTTAGATTCAGGTGGTGTAAAGTTTTAGTGAGACCATTTCTGGAATATTTTGAAAGGATATTTGTAAATTTGATGGAGGTCAGAATTGTTCCATTTGGCCCACTGGGCTACAGAAGTTATGGGGGGGGCATCAGGGGCAGCATCCACAGCTCCACACTACCATTCAAATGCAGCCCCCCACCCTTATGCTCCTATCTGTGCTGCAGCTGCCCAGATGCACTCCTGACCTGCGCTGCTGCCTGAATGTGGTTCCATGCTACTGTCTGAACCCCATCCGGTGCCACTGCATGGCCCTAACTCTGTATTGCCATCCTGCTAGATTTCTGCACCACACTGCTTTCCAATTGCAGCCCCACAGTACTGCCAGTTCCCAGACGTGTTGCCACCCAAATGTGGCCATGCTGATCTGGCCTGAGAGAATCGTATGATATGGGGTCAGCAGGGCAGGCCTTATGAGGAGAGGCTATGGGACTTGAACCTGTTTAGCCTCCACAAGAGAAGGTTAAGGGGGGACCTTGTGGCCTGCTACAAACTGGTCAGGGGGGATCAGCAGGTATTGGGGGAGTCCCTGTTCCCCCGTGTGCTGCCAGGAGTGACCAGGAATAACGGTCACAAGCTGGCGGAGGGTAGGTTTAGATTAGATATTAGGAGGCGCTACTTTACAGTCAGGGCGGCTAGGGCCTGGAACTGGCTTCCAGGGGAAGTGGTGCAGGCTCCTAGCCTGGGGATTTTTAAAAGGAAGTTAGATGAGCACCTTGCCGGGGTCATCTGACCCCGGTGCTCTTTCCTGCCAAGGCAGGGGGTCGGACTAGATGATCTACCTAGGTCCCTTCCGACTCTAGCTACTATGAAACTATGAAGCCCCTGCAGTCCAGATCTGGCCTGAGGCTCTGGGTAGGTTTGACTCCCCTGCTTCAGGAGACTCATGTTTCCAGCAAGAGGATTTGAAGGGAATAGCCTGTCCCTTATTAAAACAATATAATTTTAGTTAAAAATAAAAATTAAGTAAGTTGCAGTGGGAGAAATTATAGTCCCCTAGGTTGGGAAGTGACTGATATGGAAGGGGAAAGAAACTTTGGGCAAAGAGGGAAGAAGAACTGCTTGTTGCTGCTTTGAAAGCAAGCAGAAACTTGCTGCTAATTCACAGGTAGCTTGTAACAGCACATACACAGTTGTAACTTGTTGCTGGTTTTCTGCATCTGCAGTAAGTGATTTGTGACAGTTGTTGTGCAAGCAGTACCTTTATGACAAACAGTTAACTCATGATTACTTTTGTTTTATGTTACCTTGGACTCGTACCACAGCCTTGTATTGACATAATCCCTCTGCATTCTGATTAGATACTCCATGATTCACTGCTCCACTACTACTCTATGTTTTCTGAGATTGTTTGCATTGTGGTATACCTAATAGATGATAGGTAGAAGGTAAGGGGGAGGAGAAAGTAAGTAAGCATTGTAGTGGGAAGTGTACGTGGCAGACTGTGGAAGCATTATGTGAGGTTTCTGTTAGATTAGAAAAAGGATTTGAGAACTTGAATAATCTGAAGAGATGTTTGTGAGCATTGGGTGGAATTGGGCATGTTCAGAGTTCTTGAAATGGAGAAATACTAGGCTACCATGAATATGGCATCCTGGCATCCCCACATCCCTTCTCCTGTAGAGAGCTCTGGCAGTAGGTTTTCCAGTATTCGCTGGAATTGGTCCTTTCCACAATTTGTGTCTGCCTTTTTAAAGGTTCAGGTTCATTCTCCACGTCTGATTCAAGGTGTTTCAGGATCTTCACCGCTCTCTTATGTGGAGTTTGCAAGGTGTGGGTCTTCCGGATCATTAAGAGTGTCCGCAGCAGGCTGAGAGGAATGGCACACCTAGCAAAGATATGATTTGTGTGACTTGTAGCAACAACAGAAATGCTCATATTAAATGTAGTCTTCCTGCATTCTAGCTAGAAGTGCTTTGCCTTCCTGTGACACTAGGCAGCATGTGCTGGTTTTACCCTTCTCTTGGAATTTTATATCTGTACCTATACAGAGTTACTTCAGGACTGCTGGAAATAATGACTTCTCCCCAGACATTAGTATTTCTCCAGTTAGTGAAGTTTATCATGTCACTACATCATGGTCCAGTCCGAAGATGCTGAACTGGACTGCTAAATAACGAGGAATATTACAACAGCACGTGAACTCCATCTGGGCTGGAATCACAAAGGACAGTACTTGGTTGCATGCCAACCATTTAAGCGGCAGACTGACCCCAGAGCAGTAGAGGGCACAGGCAGGCAGGACTTGTCAGATACCCAACATTTGCTAGAGGCTGGGAATGTATCTATACCTGCTTTGCAACATGTACATTTTTTCCTGTAACTAAGCTAACAAAGATTTTGTTTGTGGACATATGGCACTTTTGCTGCCAAACAGCTCAAGTTGATCCACCAACAAATTTCAAGTATAGATAAGCCCTAAGTTTTTTGTCAGTTTAACAAAAAAAAAAAGAGGGGGGAGGGAGGGTTCTTGGTAAAAGTGGGTGTGAAATAAAGACATATCTGAGACGGGACTGCCTGAAATAACTAAGGAAGAAACTTGGTCCCCATTGCTTTAAGGGATTTCCCATGTTTTCAGGTTGAAGTTGAATGTGTGTTTCTGAGGAAAGAAAGAAAAGTGTCTGAAATTGGACACCCATAAGTCTCCAAAAGTGAGAACTTGTTGTTGAACAGCTCTCCTGCTGTGTACTATAAAGTTGTTATGAACAGCTTTAGATAGGAGTCAAACACTTGGATATTCTGAGTGTATGACTCCTATTAATATGCCAGCAGACATGTGACTTTTAAGATCAGGAAGGGCCACTGAGTCATATAATCTGACCGCCTGTATAACATAGGCTATAGAACTTTTTCCATTGAATTTTGTGTCAAAACAAATAGGCTTTAATCAAGCAACCTATCTTCTAGAAATGGAAGATGAAAAATCTACCATTTTGGTAGCTTGTTCCAGTGGTTAGTCACTATAAAAAGGAAACATTGACAGAGGGGCAGGGTTGTCTTTGTATGCCAAATTAACAACATGAAGAATTGAAAATGGTCTTGCTAACTATTGTGACCAAATGGTCTTTGTCCATTTATCTTGGAGACATCAGAAATAGTACTGGGTAAAGATACTGAAAGCAGTTCAGTGAGCTCTTTTGCACCTTGTTTTGTATGACTTCAGTACTTCCTGAATTTAAAATGTTCTCTTTTTAGGGGGTCTTAAGTCATTGTTTGCATACATCGGTATACTAAAAATCCAGTTTGGTTATGATGCTGCCCTTGTGGGAGCCCTTTGGCTAGTGGATTGAGCACCAGAACCAGGCATTCTTCATTTTTTCCTACCTTCCAAAGGGTAACAAGTTTTACTATAAGTGAAGTACAAAGCTACATTAAAAAAAAAAATCCAAGTCACTTTTAGGTAGATACAGATATAGGAACTAAGATTCCCAGAGAAGATTAATGGATTTTGGAAAAGTGTTCAGTTTGAAACGCCTGTTTAGCCCTTGCTGCTTCGATGGAGGATGGTGCTATGGTAACTCAGCCTCTCCTTAGCTGGTTGCCACATACCATAGCTGTTTAGAGTTGCACAATTTTGGACTTTTCCTTCAAATTTGACACAGCCCACAAAAGAGTGTTCTTTTTTGGCACCAGTAGATAGTGCTTCTGAAGGCTTTATAATACCTACTCTACAATTAGAGCTGTGCTTGCAGCTTCAGTAAGCACACTTGAACTAGTCTGTCTTCTGTACAGTTTAAATAGTATTTTACTGAGTATATAAGTTGTGATTGCACCGGAGCAAACAAATAATTTGGAGTAAAGATGGGGTCCTACTTGTCATGATTTTAGTTTCCATTCTTGACCTCTGATGCATCTGCATCTAGATGTGCACTGATATATCAGTTGCGTATCAGAGTGGCACTGATAAAAGGAAAATTAACATTATCAGCTATTGGCTTTTTTTAGCTGGTGTAGCCAATAATGTTACCGATAAATGCTGTATGCGTGCACGCAGCTGTACACATGCATGCGGCCAGAAATGCAGCTGGGCAGCTTGGAGAGTGACATCCTGCTGGTGAGTCTGTGTGGGGGAAGAGGTATGGCGGGGAAAGATCGAGACCCCCCCGCCCCACCACAGTGAGGGAGGATGTGGGACTGGGGCAGGTGCTCCCCGAGCCCAGAGCAGGTGAGGAAAAGGGGCAGCTCTACCACTGCACACAACCCCATGGGAGGCATGGGGGGGCATATGCCTCCCTGGTTTTGTGTGCAGGGTGAGGGCAGGCTGCCCACTGCAGGCTTGGGGCCAGGGACTGCACCAGCAAGTATGGCAGAAGATCAGCTTGGCTTAGCATGGAACTCTTCAGTAAACTAAATCATACAAAGGCAGCTTATAAGAAGTGGAAACTTGAAGAAATAACTAGGGAAGAATATAAAAGCATTGCTTGGCCATGCAGGGATGAAGTCAGGAAGGTTAAGCACAATTGGACTTGCAGCTAGCAAGGGGAGTGAAGGGTAACAAGAAGGGTTTCTACAAGTATGTCGGTAGCAAGAGGAGGATCAGGGAAAGCATGAGTCCCTTACTAAATGGGGGAGGCAACCTTGTGACAGGATGCAGAAAAGGCTGAAGTGCTTAATGCCTGTTTTGCTTCCATCTTCATAGTCAAGAGTGGTTCCCAGACCACTGCACTGGGCAGCATAGTTTGGAGAGGAGGTGAGCAGCTCTTCGTGGTGAAAAAACAGGTTAGAGACCGCTTAGAAAAGCTGGTTGTGCACAAGTCCATGGGGATGGTTGGGATGCACCTGACGGTGCTGAGGGAGTTGGCTGATGTGATTGCAGAGTCATTGGCCATAGTTGAAAACTCATGGCAATCAGGAGAGGTCCTGGATGATTGGAAAAGGGCAAAAATAGCACCCATATTTAAGAAAGGGAAAAAGGAGGATCTAGGGAACTACAGACTAGTCAGCCTCACCTTAGTCCCTAGAAAAATCATGGAGCAGATCCTCAAGGAATTCATTTCTAAGCACTTTGAGGAGAAAAAGGTGATTAGGAACAGTCAGCATGGATTCGCCAGGGGCACGTCATGCCTGACCAACCTGATTGCCTGGCTTTGTGTATGTCGGGACACAGGTGGATGTGGTATACCTTGATTTTAGCAAGGCTTTTGATACAGTCTCCCATAACATTCTCTCAGGCAAGGCAAGGAAGTATGGGCTGTATGAATGGACTGTAAGGCAGATGGAAAACTGGCTTGAGTATACGATTCAGAGAATAGTAATCAATGGCTGGATGTCTGGTTGGCAGCCGATATCAAGTGGAGTGCCTCAGGGGTTGGTCAGTGTCTTCATCAATGACCTGGAAGATGGGATGGAGTGCACTTAGTGAATTCTGCTATTAAGTTTCTTCTCTAAACTAACTTTCTGTGATCACAGATGAGGCAGCACTGTAATAAATGGTACATCACTTGTGGCAGCCTTAATTTCAGAATTGCCTTTTTTTTGTTTATGTTTGATTGACTTTGGTACATGATATTTTTAAATAATTTGGCTGTGATCTTGAGAAGAGGTAAACAAATCTTTAGTTTACATAAGTACTTTATTAATATAAGTTGCCCAGTAGGCTAAAATGAAATTTAAGCATATGTATTAGCCTTTGCAGGATTGAGATCATTCAGCCTGATCTAAAAGTTAAATGTAGCTATTATAATTTTTTAATGTTATATAGTTTATAGTCAAGGCAGGGTGTTTATAGTTCATGATCAAAGCAGTGTGCTTATATGGTGTTAGAACCAGCCATAATATTCATGGGTGGTAATACATAAATAACATGATGTTTGGGATTGATTGTCATTTCAAAGTAACGAAGTATTGACAATGAGGCTGTGAAAATTCTAGTATAAGGCCTTTGTAGTAAGGGGAAATAATTAATAATTTTATTATCTTAAAGTAACAGGTTACCTTAAACTAACTTCTGCTTAGAAAGCAAGAAAAATCTATGGATTTCAGCAGTGGAGCAGAAAAATGCAAAAAATTTTGAACTATTGTATTAATCTCAGCAGGTCATGCTTTGAGAATAAATTTATGGAGCTGTTTGTGATCGTGTAGTCATGAAGACTGTCAGATGGCTGTCAGGTGTCACTTTTGCTGAAAAACAGCAGCTTTATTATTTTGTGGTTTGTATTATTGTATATAAGTATGTAAAAGCAGAAAATGAAATTAAAAGCAGATGGTGAGATTTTCTGTACTTCAGAATTAACCAAAAAGATTTGTTTTTATGGCATTTATACATTTCATTTTGGCATAATAGAAAAATGCCTTGTGGAGTGCTGTTCTGTTATTTTATAGAGATAAGGCTGTATTATTCTTATAGGAATTAATTTGGGCTTCATAAATGTTGTTAGTTATTTGTTAAATTGCTTTATAGTTTACAGTGGATGGGCCACTTAGTTTTGAATTGGAATGAGCCGAGAACCAGAACTGGTATTTATAGTCACCATTCGTTGGAATAGTGTTGTTGCTAGTTCTAATACTGTCATTTTTACTTCACTGTTCTTTAGCAGGATATATACAAGTGCCCTTTTTTTCTAAAATTTCTATGCAGTATTTTACAACAACAATTACAAGTACTCAGTTCATAACAGCTGCAGTAACGAAGTGTAAAACTTGCATGCATTGAGATTGGCTTAAATGTTGGTCTTTTCTTTCACCCACTAGTAACAAGACTTGGACCATGTTGATTACTGGGCACGTTTGGTTCTGGTAGTTGATGTAAGTGCAATATAATGGGTCTGAAAAAAATCTATTCTGTTGGTGGGATGTGTGCCAAACATGAGCTTTTTCTTGACATCAAAGGGTTAAGGAAAGCGAGTGGTCATACACAGTAGTAACTGCTGCTTGAGCCAAATATTGATCTTATGTGTTTTATTTTATGCTACATACTTCTTAAATGTGATATCAATATTAATCTGTGTTCAGTTGTGTAGGGTTTTTGACAGGGAGAAACTATTATGTTGGTTTTTTTCAAGTTATGTAGCATAAGGCTCTATCCTGCCAACTTCTTGGTAAGTAGCTCTGATGATAAATGGTGGGGCTACTAGCATGACTAAATAGAGAGAGAGAGAGAGAGAGTGTGTCTGTGTGTGTTAGGAAGGGGCTCATAGTATGTAAACATCAGAGTTCATTAATCCCAGCTAAACCTTTTGGTTACAGAGACATTACAGTGGTTATGGACTTTGACCGTAATGCTCTACTTAGCTGACTGGCAGAAAGACAAAGTAATGGTACTAAAAGCCTGAGTTCAACCACTCAGAAACCCCTTATTTCTCTGATGGTCATGTAGCTGTAAAATGTGTTGAGGGATGGGGGAAGAGAGTACAAGCTGATGTGAAAAGGTCAGCAAGGGAGCATTCTTAATATTTATTGTATAACAACCCTCCTGTGCATTAAGGTAGCTACCTAAACACATTTAATATACAGCAGGACTGTCTGTATGGCAGCTCCTGGGCTCCCAGCCTGGGCACTGCTTTCCTTACCACTTAGTGGCGGCTGCTGCTGTGTCCAGCCTCCTGCTCCCTCCTACTTTCAGTGTCTGTGCCTGGCCCTGGGGGTGGACCAGCACTGTCCCTGGGCTGAGGTAGCCTTTAGCTAGGTTGCAGGAGGAGACTTGGGAAGCCTGTGAAGTACATCAGTGTGGTACAGTAAGGTGCCATGCAGTGCTGGGGTGGGCACATGGCACAGCTTGCAGAGCTCAGGGGGACTGGCATAGTGCAGCAGTGAGGCTAGGGGAGCACTTGCTACCTGGTGCAGTTGGGGAGGGGCCATGTGGCATGGCATGCAGGGGATAGGACCACTGTCGTGGTGGGGAGGGGCTTGCCATGTGGGGTGTGGTGCAGCCTGTGCAGAATATGGCTTGGCGTATGTGAACTGGGGTGCGTGCCTCTGGCCACTCAGAAGGTGGACAGCCCATGTGTACAGGAATTGTCAGTGATAAAATGAGGAATTCTTTTGAACAGGAAAAGTTAGAAAATGTGGGGTTTTGATAAGAGACAGGACTCAGGGAATTATCATCCAGTTCACTTTTCTCGTCTTAAACACTAAAGATGAATTCTTGTTTAAAGCTTCGTGCCTGTTGTGAATATTCTTGTCTTTATTTTTGTACGTTGCTACTTTTCCCATCTCTTCTGTCCCTATGTTGTAACCAAGTAGCTGTACTTTTCCCTTTTCAAGTGTTATATAAAGGACTTAACTAAATCAGAAATGTACTTTATAAGCTTTTGTAAGCGGTGTGCTTAGTTCATTAGATGCTGTGATGTGATGTAATGTGTCCCTTTACAGTATCTGATGAAATAAGATACTGTAAAGATCTGCTTACAAAAGCTTATGCTATGCTTCTTTGATTTAGTTAGTCTATAACATAAGTGACAAACTCATCTGCCCCATGGAGTTAGATTAAGGTTTCTGGGCCAGTCTGCTGGCTGGATCAGGGCTGACCTCCTGTACAGTGCCTGCAGCACCAGGTCCAGCATGCAGAATGCTGGACCTGGTGTTGGAGGCAGCACCGGGGACCAGGACATGGTGTGTGCTGCATGCAGCACCCTGTCACTTCTGCTTCCATACCGCCTGATCCAGACTGGCTCTGGAGCCAACACGGAGAGCTGTTCAGGCATGGGCATTGCATATAGTGCATGCTCTGGGTTGACCCCCTGGGTTGTGCGCAGGGTGTGTGGCACTGGGTCCAGCCTGATTATACAGCTCCACAGACCAGATGTTTGATTCCTGTTGTCTGTAAAGTGCAAATATACCATGCCTTTTTCCTGACTTCAGACTAACATAGCTAACTACCTTTCTCTTACTAAAAGGCATCATCAGGGTTTTTATACCAACCAAGATGCACCAAGGACCATAAAAGTTTCTTCATATGTTCTGTGTAATGTCAACATGGCTTTAGGGACTATGTTTGTTATTCCAACAAAGGAAAAAACAAAAAACTTTGTTTTTAATCGTGGCATCATGGAAAAAACTACTTAGAAAATGAAGCAGATTCTGCTAAAGGGAAGAGGGGTATATTTCATTAAGCAAATTATTTGAAGCTTCACAAAAGTTGCTCTTTGGAAATGCACCATATTGGATGTTCATTTTGTATGTGTATATAATTATAATATTCTGACCCAGTGGTTTTTGTCATGACCATTAAAACTTAATGTTATTTTCTCATATTTTCCACATTAAAAACAACCCTAAATTGTGTGTGGAATCAAGGGAAATTAAGGCCAGAAAAGAACTGGGGTTTTTTTTTCTTCATTTCCCCAAATAATCATTGTCTCTTTCTGCTAAGTACTAAATAATTTTTAATGGTTTTAATGGTTTCTATTTTTCCAAGTATGATTATTTGAACTGTGGAAATAATCAGGGCCCTGTTGGTATAAGTGACATATAAAGGTGGTAGATATGGCCCTGATGAGCTCCTAGTGTAATCTGAAACAATAAACACAAGCTCAGTAGCAAAGGAAGTAAGTAGGAGGGAAGGCAAGGATTACAGGAGTAAGATCACACGGTTATTTACATTGGATGAAATACAATTCAGAGAAATGGAATCCTTAGCTGATCATTATTATTTATAAATGAACATAATCTATCACTTACCTGCTGGCCAACATAGCTACCACTAGTTGATTTCCTGGGGGTTTTGCCAGAGAGTGGGTCTGAAAGAGTTACTTGAAAGAGGGAGTACTGGCCTTCAGCTTAATCTATGTTGAACCTTATTCTATAAATAAGCATTGGAGATGTTCATTGAAAAAACAAGAAGAAACAAAAGGAGAACTCATATGGTGACATCAGTTGCAGAGCTATCAGTCTAAGGCCCTGTGTTTAAAATTCAAGAGCAGATAAATAGGGAGGACAGAGCTGTGCAAAGCCTTGAAGTTGAAAACAAAACTTGAATTTGATGGAGTGGAAAAAAGGAGCCAGTGACAGGATTTAAGTCTGTCATACATGAGCAGGGAAAATGATTTTAGCAGTTGGGCATTTTTCTGGACTGGAAGTGAGGCCAATAATAAAGGTAGGACAGTATGATGAGGCCTAGATTTTTTGGTTTGTTTGTTTTGCTTTTAAATCACATGGTTACTTTTGTTTGGCAGAAACATACCAAAAGCACAGCCTCTTACATTGGTATTTCCTTTTGGAATAAAAGTATAGCATCTGTGGCTGCTTTAATTGGAAGATTGGGAAGGTTTTATCATCTAAATTCACACATCCCATTTTCTGGTATATCAGGTAAGAGCTTCATAAAATCTGTCTGTAACAACTTTTCCTTTTTCTCTTTATATTGCAAACAGGTATCCAGAAGTTTTTGAGAGATACTTCTACTATGTGGGTGTGTGTATATTCAGTGACACTTTTTCCAATTGTTTTTCTTGAGTGTTTATATAAATTGGACAAATTTATCTTTTGCAGCAAATTTGGCTTCTCCTTCATGCACATGAATATAATGCTTTAAATGTTCATTTGAATTCTTGACATGCAGTGCCACGTTGTGAAGCAGTATGTATACCCAAGGGGGAAAATTTAAGTGCCTCATATCACTCAACTATTCCTTCTACTGATTAAGGAGTGACATTGTCTCAGATGCCCTTTGGAAGCAGTCAGTCATTTTCAGTCAGAAAGATGTTCGCTGAGAAATGAGGCCTTGAAGGGACAAATGTAACTCACGTAAATCGAGGACGAAGTGAATCCCTGGCATTTTTCTTTCTTTTCCAACAGAAGTGTGGGGGATCCCACTCAGAAGTGTTTTTTGGTGTGGATGGTGAATCATTTGATGTACGACTGTTTAAAGGTAAGATCAGATAGAAAACCAATGCTTGATCAATACATTTTGAAATATAAATTAAAGCAGTGTTAAACTGCATTGTATTTTATAGTTACAATGCAGACAGAACATGTAATACAGATGCTTTATATTTATGTTATACTCTTTATCCTTTCTGAGCAGTATTGCTTTTTTTTGCTTAATTAAAAATCCTGTTAATTCTGAATCCAGCTTAGGCTCCAAGAAGATTCAAGTGTAAACTAGTGGCACTCAACCTTTTGGCCCTGCAGGCCTGATGAGTGGGATGGGGTTGGTCTATGGGCCAGATCTGTGTGCAGTTGGTCCATAGGGCTGATCCTGCTGTGTGCTGACATAATCCTGCACCGGTCCAGATCTGTCTGCATGCCAAGCCAGATTTGGCTGCATGCTGGTATGATCTAGCATGTGGGGCTACATTTTGTGGCCTGCAGGGCTCCTCATCGGGCCAGAAATTTGGCATCAGGGGAGTGGCAATTAATGCTGCTGCTGGTCCCCCCAACCAAATTTCCAGACCCTTGGGAAGTCCTGTGGCCTAGATGACACGGCTTCATGAGTCAGGTTTGACTCGTGGTGGGAGGGAAGGTTAAGCACCCCTGCTCTATATAGTTCTCCACCTTGTTTAGGAGGACTTGCTACTTGATAGTAAAGCTTTGCATCTTGGCAGCAAGTGAAATTCTGTGCACAAGAGCTGAGACACCAACTAATCAGCTTTGGTTATATGTAGCACCAAACCTGAATATTTATTTATGACTTACTGTATTTCAATCCAGTAAGTCATAAATATTTAAGTTTGCTGCTACAACACGAAACCACGTTGGCTGTTACATTTGTAGTGTCATAGGAAACAGTTCAGTAGTAGAAGTAGGCTGTAAATTGGGTTTGGGGAAAAACTACATACAGGTTTCCCTTTTCAACTTCTGGGGTTAAGTTCCTGAAAGTTCCTGTGGTTGGCAAGACAAAAGGCTTATGGGGAAAAATGGCAGGTGGTGGGCTAATGTGCAGCCACAGAAAACTGTGGTTACTCAAAAATGTATATTGTGGTAGCCAAAATGGTACATAGATTATTAAGTGTGGATATTTAAAATCATGGTTGGCGAGGGAAACCTGTAACTAATTTCATTGTCAGTTAAATGGTGCCGGTGGAGTTGACAAAAGGATAGCTATGAATTGTTTAACAGATCTCAAATAGATTATTACTCTTTGAATCTTCAAACAGACTCTCATTTGGTTTAATCTTCCAAATTACAAAATATCATCGAGAACTTCAACTTTATTTTGCATTTGTGTGCTTAAGGACACTCATAGTCACCAGTGTAATATCATCTCAGTTCAGTAGCCCGTTCTAGTTCAACAAAAATGTGAATGAAGTTCATCCCATGCTTAAGTATATTTCTGAACAGGAATAGAATTAAATATGTACTTAAAAGTCTTGCTGAACTAGTACATATATCAAGGATTTTTTGGATTATGAATATTTTTCTCTTTAATTTTGAAATACAGAACATTAAAAAAGAATAGTTTTTGATGCACGTATTGTATAACATGGAATTGAATAAATGGTGGTTTAATATATAGACTACCTCCTTGAGTCTAATTAATTGGGGGGATTAAAATTGTTCATTTTAAAATGCTAGTTTTAGCTCAGTTCTAGCTGGAAAATATACAATACAGATAAGGACGATCTATAATTGTTATTTGAATGTAGTTGCATGTATATTACTTTTTCAGGAAGAGAGTGGTTTATGTTCTTATCTTGCTTTTAAAAAAGCAAGCGGAAATTTTTTTGAACTGCAGTTCTTTGAATGTAGTATTGTGGTGTGTGGTTCCTTGTTTCTGTGCTGTAGATAGGCATTGGACAATCAGAAGACATATTTCTATTTTTAAATGTTTTAATTTGAGCACACCTTAGTTACCATTGTGATCCTGGAGCTTGGGTCAATCAACAGTGCAATGCAGGTGCAACTGTGGTGCTAATGTTAATAGGATTTTTTTAAATTTAAACTTAGGTTAGAGGTATTTGCAAGGATTTAAAAAAAGAATTTTAGAGGCCATCACATTTTTTACCATGTTACTAGAACTTTTTTTTTGTCTTATAGTAAGGTCATTGCACATTTGTCTGGTCTGTTGATACTATTGCATGTGGTCATGACATGATACTGTGAAACCACACAGTGCAGAGGTAGCAGAATTAAGCAGAAATCTAAATATGTTTTGTAAAGCTGTTTAAATCTTTAAATCTGAATTGTAGCCATGCATCTGCAGTCATGCAGCTGGCTAAAAGTAGTTATTGTTATCAATTTTAAGTATGTTTGTGTGTGTATAGCTTTTCTGTTAGGTTAAGCCTTCTGAATTTAATTAATAAAAGGAAATACAAAGAAAGGCACCAACATGCTTGTGGATTTAGTGGTGGTATTTCCTTTTTTTTTCCTTTTATTTGATTCTAGTATTATCAGCAGGTTGTAGAATGAAACCAAACCCTAGAATCTGAAAGACTTTAAGATAATTTAGCAGGTAAGAGTTGAAACTTGCCTCTACAGATGGTGGGGTCAGATGTTCTCTTGAGAGAAGTCGTATTTGTTCACAGCAGACTTTGCTAATGGGCTTTTACAATTTAATGAGTCTAAAGTCAATATGTGTGTATTAAGGAAGATATGCAGACAGGGGATTACTTTATTCCTGATCATCTTTGATGGCAATGTCTACCTCTTTCATCCCGAGACTATGCTCTATTACAGCAGAAAGCCGTCATGAGTGGGGAGTGTTTTGGCCTGAGTGAGTTGGGTCCAGCCTCAATTGTGAGACATCATCTAGCTGCTAGGGATCAGGTAGTGAATAGGGCAGCCTCAGTGGATAGAGAGACCTACAGGGAGTAGGAAGGTTCCTGCATCAGGCCATGTGGTGGGAAGGGTTGGATAACTGACATGCTGAATGTTTTTTTCAGAAGAAATAAAGCTAAAGTTGGGGTTGACGGGGTGCAAAAAGATCAGAAGCAGACTCTGGTTATTAGGCTGTGTGAAGCTTTGGTTACTGATTCAATTTGGAGGTGATTTGGCAGCCGAATATCTGAATCCAAATCAAATCAGGAGACCTGTTAATCTCTCTGAATCAGAAGCCTCTGATTCGAAGAGATTTGATGATTCGGATATAGACTTTCATAGACTTTTGTAGACATTTGGGCTGGAAGGGATCTCGGAAGATCATCGAGTCCAGCCCCCCACCCAAAGGGCAAGAAGTCAGCTGGGGTCATAGGATCCTAGCAAGATAAGCATCCAATTTGCTCTTGAAGGTGTTCAGTGTAGGTGCTTGAACCATCTCCGATGTCAGGCTGTTCCAGACCATGGGGGCTTGGACAGTAAAGAAATTCTTCCTTATGTCCAGCCTGAAACAGTCTCACAGTAGTTTATGACCGTTTGACCTTGTCATCT